>NW_027478584.1:0-600000 GCF_051014685.1 Ptiloglossa arizonensis
CGTTATACGTTATACGTTATACGTTATACGTTATACGTTATACGTTATACGTTATACGTTATACGTTATACGTTATACGTTATAAGTCATACCTTATACGTGATACGTTATACGTTATATGTTATACGTTATACGTTATACGTTATACGTTGTACGTTATACGTTATACGTTATACGTTATACGTTATACGTTATACGTTATACGTTATTCGTTATAGGTCTTACCTTATACGTGATACGTTGTACGTTATACGTTATACGTTATACGTTATACGTTATACGTTATACGTTATACGTTATACGTTATACGTTATACATTATACGTTATACGTTATACGTTATACGCTATACGTTATACGTTATACGTTATACATTATACATTATACGTTATACGTTATACGTTATACGCTATACGTTATACGTTATACGTTATACATTATACGTTAGACGTTATACGTTATACGTTATACGTTATACGTTATACGTTATACGTTATACGTTATACGTTATACGTTATACGTTACACGTTATGCGTTACACGTTATACGTTATACGTTATACGTTATACGTTATACGTTATACGTTATACGTTATACGTTATACGTTATACGTTATACGTTATACGTTATAAGTTATACGTTTTAGGTCATACCTTATACGTGATACGTCACACGTTGTAAGTTATACGTTATACGTTATACGTTACACGTTATACGTTATACGTAATACGTTATACGTTATACGTTATACGTTATACGTAATACGTAATACGTTATACGTTATACGTTATACGTTATACGTTAAACGTTATACGTTATACGTTACACGTTATACGTTATACGTTATAGGTCATACCTTATACGTGATACGTTGTACGTTATACGTTATACGTTATACGTTATACGTTATACGTTATACGTTATACGTTATACGTTATACGTTATACGTTATACGTTATACGTAATACGTTATACGTTATACGTTATACGTTATACGTTATTGGTTATACGTTATACGTTATACGTAATACGTTATACGTTATACGTAATACGTAATACGTTATACGTTATACGTTATACGTTATACGTTATACGTTATTCGTTATAGGTCTTACCTTATACGTGATACGTTGTACGTTATACGTTATACGTTATACGTTATACGTTATACGTTATACGTTATACGTTATACGTTATACATTATACGTTATACGTTATACGTTATACGCTATACGTTATACGTTATACGTTATACATTATACATTATACGTTATACGTTATACGTTATACGCTATACGTTATACGTTATACGTTATACGTTATACGTTATACATTATACGTTAGACGTTATACGTTATACGTTATACGTTATACGTTATACGTTATACGTTATACGTTATAGGTCTTACCTTATACGTGATACGTTGTACGTTATACGTTATACGTTATACGTTATACGTTATACGTTATACGTTATACGTTATACGTTATACGTTATACGTTATACATTATACGTTATTCGTTATACGTTATACGTTATACGTTATTCGTTATACGTTATACGTTATACGTTATACGTTATACGTTATACGTTATACGTTATACGTTATACGTTATATGTCATACCTTATACGTGATACGTTGTACGTTATACGTTATACGTTATACGTTATACGTTATACGTTATACGTTATACGTTATAGGTCTTACCTTATACGTGATACGTCGTACGTTATACGTTATACGTTATACATTATACGTTATACGTTATACGTTATACGCTATACGTTATACGTTATTCGTTATACGTTATACGTAATACGTTATACGTTATACGTTATACGTTATACGTTATACGTTATTCGTTATACGTTATACGTTATACGTTATACGTTATACGTTATACGTTATACGTTATACGTTATAGGTCATACCTTATACGTGATACGTTGTACGTTATACGTTATACGTTATACGTTATACGTTATACGTTATACGTTATACGTTATACGTTATACGTTATACGTTATACGTTATACGTTATACGTTATACGTTATACGTAATACGTTATACGTTATACGTTATACGTTATACGTTATTGGTTATACGTTATACGTTATACGTAATACGTTATACGTTATACGTTATACGTAATACGTTATACGTTATACGTTATACGTTAGACGTTATACGTTATACGTTATACGTTATACGTTATACGTTATACGTAATACGTTATACGTTATACGTTATACGTTATACGTTATACGTTATACGTTACACGTAATACGTTATACGTTATATGTTATACGTTATACGTTATACGTTATACGTTATACGGTATACGTTATACGTTATACATTATACGTTATACGTTATACGTTATACGCTATACGTTATACGTTATACGTTATACATTATACGTTATACGTTATACGTTATACGCTATACGTTATACGTTATTCGTTATACGTTATACGTTATACGTTATACGTTATTCGTTATACGTTATACGTTATACGTTATACGTTATACGTTATACGTTATACGTTATACGCTATACGTTATACGTTATACGTTATACGTTATACGCTATACGTTATACGTTATACGTTATACATTATACGTTATACGTTATACGTTATACGCTATACGTTATACGTTATTCGTTATACGTTATACGTTATACGTTATACGTTATTCGTTATACGTTATACGTTATACGTTATACGTTATACGTTATACGTTATACGTTATACGCTATACGTTATACGTTATACGTTATACGTTTTTTACGTTATACGTTATACGTTATACGTTATACGTTATACGTTATACGTTATACGTTATACGTTATACGTTATACGTTATACGTTATACGTTATACGTTATACGTTATACGTTATACGTTATACGTTATACGTAATACGTTATACGTTATACGTTATACGTTATACGTTATACGTTATACGTTATACGTTATACGTTATACGTTATACGTAATACGTTATACGTTATACGTTATACGTTATACGTTATACGCTATACGTTATACGTTATACGTTATACATTAAAGATTATACGTAATACGTTATACGTTATACGCTATACGTTATACGTTATACGTTATACATTATACGTTAGACGTTATACGTTATACGTTGTACGTTATACGTTATACGTTATACGTTATACGTTATAGGTCTTACCTTATACGTGATACGTTGTACGTTATACGTTATACGTTATACGTTATACGTTATACGTTATACGTTATACGTTATACGTTATACGTTATACATTATACGTTATACGTTATACGTTATACGTTATACGTTATTCGTTATACGTTATACGTTATACGTTATACGTTATACGTTATACGTTATACGTTATACGTTATACGTTATATGTCATACCTTATACGTGATACGTTGTACGTTATACGTTATGCGTTATACGTTATACGTTATACGTTATACGTTATACGTTATACGTTATACGTTATAGGTCTTACCTTATACGTGATACGTCGTACGTTATACGTTATACGTTATACGCTATACGTTATACGTTATACGTTATACATTATACGTTATACGTTATACGTTATACGCTATACGTTATACGTTATTCGTTATACGTTATACGTTATACGTTATACGTTATTCGTTATACGTTATACGTTATACGTTATACGTTATACGTTATACGTTATACGTTATACGTTATACGTTATAAGTCATACCTTATACGTGATACGTTGTACGTTATACGTTATACGTTATACGTGATACGTTATACGTTATACGTTATACGTTATACGTTATACGTTATACGTTATACGTTATACGTTATACGTTATACGTTATTGGTTATACGTTATACGTTATACGTAATACGTTATACGTTATACGTTATACGTTATACGTTATACGTTATACGTTATACGTTAGACGTTATACGTTATACGTTATACGTAATACGTTATACGTTATACGTTATACGTTATACGTTATACGTAATACGTTATACGTTATATGTTATACGTTATACGTTATACGTTATACGTTGTACGTTATACGTTATACGTTATACGTTATACGTTATACGTTATACGTTATACGTTATACGTTATACGTTATACGTTATACGTTATACGTTATACGTTATACGTTATACGTTATACGTTATACGTTATACGTTATACGTTATACGTTATACGTTATACGTTATACGTTATACGTTATACGTTATACGTTATACGTTATACGTTATACGTTATACGTTATACGTTATACGTTATACGTTATACGTTATACGTTATACGTTACACGTTATGCGTTATACGTTATACGTTATACGTTATACGTTATACGTAATAGGTCATACCTTATACGTGATACGTTATACGTTATACGTTATACGTAATACGTTATACGTTATTCGTTATACGTTATACGTTAAACGTTATACGTTTTACGTTATACGTTATACGTTTTAGGTCATACCTTGTACGTGATACGTCACACGTTGTAAGTTATACGTTATACGTTATACGTTATACGTTATACGTTATACGTAATACGTTATACGTTATACGTTATACGTTATACGTTATACGTTATACGTAATACGTTATACGTTATATGTTATACGTTATACGTTATACGTTATACGTTGTACGTTATACGTTATACGTTATACGTTATACGTTATACGTTATACGTTATACGTTATACGTTATAGGTCCTACCTTATACGTGATACGTTATACGTTATACGTTATACGTAATACGTTATACGTTATACGTTATACGTTATACGTTATACGTTATACGTTATACGTTATACGTTATACGTTATACGTAATACGTTATACGTTATATGTTATACGTTATACGTTATACGTTATACGTTGTACGTTATACGTTATACGTTATACGTTATACGTTATACGTTATACGTTATACGTTATAGGTCCTACCTTATACGTGATACGTTATACGTTATACGTTATACGTAATACGTTATACGTTATACGTTATACGTTATACGTTATACGTTATACGTTATACGTTATACGTTATACGTTATACGTTATACGTTATACGTTATACGTTATACGTTATACGTTATACGTTATACGTTATACGTTACACGTTATACGTTACACGTTATACGTTATACGTTATACGTTATACGTTATACGTTATACGTTATACGTTATACGTTATACGTTATACGTTATACGTTATACGTTATACGTTATACGTTATACGTTATACGTTATACGTTATACGTTATACGTTATACGTTATACGTTATAGGTCTTACCTTATACGTGATACGTTGTACGTTATACGTTATACGTTATACGTTATACGTTATACGTTATACGTTATACGTTATACGTTATACGTTATACGTTATACATTATACGTTATACGTTATACGTTATACGCTATACGTTATACGTTATACGTTATACATTATACGTTATACGTTATACGTTATACGCTATACGTTATACGTTATTCGTTATACGTTATACGTTATACGTTATACGTTATTCGTTATACGTTATACGTTATACGTTATACGTTATACGTTATACGTTATACGTTATACGTTATACGTTATACGTTATAAGTCATACCTTATACGTGATACGTTGTACGTTATACGTTATACGTTATACGTGATACGTTATACGTTATACGTTATACGTTATACGTTATACGTTATACGTTATACGTTATACGTTATACGTTATACGTTATACGTAATAGGTCATACCTTATACGTGATACGTTGTACGTTATACGTTATACGTTACACGTTATACGTTATACGTTATACGGTATACGTTATACGTTATACATTATACGTTATACGTTATACGTTATACGCTATACGTTATACGTTATACGTTATACATTATACGTTATACGTTATACGTTATACGCTATACGTTATACGTTATTCGTTATACGTTATACGTTATACGTTATACGTTATTCGTTATACGTTATACGTTATACGTTATACGTTATACGTTATACGTTATACGTTATACGCTATACGTTATACGTTATACGTTATACGTTATACGTTATACGTTATACGTTATACGTTATACGTTATACGTTATACGTTATACGTTATACGTAATACGTTATACGTTATACGTTATACGTTATACGTTATACGTTATACGTTATACGTTATACGTAATACGTTATACGTTATACGTTATACGTAATACGTTATACGCTATACGTTATACGTTAGACGTTATACGTTATACGTTATACGTTATACGTTATACGTTATACGTAATACGTTGTACGTTATTGGTTATACGTTATACGTTATACGTAATACGTTATACGTTATACGTTATACGTAATACGTTATACGTTATACGTTATACGTTAGACGTTATACGTTATACGTTATACGTTATACGTTATACGTTATACGTAATACGTTATACGTTATACGTTATACGTTATACGTTATACGTTATACGTTACACGTAATACGTTATACGTTATATGTTATACGTTATACGTTATACGTTATACGTTGTACGTTATACGTTATACGTTATACGTTATACGTTATACGTTATACGTTATACGTTATACATTATACGTTATTCGTTATACGTTATACGTTATACGTTATTCGTTATACGTTATACGTTATACGTTATACGTTATACGTTATACGTTATACGTTATACGTTATACGTTATATGTCATACCTTATACGTGATACGTTGTACGTTATACGTTATACGTTATACGTTATACGTTATACGTTATACGTTATACGTTATAGGTCTTACCTTATACGTGATACGTCGTACGTTATACGTTATACGTTATACATTATACGTTATACGTTATACGTTATACGCTATACGTTATACGTTATTCGTTATACGTTATACGTAATACGTTATACGTTATACGTTATACGTTATACGTTATACGTTATTCGTTATACGTTATACGTTATACGTTATACGTTATACGTTATACGTTATACGTTATAGGTCATACCTTATACGTGATACGTTGTACGTTATACGTTATACGTTATACGTTATACGTTATACGTTATACGTTATACGTTATACGTTATACGTTATACGTTATACGTTATACGTTATACGTTATACGTTATACGTAATACGTTATACGTTATACGTTATACGTTATACGTTATTGGTTATACGTTATACGTTATACGTAATACGTTATACGTTATACGTTATACGTAATACGTTATACGTTATACGTTATACGTTAGACGTTATACGTTATACGTTATACGTTATACGTTATACGTTATACGTAATACGTTATACGTTATACGTTATACGTTATACGTTATACGTTATACGTTACACGTAATACGTTATACGTTATATGTTATACGTTATACGTTATACGTTATACGTTGTACGTTATACGTTATACGTTATACGTTATACGTTATACGTTATACGTTATACGTTATACGTTATACGTTATACGTTATACGTTATACGTTATACGTTATACGTTATACGTTATACGTTATACGTTATACGTTATACGTTATACGTTATACGTTATACGTTATACGTTATACGTTATACGTTATACGTTATACGTTATACGTTATACGTTATACGTTATACGTTATACGTTATACGTTATACGTTATACGTTATACGTTATACGTTATACGTTATACGTTATACGTTATACGTTATACGTTATACGTTATACGTTATACGTTACACGTTATGCGTTATACGTTATAGGTTATACGTTATACGTTATACGTTATACGTTATACGTTATACGTTATACGTAATAGGTCATACCTTATACGTGATACGTTGTACGTTATACGTTATACGTTACACGTTATACGTTATACGTTATACGGTATACGTTATACGTTATACATTATACGTTATACGTTATACGTTATACGCTATACGTTATACGTTATACGTTATACATTATACGTTATACGTTATACGTTATACGCTATACGTTATACGTTATTCGTTATACGTTATACGTTATACGTTATACGTTATTCGTTATACGTTATACGTTATACGTTATACGTTATACGTTATACGTTATACGTTATACGCTATACGTTATACGTTATACGTTATACGTTTTTACGTTATACGTTATACGTTATACGTTATACGTTATACGTTATACGTTATACGTTATACGTTATACGTTATACGTTATACGTTATACGTTATACGTTATACGTTATACGTTATACGTTATACGTTATACGTAATACGTTATACGTTATACGTTATACGTTATACGTTATACGTTATACGTTATACGTTATACGTTATACGTTATACGTAATACGTTATACGTTATACGTTATACGTTATACGTTATACGCTATACGTTATACGTTATACGTTATACATTAAAGATTATACGTAATACGTTATACGTTATACGCTATACGTTATACGTTATACGTTATACATTATACGTTAGACGTTATACGTTATACGTTGTACGTTATACGTTATACGTTATACGTTATACGTTATAGGTCTTACCTTATACGTGATACGTTGTACGTTATACGTTATACGTTATACGTTATACGTTATACGTTATACGTTATACGTTATACGTTATACGTTATACATTATACGTTATACGTTATACGTTATACGTTATACGTTATTCGTTATACGTTATACGTTATACGTTATACGTTATACGTTATACGTTATACGTTATACGTTATACGTTATATGTCATACCTTATACGTGATACGTTGTACGTTATACGTTATGCGTTATACGTTATACGTTATACGTTATACGTTATACGTTATACGTTATACGTTATAGGTCTTACCTTATACGTGATACGTCGTACGTTATACGTTATACGTTATACGCTATACGTTATACGTTATACGTTATACATTATACGTTATACGTTATACGTTATACGCTATACGTTATACGTTATTCGTTATACGTTATACGTTATACGTTATACGTTATTCGTTATACGTTATACGTTATACGTTATACGTTATACGTTATACGTTATACGTTATACGTTATACGTTATAAGTCATACCTTATACGTGATACGTTGTACGTTATACGTTATACGTTATACGTGATACGTTATACGTTATACGTTATACGTTATACGTTATACGTTATACGTTATACGTTATACGTTATACGTTATACGTTATTGGTTATACGTCATACGTTATACGTAATACGTTATACGTTATACGTTATACGTTATACGTTATACGTTATACGTTATACGTTAGACGTTATACGTTATACGTTATACGTAATACGTTATACGTTATACGTTATACGTTATACGTTATACGTAATACGTTATACGTTATATGTTATACGTTATACGTTATACGTTATACGTTGTACGTTATACGTTATACGTTATACGTTATACGTTATACGTTATACGTTATACGTTATACGTTATACGTTATACGTTATACGTTATACGTTATACGTTATACGTTATACGTTATACGTTATACGTTATACGTTATACGTTATACGTTATACGTTATACGTTATACGTTATACGTTATACGTTATACGTTATACGTTATACGTTATACGTTATACGTTATACGTTATACGTTATACGTTATACGTTATACGTTATACGTTATACGTTATACGTTATACGTTATACGTTACACGTTATGCGTTATACGTTATACGTTATACGTTATACGTTATACGTAATAGGTCATACCTTATACGTGATACGTTATACGTTATACGTTATACGTAATACGTTATACGTTATTCGTTATACGTTATACGTTAAACGTTATACGTTTTACGTTATACGTTATACGTTTTAGGTCATACCTTGTACGTGATACGTCACACGTTGTAAGTTATACGTTATACGTTATACGTTATACGTTATACGTTATACGTAATACGTTATACGTTATACGTTATACGTTATACGTTATACGTTATACGTAATACGTTATACGTTATATGTTATACGTTATACGTTATACGTTATACGTTGTACGTTATACGTTATACGTTATACGTTATACGTTATACGTTATACGTTATACGTTATACGTTATACGTTATACGTTATACGTTATACGTTATAGGTCCTACCTTATACGTGATACGTTATACGTTATACGTTATACGTTATACGTTATACGTTATACGTTATACGTTATACGTAATACGTTATACGTTATATGTTATACGTTATACGTTATACGTTATACGTTGTACGTTATACGTTATACGTTATACGTTATACGTTATACGTTATACGTTATACGTTATAGGTCCTACCTTATACGTGATACGTTATACGTTATACGTTATACGTAATACGTTATACGTTATACGTTATACGTTATACGTTATACGTTATACGTTATACGTTATACGTTATACGTTATACGTTATACGTTATACGTTATACGTTATACGTTATACGTTATACGTTACACGTTATACGTTACACGTTATACGTTATACGTTATACGTTATACGTTATACGTTATACGTTATACGTTATACGTTATACGTTATACGTTATACGTTATACGTTATACGTTATACGTTATACGTTATACGTTATACGTTATACGTTATACGTTATACGTTATACGTTATAGGTCTTACCTTATACGTGATACGTTGTACGTTATACGTTATACGTTATACGTTATACGTTATACGTTATACGTTATACGTTATACGTTATACGTTATACGTTATGCATTATACGTTATACGTTATACGTTATACGCTATACGTTATACGTTATACGTTATACATTATACGTTATACGTTATACGTTATACGCTATACGTTATACGTTATTCGTTATACGTTATACGTTATACGTTATACGTTATTCGTTATACGTTATACGTTATACGTTATACGTTATACGTTATACGTTATACGTTATACGTTATACGTTATACGTTATAAGTCATACCTTATACGTGATACGTTGTACGTTATACGTTATACGTTATACGTGATACGTTATACGTTATACGTTATACGTTATACGTTATACGTTATACGTTATACGTTATACGTTATACGTTATACGGTATACGTTATACGTTATACATTATACGTTATACGTTATACGTTATACGCTATACGTTATACGTTATACGTTATACATTATACGTTATACGTTATACGTTATACGCTATACGTTATACGTTATTCGTTATACGTTATACGTTATACGTTATACGTTATTCGTTATACGTTATACGTTATACGTTATACGTTATACGTTATACGTTATACGTTATACGCTATACGTTATACGTTATACGTTATACGTTTTTACGTTATACGTTATACGTTATACGTTATACGTTATACGTTATACGTTATACGTTATACGTTATACGTTATACGTTATACGTTATACGTTATACGTTATACGTTATACGTTATACGTTATACGTTATACGTAATACGTTATACGTTATACGTTATACGTTATACGTTATACGTTATACGTTATACGTTATACGTTATACGTTATACGTTATACGTTATACGTAATACGTTATACGTTATACGTTATACGTTATACGTTATACGCTATACGTTATACGTTATACGTTATACATTAAAGATTATACGTAATACGTTATACGTTATACGCTATACGTTATACGTTATACGTTATACATTATACGTTAGACGTTATACGTTATACGTTGTACGTTATACGTTATACGTTATACGTTATACGTTATAGGTCTTACCTTATACGTGATACGTTGTACGTTATACGTTATACGTTATACGTTATACGTTATACGTTATACGTTATACGTTATACGTTATACGTTATACATTATACGTTATACGTTATACGTTATACGTTATACGTTATTCGTTATACGTTATACGTTATACGTTATACGTTATACGTTATACGTTATACGTTATACGTTATACGTTATATGTCATACCTTATACGTGATACGTTGTACGTTATACGTTATGCGTTATACGTTATACGTTATACGTTATACGTTATACGTTATACGTTATAGGTTATAGGTCTTACCTTATACGTGATACGTCGTACGTTATACGTTATACGTTATACGCTATACGTTATACGTTATACGTTATACATTATACGTTATACGTTATACGTTATACGCTATACGTTATACGTTATTCGTTATACGTTATACGTTATACGTTATACGTTATTCGTTATACGTTATACGTTATACGTTATACGTTATACGTTATACGTTATACGTTATACGTTATACGTTATAAGTCATACCTTATACGTGATACGTTGTACGTTATACGTTATACGTTATACGTGATACGTTATACGTTATACGTTATACGTTATACGTTATACGTTATACGTTATACGTTATACGTTATACGTTATACGTTATACGTTATTGGTTATACGTTATACGTTATACGTAATACGTTATACGTTATACGTTATACGTTATACGTTATACGTTATACGTTATACGTTAGACGTTATACGTTATACGTTATACGTAATACGTTATACGTTATACGTTATACGTTATACGTTATACGTAATACGTTATACGTTATATGTTATACGTTATACGTTATACGTTATACGTTGTACGTTATACGTTATACGTTATACGTTATACGTTATACGTTATACGTTATACGTTATACGTTATACGTTATACGTTATACGTTATACGTTATACGTTATACGTTATACGTTATACGTTATACGTTATACGTTATACGTTATACGTTATACGTTATACGTTATACGTTATACGTTATACGTTATACGTTATACGTTATACGTTATACGTTATACGTTATACGTTATACGTTATACGTTATACGTTATACGTTATACGTTATACGTTATACGTTATACGTTATACGTTATACGTTACACGTTATGCGTTATACGTTATACGTTATACGTTATACGTTATACGTAATAGGTCATACCTTATACGTGATACGTTATACGTTATACGTTATACGTAATACGTTATACGTTATACGTTATACGTTATACGTAATACGTTATACGTTATTCGTTATACGTTATACGTTAAACGTTATACGTTTTACGTTATACGTTATACGTTTTAGGTCATACCTTGTACGTGATACGTCACACGTTGTAAGTTATACGTTATACGTTATACGTTATACGTTATACGTTATACGTTATACGTTATACGTAATACGTTATACGTTATATGTTATACGTTATACGTTATACGTTATACGTTGTACGTTATACGTTATACGTTATACGTTATACGTTATACGTTATACGTTATACGTTATACGTTATACGTTATAGGTCCTACCTTATACGTGATACGTTATACGTTATACGTTATACGTAATACGTTATACGTTATACGTTATACGTTATACGTTATACGTTATACGTTATACGTTATACGTTATACGTTATACGTAATACGTTATACGTTATATGTTATACGTTATACGTTATACGTTATACGTTGTACGTTATACGTTATACGTTATACGTTATACGTTATACGTTATACGTTATACGTTATAGGTCCTACCTTATACGTGATACGTTATACGTTATACGTTATACGTAATACGTTATACGTTATACGTTATACGTTATACGTTATACGTTATACGTTATACGTTATACGTTATACGTTATACGTTATACGTTATACGTTATACGTTATACGTTATACGTTATACGTTACACGTTATACGTTACACGTTATACGTTACACGTTATACGTTATACGTTATACGTTATACGTTATACGTTATACGTTATACGTTATACGTTATACGTTATACGTTATACGTTATACGTTATACGTTATACGTTATACGTTATACGTTATACGTTATACGTTATACGTTATACGTTATAGGTCTTACCTTATACGTGATACGTTGTACGTTATACGTTATACGTTATACGTTATACGTTATACGTTATACGTTATACGTTATACGTTATACGTTATACGTTATACATTATACGTTATACGTTATACGTTATACGCTATACGTTATACGTTATACGTTATACATTATACGTTATACGTTATACGTTATACGCTATACGTTATACGTTATTCGTTATACGTTATACGTTATACGTTATACGTTATTCGTTATACGTTATACGTTATACGTTATACGTTATACGTTATACGTTATACGTTATACGTTATACGTTATACGTTATAAGTCATACCTTATACGTGATACGTTGTACGTTATACGTTATACGTTATACGTGATACGTTATACGTTATACGTTATACGTTATACGTTATACGTTATACGTTATACGTTATACGTTATACGTTATACGTTATACGTAATAGGTCATACCTTATACGTGATACGTTGTACGTTATACGTTATACGTTACACGTTATACGTTATACGTTATACGGTATACGTTATACGTTATACATTATACGTTATACGTTATACGTTATACGCTATACGTTATACGTTATACGTTATACATTATACGTTATACGTTATACGTTATACGCTATACGTTATACGTTATTCGTTATACGTTATACGTTATACGTTATACGTTATTCGTTATACGTTATACGTTATACGTTATACGTTATACGTTATACGTTATACGTTATACGCTATACGTTATACGTTATACGTTATACGTTATACGTTATACGTTATACGTTATACGTTATACGTTATACGTTATACGTTATACGTTATACGTAATACGTTATACGTTATACGTTATACGTTATACGTTATACGTTATACGTTATACGTTATACGTAATACGTTATACGTTATACGTTATACGTAATACGTTATACGCTATACGTTATACGTTAGACGTTATACGTTATACGTTATACGTTATACGTTATACGTTATACGTAATACGTTGTACGTTATACGTTATACGTTATACGTTATACGTTGTACGTTATACGTAATACGTTATACGTTATACGTTATACGTTATACGTTATACGTTATACGTTATACGTTGTACGTTATACGTTATACGTTATACGTTATACGTTATACGTTATACGTTATACGTTATACGTTATACGTTATACGTTATACGTTATACGTTATACGTTATACGTTATACGTTATACGTTATACGTTATACGTTATACGTTATACGTTATACGTTATACGTTATACGTTATACGTTATACGTTATACGTTATACGTTATACGTTATACGTTATACGTTATACGTTATACGTTATACGTTATACGTTATACGTTATACGTTATACGTTATACGTTATACGTTATACGTTATACGTTATACGTTATACGTTATACGTTATACGTTATAGGTCTTACCTTATACGTGATACGTTGTACGTTATACGTTATACGTTATACGTTATACGTTATACGTTATACGTTATACGTTATACGTTATACATTATACGTTATACGTTATACGTTATACGCTATACGTTATACGTTATACGTTATACATTATACGTTATACGTTATACGTTATACGCTATACGTTATACGTTATTCGTTATACGTTATACGTTATACGTTATACGTTATTCGTTATACGTTATACGTTATACGTTATACGTTATACGTTATACGTTATACGTTATACGTTATACGTTATACGTTATACGTTATACGTTATACGTTATAGGTCTTACCTTATACGTGATACGTTGTACGTTATACGTTATACGTTATACGTTATACGTTATACGTTATACGTTATACGTTATACGTTATACGTTATACATTATACGTTATACGTTATACGTTATACGCTATACGTTATACGTTATACGTTATACATTATACGTTATACGTTATACGTTATACGTTATACGTTATACGTTATACGTTATACGTTATACGTTATACGTTATACGTTATACGTTATACGTTATACGTTACACGTTATGCGTTATACGTTATACGTTATACGTTATACGTTATACGTTATAGGTCATACCTTATACGTGATACGTTATACGTTATACGTTATACGTTATACGTAATACGTTATACGTTATATGTTATACGTTATACGTTATACGTTATACGTTATACGTTATACGTTATAGGTCATACCTTATACGTGATACGTTGTACGTTATACGTTATACGTTATACGTTATACGTTATACGTTATACGTTATACGTTATACGTTACACGTTATACGTTATACGTTATACGTAATACGTTATACGTTATACGTTATACGTTATACGTTATTGGTTATACGTTATACGTTATACGTAATACGTTATACGTTATACGTTATACGTAATACGTTATACGTTATACGTTATACGTTAGACGTTATACGTTATACGTTATACGTTATACGTTATACGTTATACGTAATACGTTATACGTTATACGTTATACGTTATACGTTATACGTTATACGTTATACGTAATACGTTATACGTTATATGTTATACGTTATACGTTATACGTTATACGTTATACGTTGTACGTTATACGTTATACGTTATACGTTATAGGTTATACGTTATACGTTATACGTTATACCTTATACGTTATACGTTATACGTTATACGTTATACGTTATACGTTATACGTTATACGTTATACGTTATACGTTATACGTTATACGTTATACGTTATACGTTATACGTTATACGTTATACGTTATACGTTATACGTTATACGTTATACGTTATACGTTATACGTTATACGTTATACGTTATACGTTATACGTTATACGTTATACGTTATACGTTACACGTTATGCGTTATACGTTATACGTTATACGTTATACGTTATACGTTATACGTAATAGGTCATACCTTATACGTGATACGTTATACGTTATACGTTATACGTAATACGTTATACGTTATTCGTTATACGTTATACGTTATACGTTATACGTTATACGTTATACGTTATACGTTATACGTTATACGTTATACGTTATACGTTATACGTTATACGTTATACGTTATACGTTATACGTTATACGTTATACGTTATACGTTATACGTTATACGTTATACGTTATACGTTATACGTTATACGTTATACGTTATACGTTATACGTTATACGTTATACGTTATACGTTATACGTTATACGTTATACGTTATACGTTATACGTTATACGTTATACGTTATACGTTATACGTTATACGTTATACGTTATACGTTATAGGTCTTACCTTATACGTGATACGTTGTACGTTATACGTTATACGTTATACGTTATACGTTATACGTTATACGTTATACGTTATACGTTATACATTATACGTTATACGTTATACGTTATACGCTATACGTTATACGTTATACGTTATACATTATACGTTATACGTTATACGTTATACGCTATACGTTATACGTTATTCGTTATACGTTATACGTTATACGTTATACGTTATTCGTTATACGTTATACGTTATACGTTATACGTTATACGTTATACGTTATACGTTATACGTTATACGTTATACGTTATACGTTATACGTTATACGTTATAGGTCTTACCTTATACGTGATACGTTGTACGTTATACGTTATACGTTATACGTTATACGTTATACGTTATACGTTATACGTTATACGTTATACGTTATACATTATACGTTATACGTTATACGTTATACGCTATACGTTATACGTTATACGTTATACATTATACGTTATACGTTATACGTTATACGTTATACGTTATACGTTATACGTTATACGTTATACGTTATACGTTATACGTTATACGTTATACGTTATACGTTACACGTTATGCGTTATACGTTATACGTTATACGTTATACGTTATACGTTATAGGTCATACCTTATACGTGATACGTTATACGTTATACGTTATACGTAATACGTTATACGTTATATGTTATACGTTATACGTTATACGTTATACGTTATACGTTATACGTTATAGGTCATACCTTATACGTGATACGTTGTACGTTATACGTTATACGTTATACGTTATACGTTATACGTTATACGTTATACGTTATACGTTATACGTTATACGTTATACGTTATACGTAATACGTTATACGTTATACGTTATACGTTATACGTTATTGGTTATACGTTATACGTTATACGTAATACGTTATACGTTATACGTTATACGTAATACGTTATACGTTATACGTTATACGTTAGACGTTATACGTTATACGTTATACGTTATACGTTATACGTTATACGTAATACGTTATACGTTATACGTTATACGTTATACGTTATACGTTATACGTTATACGTAATACGTTATACGTTATATGTTATACGTTATACGTTATACGTTATACGTTATACGTTGTACGTTATACGTTATACGTTATACGTTATAGGTTATACATTATACGTTATACGTTATACGTTATACGTTATACGTTATACGTTATACGTTATACGTTATACGTTATACGTTATACGTTATACGTTATACGTTATACGTTATACGTTATACGTTATACGTTATACGTTATACGTTATACGTTATACGTTATACGTTATACGTTATACGTTATACGTTATACGTTATACGTTATACGTTATACGTTATACGTTATACGTTATACGTTATACGTTATACGTTATACGTTACACGTTATGCGTTATACGTTATACGTTATACGTTATACGTTATACGTTATACGTAATAGGTCATACCTTATACGTGATACGTTATACGTTATACGTTATACGTAATACGTTATACGTTATTCGTTATACGTTATACGTTAAACGTTATACGTTTTACGTTATACGTTATACGTTTTAGGTCATACCTTGTACGTGATACGTCACACGTTGTAAGTTATACGTTATACGTTATACGTTATACGTTATACGTTATACGTTATTCGTTATACGTTATACGTTATACGTTATACGTTATACGTTATACGTTATACGTTATACGTTATACGTTATACGTTATACGTTATACGTTATACGTTATACGTTATACGTTATACGTTATACGTTATACGTTATACGTTATACGTTATACGTTATACGTTATACGTTATACGTTATACGTTATACGTTATACGTTATACGTTATACGTTATACGTTATACGTTATACGTTATACGTTATACGTTATAGGTCTTACCTTATACGTGATACGTTGTACGTTATACGTTATACGTTATACGTTATACGTTATACGTTATACGTTATACGTTATACGTTATACGTTATACATTATACGTTATACGTTATACGTTATACGCTATACGTTATACGTTATACGTTATACATTATACGTTATACGTTATACGTTATACGCTATACGTTATACGTTATTCGTTATACGTTATACGTTATACGTTATACGTTATTCGTTATACGTTATACGTTATACGTTATACGTTATACGTTATACGTTATACGTTATACGTTATACGTTATACGTTATAAGTCATACCTTATACGTGATACGTTGTACGTTATACGTTATACGTTATACGTTATGCGTTATACGTTATACGTTATACGTTATACGTTATACGTTATACGTTATACGTTATACGTTATACGTTATACGTTATACGTAATAGGTCATACCTTATACGTGATACGTTGTACGTTATACGTTATACGTTATTCGTTATACGTTATACGTTATACGTTATACGTTATACGTTATACGTTATACGTTATACGTTATAAGTCATACCTTATACGTGATACGTTATACGTCATATGTTATACGTTATACGTTATACGTTATACGTTGTACGTTATACGTTATACGTTATACGTTATACGTTATACGTTATACGTTATACGTTATTCGTTATAGGTCTTACCTTATACGTGATACGTTGTACGTTATACGTTATACGTTATACGTTATACGTTATACGTTATACGTTATACGTTATACGTTATACATTATACGTTATACGTTATACGTTATACGCTATACGTTATACGTTATACGTTATACGTTATACGTTATACGTTATACGTTATACGTTATACGTTATACGTTATACGTTATACGTTATACGTTATACGTTATAGGTCTTACCTTATACGTGATACGTTGTACGTTATACGTTATACGTTATACGTTATACGTTATACGTTATACGTTATACGTAATACGTTATACGTTATACATTATACGTTATACGTTATACGTTATACGCTATACGTTATACGTTATACGTTATACATTATACGTTATACGTTATACGTTATACGCTATACGTTATACGTTATTCGTTATACGTTATACGTTATACGTTATACGTTATTCGTTATACGTTATACGTTATACGTTATACGTTATACGTTATACGTTATACGTTATACGTTATACGTTATACGTTATACGTTATACGTTATACGTTATACGTTATACGTTATACGTTATACGTTATACGTTATACGTTATACGTTATACGTTATACGTTATACGTTATACGTTATACGTTATACGTTATACGTTATACGTTATACGTTATACGTTATACGTTATACGTTATACGTTATACGTTATACGTTATACGTTATACGTTATACGTTATACGTTATACGTTATACGTTATACGTTATAGGTCTTACCTTATACGTGATACGTTGTACGTTATACGTTATACGTTATACGTTATACGTTATACGTTATACGTTATACGTTATACGTTATACATTATACGTTATACGTTATACGTTATACGCTATACGTTATACGTTATACGTTATACATTATACGTTATACGTTATACGTTATACGCTATACGTTATACGTTATTCGTTATACGTTATACGTTATACGTTATACGTTATTCGTTATACGTTATACGTTATACGTTATACGTTATACGTTATACGTTATACGTTATACGTTATACGTTATACGTTATACGTTATACGTTATACGTTATAGGTCTTACCTTATACGTGATACGTTGTACGTTATACGTTATACGTTATACGTTATACGTTATACGTTATACGTTATACGTTATACGTTATACGTTATACATTATACGTTATACGTTATACGTTATACGCTATACGTTATACGTTATACGTTATACATTATACGTTATACGTTATACGTTATACGTTATACGTTATACGTTATACGTTATACGTTATACGTTATACGTTATACGTTATACGTTATACGTTATACGTTACACGTTATGCGTTATACGTTATACGTTATACGTTATACGTTATACGTTATAGGTCATACCTTATACGTGATACGTTATACGTTATACGTTATACGTAATACGTTATACGTTATATGTTATACGTTATACGTTATACGTTATACGTTATACGTTATACGTTATAGGTCATACCTTATACGTGATACGTTGTACGTTATACGTTATACGTTATACGTTATACGTTATACGTTATACGTTATACGTTATACGTTATACGTTATACGTTATACGTTATACGTAATACGTTATACGTTATACGTTATACGTTATACGTTATTGGTTATACGTTATACGTTTTACGTAATACGTTATACGTTATACGTTATACGTAATACGTTATACGTTATACGTTATACGTTAGACGTTATACGTTATACGTTATACGTTATACGTTATACGTTATACGTAATACGTTATACGTTATACGTTATACGTTATACGTTATACGTTATACGTTATACGTAATACGTTATACGTTATATGTTATACGTTATACGTTATACGTTATACGTTATACGTTGTACGTTATACGTTATACGTTATACGTTATAGGTTATACGTTATACGTTATACGTTATACGTTATACGTTATACGTTATACGTTATACGTTATACGTTATACGTTATACGTTATACGTTATACGTTATACGTTATACGTTATACGTTATACGTTATACGTTATACGTTATACGTTATACGTTATACGTTATACGTTATACGTTATACGTTATACGTTATACGTTATACGTTATACGTTATACGTTATACGTTATACGTTATACGTTATACGTTATACGTTATACGTTACACGTTATGCGTTATACGTTATACGTTATACGTTATACGTTATACGTTATACGTAATAGGTCATACCTTATACGTGATACGTTATACGTTATACGTTATACGTAATACGTTATACGTTATTCGTTATACGTTATACGTTAAACGTTATACGTTTTACGTTATACGTTATACGTTTTAGGTCATACCTTGTACGTGATACGTCACACGTTGTAAGTTATACGTTATACGTTATACGTTATACGTTATACGTTATACGTTATTCGTTATACGTTATACGTTATACGTTATACGTTATACGTTATACGTTATACGTTATACGTTATACGTTATACGTTATACGTTATACGTTATACGTTATACGTTATACGTTATACGTTATACGTTATACGTTATACGTTATACGTTATACGTTATACGTTATACGTTATACGTTATACGTTATACGTTATACGTTATACGTTATACGTTATACGTTATACGTTATACGTTATACGTTATACGTTATAGGTCTTACCTTATACGTGATACGTTGTACGTTATACGTTATACGTTATACGTTATACGTTATACGTTATACGTTATACGTTATACGTTATACGTTATACATTATACGTTATACGTTATACGTTATACGCTATACGTTATACGTTATACGTTATACATTATACGTTATACGTTATACGTTATACGCTATACGTTATACGTTATTCGTTATACGTTATACGTTATACGTTATACGTTATTCGTTATACGTTATACGTTATACGTTATACGTTATACGTTATACGTTATACGTTATACGTTATACGTTATACGTTATAAGTCATACCTTATACGTGATACGTTGTACGTTATACGTTATACGTTATACGTTATGCGTTATACGTTATACGTTATACGTTATACGTTATACGTTATACGTTATACGTTATACGTTATACGTTATACGTTATACGTAATAGGTCATACCTTATACGTGATACGTTGTACGTTATACGTTATACGTTATTCGTTATACGTTATACGTTATACGTTATACGTTATACGTTATACGTTATACGTTATACGTTATAAGTCATACCTTATACGTGATACGTTATACGTCATATGTTATACGTTATACGTTATACGTTATACGTTGTACGTTATACGTTATACGTTATACGTTATACGTTATACGTTATACGTTATACGTTATTCGTTATAGGTCTTACCTTATACGTGATACGTTGTACGTTATACGTTATACGTTATACGTTATACGTTATACGTTATACGTTATACGTTATACGTTATACATTATACGTTATACGTTATACGTTATACGCTATACGTTATACGTTATACGTTATACGTTATACGTTATACGTTATACGTTATACGTTATACGTTATACGTTATACGTTATACGTTATACGTTATACGTTATAGGTCTTACCTTATACGTGATACGTTGTACGTTATACGTTATACGTTATACGTTATACGTTATACGTTATACGTTATACGTAATACGTTATACGTTATACATTATACGTTATACGTTATACGTTATACGCTATACGTTATACGTTATACGTTATACATTATACGTTATACGTTATACGTTATACGCTATACGTTATACGTTATTCGTTATACGTTATACGTTATACGTTATACGTTATTCGTTATACGTTATACGTTATACGTTATACGTTATACGTTATACGTTATACGTTATACGTTATACGTTATACGTTATACGTTATACGTTATACGTTATAGGTCTTACCTTATACGTGATACGTTGTACGTTATACGTTATACGTTATACGTTATACATTATACGTTATACGTTATACGTTATACGCTATACGTTATACGTTATTCGTTATACGTTATACGTTATACGTTATACGATATTCGTTATACGTTATACGTTATACGTTATACGTTATACGTTATACGTTATACGTTATACGTTATACGTTATACGTTATACGTTATACGTTATACGTTATACGTTATACGTTATAGGTCTTACCTTACACGTGATACGTTGTACGTTATACGTTATACGTTATACGTTATACGTTATACGTTATACGTTATACGTTATACGTTATACATTATACGTTATACGTTATACGTTATACGCTATACGTTATACGTTATACGTTATACATTATACGTTATACGTTATACGTTATACGCTATACGTTATACGTTATTCGTTATACGTTATACGTTATACGTTATACGTTATTCGTTATACGTTATACGTTATACGTTATACGTTATACGTTATACGTTATACGTTATACGTTATACGTTATACGTTATACGTTATACGTTATACGTTATACGTTATAGGTCTTACCTTATACGTGATACGTTGTACGTTATACGTTATACGTTATACGTTATACGTTATACGTTATACGTTATACGTTATACGTTATACGTTATACATTATACGTTATACGTTATACGTTATACGCTATACGTTATACGTTATACGTTATACATTATACGTTATACGTTATACGTTATACGTTATACGTTATACGTTATACATTATACGTTATACGTTATACGTTATACGCTATACGTTATACGTTATACGTTATACGTTATACGTTATACGTTATACGTTATACGTTATACGTTATACGTTATACGTTATACGTTATACGTTATACGTTATACGTTATACGTTATACGTTATTCGTTATACGTTATACGTTATACGTTATACGTTATACGTTATACGTTATACGTTATACGTTATACGTTATAAGTCATACCTTATACGTGATACGTTGTACGTTATACGTTATACGTTATACGTTATGCGTTATACGTTATACGTTATACGTTATACGTTATACGTTATACGTTATACGTTATACGTTATACGTTATACGTTATACGTAATAGGTCATACCTTATACGTGATACGTTGTACGTTATACGTTATACGTTATTCGTTATACGTTATACGTTATACGTTATACGTTATACGTTATACGTTATACGTTATACGTTATAAGTCATACCTTATACGTGATACGTTATACGTTATATGTTATACGTTATACGTTATACGTTATACGTTGTACGTTATACGTTATACGTTATACGTTATACGTTATACGTTATACGTTATACGTTATTCGTTATAGGTCTTACCTTATACGTGATACGTTGTACGTTATACGTTATACGTTATACGTTATACGTTATACGTTATACGTTATACGTTATACGTTATACATTATACGTTATACGTTATACGTTATACGCTATACGTTATACGTTATACGTTATACGTTATACGTTATACGTTATACGTTATACGTTATACGTTATACGTTATACGTTATACGTTATACGTTATACGTTATAGGTCTTACCTTATACGTGATACGTTGTACGTTATACGTTATACGTTATACGTTATACGTTATACGTTATACGTTATACGTAATACGTTATACGTTATACATTATACGTTATACGTTATACGTTATACGTTATACGTTATACGTTATACGTTATACGTTATACGTTATACGTTATACGTTATACGTTATACGTTATACGTTATACGTTATACGTTATACGTTATACGTTATACGTTATACGTTATACGTTATACGTTATACGTTATACGCTATACGTTATACGTTATACGTTATACGTTATACGTTATACGTTATACGTTATACGTTATACGTTATACGTTATACGTTATACGTTATACGTTATACGTTATACGTTATACGTTATACGTTATACGTTATTCATTATACGTTATACGTTATACGTTATACGTTATACGTTATACGTTATACGTTATACGTTATACGTTATACGTTATAAGTCATACCTTATACGTGATACGTTGTACGTTATACGTTATACGTTATACGTTATGCGTTATACGTTATACGTTATACGTTATACGTTATACGTTATACGTTATACGTTATACGTTATACGTTATACGTTATACGTAATAGGTCATACCTTATACGTGATACGTTGTACGTTATACGTTATACGTTATTCGTTATACGTTATACGTTATACGTTATACGTTATACGTTATACGTTATACGTTATACGTTATAAGTCATACCTTATACGTGATACGTTATACGTTATATGTTATACGTTATACGTTATACGTTATACGTTGTACGTTATACGTTATACGTTATACGTTATACGTTATACGTTATACGTTATACGTTATTCGTTATAGGTCTTACCTTATACGTGATACGTTGTACGTTATACGTTATACGTTATACGTTATACGTTATACGTTATACGTTATACGTTATACGTTATACATTATACGTTATACGTTATACGTTATACGCTATACGTTATACGTTATACGTTATACGTTATACGTTATACGTTATACGTTATACGTTATACGTTATACGTTATACGTTATACGTTATACGTTATAGGTCTTACCTTATACGTGATACGTTGTACGTTATACGTTATACGTTATACGTTATACGTTATACGTTATACGTTATACGTAATACGTTATACGTTATACATTATACGTTATACGTTATACGTTATACGTTATACGTTATACGTTATACGTTATACGTTATACGTTATACGTTATACGTTATACGTTATACGTTATACGTTATACGTTATACGTTATACGTTATACGTTATACGTTATACGTTATACGTTATACGTTATACGTTATACGTTATACGTTATACGTTATACGTTATACGTTATACGTTATACGTTATACGTTATACGTTATACGTTATACGTTATACATTATACGTTATACGTTATACGTTATACGTTATACGTTATACGTTATACGTTATAGGTCTTACCTTATACGTGATACGTTGTACGTTATACGTTATACGTTATACGTTATACGTTATACGTTATACGTTATACGTTATACGTTATACGTTATACATTATACGTTATACGTTATACGTTATACGCTATACGTTATACGTTATACGTTATACATTATACGTTATACGTTATACGTTATACGCTATACGTTATACGTTATTCGTTATACGTTATACGTTATACGTTATACGTTATTCGTTATACGTTATACGTTATACGTTATACGTTATACGTTATACGTTATACGTTATACGTTATACGTTATAAGTCATACCTTATACGTGATACGTTGTACGTTATACGTTATACGTTATACTTTATGCGTTATACGTTATACGTTATACGTTATACGTTATACGTTATACGTTATACGTTATACGTTATACGTTATACGTTATACGTAATAGGTCATACCTTATACGTGATACGTTGTACGTTATACGTTATACGTTACTCGTTATACGTTATACGTTATACGTTATACGTTATACGTTATACGTTATACGTTATACGTTATACGTTATAAGTCATACCTTATACGTGATACGTTATACGTTATATGTTATACGTTATACGTTATACGTTATACGTAATAGGTCATACCTTATACGTGATACGTTGTACGTTATACGTTATACGTTACTCGTTATACGTTATACGTTATACGTTATACGTTATACGTTATACGTTATACGTTATACGTTATACGTTATACGTTATACGTTATACGTTATACGTTATACGTTATACGTTATACGTTATACGTTATACGTTATACGTTATACGTTATACGTTATACGTTATACGTTATACGTTATACGTTATACGTTATACGTTATACGTTATACGTTATACGTTATACGTTATACGTTATACGTTATAGGTTATACGTTATACGTTATACGTTATACGTTATACGTTATACGTTATACGTTATACGTTATACGTTATACGTTATACGTTATACGTTATACGTTATACGTTATACGTTATACGTTATACGTTATACGTTATACGTTATACGTTATACGTTATACGTTATACGTTATACGTTATACGTTATACGTTATAGGTCTTACCTTATACGTGATACGTCGTACGTTATACGTTATACGTTATACGTTATACGTTATACGTTATACGTTATACGCTATACGTTATACGTTATTCGTTATACGTTATACGTTATACGTTATACGTTATTCGTTATACGTTATACGTTATACGTTATACGTTATACGTTATACGTTATACGTTATACGTTATACGTTATACGTTATACGTTATACGTTATACGTTATACGTTATACGTTATACGTTATACGTTATACGTTATACGTTATACGTTATACGTTATACGTTATACGTTATACGTTATACGTTATACGTTATACGTTATACGTTATACGTTATACGTTATACGTTATACGTTATACGTTATACGTTATACGTTATACGTTATACGTTATACGTTATACGTTATACGTTATACGTTATACGTTATACGTTATACGTTATACGTTATACGTTATACGTTATACGTTATACGTTATACGTTATACGTTATACGTTATACGTTATACGTTATACGTTATACGTTATACGTTATACGTTATACGTTATACGTTATACGTTATACGTTATACGTTATACGTTATACGTTATACGTTATACGTTATACGTTATACGTTATACGTTATACGTTATACGTTATACGTTATACGTTATAGGTCTTACCTTATACGTGATACGTTGTACGTTATACGTTATACGTTATACGTTATACGTTATACGTTATACGTTATACGTTATACGTTATACGTTATACGTTATACATTATACGTTATACGTTATACGTTATACGCTATACGTTATACGTTATACGTTATACATTATACGTTATACGTTATACGTTATACGCTATACGTTATACGTTATTCGTTATACGTTATACGTTATACGTTATACGTTATTCGTTATACGTTATACGTTATACGTTATACGTTATACGTTATACGTTATACGTTATACGTTATACGTTATAAGTCATACCTTATACGTGATACGTTGTACGTTATACGTTATACGTTATACGTTATGCGTTATACGTTATACGTTATACGTTATACGTTATACGTTATACGTTATACGTTATACGTTATACGTTATACGTTATACGTTATACGTAATAGGTCATACCTTATACGTGATACGTTGTACGTTATACGTTATACGTTATTCGTTATACGTTATACGTTATACGTTATACGTTATACGTTATACGTTATACGTTATACGTTATACGTTATACGTTATACGTTATACGTTATTAGTCATACCTTATACGTGATACGTTATACGTTATATGTTATACGTTATACGTTATACGTTATACGTTGTACGTTATACGTTATACGTTATACGTTATACGTTATACGTTATACGTTATACGTTATACGTTATTCGTTATAGGTCTTACCTTATACGTGATACGTTGTACGTTATACGTTATACGTTATACGTTATACGTTATACGTTATACGTTATACGTTATACGTTATTCGTTATAGGTCTTACCTTATACGTGATACGTTGTACGTTATACGTTATACGTTATACGTTATACGTTATACGTTATACGTTATACGTTATACGTTATACGTTATACATTATACGTTATACGTTATACGTTATACGCTATACGTTATACGTTATACGTTATACATTATACATTATACGTTATACGTTATACGTTATACGCTATACGTTATACGTTATACGTTATACATTATACGTTAGACGTTATACGTTATACGTTATACGTTATACGTTATACGTTATACGTAATACGTTATACGTTATACGTTATACGTTATACGTAATACGTAATACGTTATACGTTATACGTTATACGTTAAACGTTATACGTTATACGTTACACGTTATACGTTATACGTTATACGTTATACGGTATACGTTATGCGTTATACGCTATACGTTATGTGTTATAGGATATACGTCATGCGTTATAGGATATACGTCATGCGTTGTAGGATATACGTTATACGTTATACGTTATACGTTATACGTTATACGTTATACGTTATACGTTATACGTTATACGTTATACGTTATACGTTATACGTTATACGTTATACGTTATACGTTATACGTTATACGTTATACGTTATACGTTATACGTTACACGTTATACGTCATACGTTATACGTTATACGTTATACGTTATAGGTCATACCTTATACGTGATACGTTATACGTTATACGTTATACGTTATACGTTATACGTTATGCGTTATACGTTATACGTTATACGTTATACGTTATACGTTATACGTTATACGTTATACGTTATACGTTATAAGTCACACGTTATACGTTATACATTATACGTTATACGTTATACGTTATACGTTATACGTGATACGTTATACGTTATACGTTATACGTTATACGTTATACGTTATACGTTATACGTTATACGTTATACGTTATACGTTATACGTTATACGTTATACGTTATACGTTATACGTTATACGTTATACGTTATACGTTATACGTTATACGTTATACGTTATACGTTATACGTTATACGTTATACGTTATACGTTATACGTTATACGTTATACGTTATACGTTATACGTTATACGTTATACGTTATACGTTATACGTTATACGTTATACGTTATACGTTATACGTTATACGTTATACGTTATACGTTATACGTTATACGTTATACGTTATACGTTATACGTTATACGTTATACGTTATACGTTATACGTTATACGTTATACGTTATACGTTATACGTTATACGTTATACGTTATACGTTATACGTTATACGTTATACGTTATACCATATATGTTATACGTTATACGTAATACGTTATACGTTATACGTTATACGTAATACGTAATACGTTATACGTTATACGTTAAACGTTAGACGTTATACGTTACACGTTATACGTTATACGTTATACGTTATACGTTATACGGTATACGTTATGCGTTATACGCTATACGTTATGTGTTATAGGATATACGTCATGCGTTATAGGATATACGTCATGCGTTGTAGGATATACGTTATACGTTATACGTTATACGTTATACGTTATACGTTATACGTTATACGTTATACGTTATACGTTATACGTTATACGTTATACGTTATACGTTATACGTTATACGTTATACGTTATACGTTATACGTTATACGTAATACGTTATACGTTATACATTATACGTTATACGTTATACGCTATACGTTATACGTTATACGTTATACGTTATAGGTCTTACCTTATACGTGATACGTCGTACGTTATACGTTATACGTTATACATTATACGTTATACGTTATACGTTATACGCTATACGTTATACGTTATTCGTTATACGTTATACGTTATACGTTATACGTTATTCGTTATACGTTATACGTTATACGTTATACGTTATACGTTATACGTTATACGTTATACGTTATACGTTATACGTTATACGTTATACGTTATACGTTATACGTTATACGTTATACGTTATACGTTATACGTTATACGTTATACGTTATACGTTATACGTTATACGTTATACGTTATACGTTATACGTTATACGTTATACGTTATACGTTATACGTTATACGTTATACGTTATACGTTATACGTTATACGTTATACGTTATACGTTATACGTTATACGTTATACGTTATACGTTATACGTTATACGTTATACGTTATACGTTATACGTTATACGTTATACGTTATACGTTATACGTTATACGTTATACGTTATACGTTATACGTTATACGTTATACGTTATACGTTATACGTTATACGTTATACGTTATACGTTATACGTTATACGTTATACGTTATACGTTATACGTTATACGTTATACGTTATACGTTATACGTTATACGTTATACGTTATACGTTATACGTTATACGTTATACGTTATACGTTATACGTTATACGTTATACGTTATACGTTATACGTTATACGTTATACGTTATACGTTATACGTTATACGTTATACGTTATACGTTATACGTTATACGTTATACGTTATACGTTATACGTTATAGGTCTTACCTTATACGTGATACGTTGTACGTTATACGTTATACGTTATACGTTATACGTTATACGTTATACGTTATACGTTATACGTTATACGTTATACGTTATACGTTATACATTATACGTTATACGTTATACGTTATACGCTATACGTTATACGTTATACGTTATACATTATACGTTATACGTTATACGTTATACGCTATACGTTATACGTTATTCGTTATACGTTATACGTTATACGTTATACGTTATTCGTTATACGTTATACGTTATACGTTATACGTTATACGTTATACGTTATACGTTATACGTTATACGTTATAAGTCATACCTTATACGTGATACGTTGTACGTTATACGTTATACGTTATACGTTATGCGTTATACGTTATACGTTATACGTTATACGTTATACGTTATACGTTATACGTTATACGTTATACGTTATACGTAATAGGTCATACCTTATACGTGATACGTTGTACGTTATACGTTATACGTTACTCGTTATACGTTATACGTTATACGTTATACGTTATACGTTATACGTTATACGTTATACGTTATACGTTATAAGTCATACCTTATACGTGATACGTTATACGTTATATGTTATACGTTATACGTTATACGTTATACGTAATAGGTCATACCTTATACGTGATACGTTGTACGTTATACGTTATACGTTACTCGTTATACGTTATACGTTATACGTTATACGTTATACGTTATACGTTATACGTTATACGTTATACGTTATACGTTATACGTTATACGTTATACGTTATACGTTATACGTTATACGTTATACGTTATACGTTATACGTTATACGTTATACGTTATACGTTATACGTTATACGTTATACGTTATACGTTATACGTTATACGTTATACGTTATACGTTATAGGTCTTACCTTATACGTGATACGTTGTACGTTATACGTTATACGTTATACGTTATACGTTATACGTTATACGTTATACGTTATACGTTATACGTTATACGTTATACATTATACGTTATACGTTATACGTTATACGCTATACGTTATACGTTATACGTTATACATTATACGTTATACGTTATACGTTATACGCTATACGTTATACGTTATTCGTTATACGTTATACGTTATACGTTATACGTTATTCGTTATACGTTATACGTTATACGTTATACGTTATACGTTATACGTTATACGTTATACGTTATACGTTATAAGTCATACCTTATACGTGATACGTTGTACGTTATACGTTATACGTTATACGTTATGCGTTATACGTTATACGTTATACGTTATACGTTATACGTTATACGTTATACGTTATACGTTATACGTTATACGTAATAGGTCATACCTTATACGTGATACGTTGTACGTTATACGTTATACGTTACTCGTTATACGTTATACGTTATACGTTATACGTTATACGTTATACGTTATACGTTATACGTTATACGTTATAAGTCATACCTTATACGTGATACGTTATACGTTATATGTTATACGTTATACGTTATACGTTATACGTAATAGGTCATACCTTATACGTGATACGTTGTACGTTATACGTTATACGTTACTCGTTATACGTTATACGTTATACGTTATACGTTATACGTTATACGTTATACGTTATACGTTATACGTTATACGTTATACGTTATACGTTATACGTTATACGTTATACGTTATACGTTATACGTTATACGTTATACGTTATACGTTATACGTTATACGTTATACGTTATACGTTATACGTTATACGTTATACGTTATACGTTATACGTTATACGTTATACGTTATACGTTATACGTTATACGTTATACGTTATACGTTATACGTTATACGTTATACGTTATACGTTATACGTTATACGTTATACGTTATACGTTATACGTTATACGTTATACGTTATACGTTATACGTTATACGTTATACGTTATACGTTATACGTTATACGTTATACGTTATACGTTATACGTTATACGTTATACGTTATACGTTATACGTTATACGTTATACGTTATACGTTATACGTTATACGTTATACGTTATACGTTATACGTTATACGTTATACGTTATACGTTATACGTTATACGTTATACGTTATACGTTATACGTTATACGTTATACGTTATACGTTATACGTTATACGTTATACGTTATACGTTATACGTTATACGTTATACGTTATACGTTATACGTTATACGTTATACGTTATACGTTATACGTTATACGTTATACGTTATACGTTATACGTTATACGTTATACGTTATACGTTATACGTAATAGGTCATACCTTATACGTGATACGTTGTACGTTATACGTTATACGTTACTCGTTATACGTTATACGTTATACGTTATACGTTATACGTTATACGTTATACGTTATACGTTATACGTTATAAGTCATACCTTATACGTGATACGTTATACGTTATATGTTATACGTTATACGTTATACGTTATACGTAATAGGTCATACCTTATACGTGATACGTTGTACGTTATACGTTATACGTTACTCGTTATACGTTATACGTTATACGTTATACGTTATACGTTATACGTTATACGTTATACGTTATACGTTATACGTTATACGTTATACGTTATACGTTATACGTTATACGTTATACGTTATACGTTATACGTTATACGTTATACGTTATACGTTATACGTTATACGTTATACGTTATACGTTATACGTTATACGTTATACGTTATACGTTATACGTTATAGGTCTTACCTTATACGTGATACGTTGTACGTTATACGTTATACGTTATACGTTATACGTTATACGTTATACGTTATACGTTATACGTTATACGTTATACGTTATACATTATACGTTATACGTTATACGTTATACGCTATACGTTATACGTTATACGTTATACATTATACGTTATACGTTATACGTTATACGCTATACGTTATACGTTATTCGTTATACGTTATACGTTATACGTTATACGTTATTCGTTATACGTTATACGTTATACGTTATACGTTATACGTTATACGTTATACGTTATACGTTATACGTTATAAGTCATACCTTATACGTGATACGTTGTACGTTATACGTTATACGTTATACGTTATGCGTTATACGTTATACGTTATACGTTATACGTTATACGTTATACGTTATACGTTATACGTTATACGTTATACGTAATAGGTCATACCTTATACGTGATACGTTGTACGTTATACGTTATACGTTACTCGTTATACGTTATACGTTATACGTTATACGTTATACGTTATACGTTATACGTTATACGTTATACGTTATAAGTCATACCTTATACGTGATACGTTATACGTTATATGTTATACGTTATACGTTATACGTTATACGTAATAGGTCATACCTTATACGTGATACGTTGTACGTTATACGTTATACGTTACTCGTTATACGTTATACGTTATACGTTATACGTTATACGTTATACGTTATACGTTATACGTTATACGTTATACGTTATACGTTATACGTTATACGTTATACGTTATACGTTATACGTTATACGTTATACGTTATACGTTATACGTTATACGTTATACGTTATACGTTATACGTTATACGTTATACGTTATACGTTATACGTTATACGTTATACGTTATACGTTATACGTTATACGTTATACGTTATACGTTATACGTTATACGTTATACGTTATACGTTATACGTTATACGTTATACGTTATACGTTATACGTTATACGTTATACGTTATACGTTATACGTTATACGTTATACGTTATACGTTATACGTTATACGTTATACGTTATACGTTATACGTTATACGTTATACGTTATACGTTATACGTTATACGTTATACGTTATACGTTATACGTTATACGTTATACGTTATACGTTATACGTTATACGTTATACGTTATACGTTATACGTTATACGTTATACGTTATACGTTATACGTTATACGTTATACGTTATACGTTATACGTTATACGTTATACGTTATACGTTATACGTTATACGTTATACGTTATACGTTATACGTTATACGTTATACGTTATACGTTATACGTTATACGTTATACGTTATACGTTATACGTTATACGTTATACGTTATACGTTATACGTTATACGTTATACGTTATACGTTATACGTTATACGTTATACGTTATACGTTATACGTTATACGTTATACGTTATACGTTATACGTTATACGTTATACGTTATACGTTATACGTTATACGTTATACGTTATACGTTATACGTTATACGTTATACGTTATACGTTATACGTTATACGTTATACGTTATACGTTATACGTTATACGTTATACGTTATACGTTATACCATATATGTTATACGTTATACGTAATACGTTATACGTTATACGTTATACGTAATACGTAATACGTTATACGTTATACGTTAAACGTTAGACGTTAAACGTTAGACGTTATACGTTACACGTTATACGTTATACGTTATACGTTATACGTTATACGGTATACGTTATGCGTTATACGCTATACGTTATGTGTTATAGGATATACGTCATGCGTTATAGGATATACGTCATGCGTTGTAGGATATACGTTATACGTTATACGTTATACGTTATACGTTATACGTTATACGTTATACGTTATACGTTATACGTTATACGTTATACGTTATACGTTATACGTTATACGTTATACGTTATACGTTATACGTTATACGTTATACGTAATACGTTATACGTTATACATTATACGTTATACGTTATACGCTATACGTTATACGTTATACGTTATACGTTATAGGTCTTACCTTATACGTGATACGTCGTACGTTATACGTTATACGTTATACATTATACGTTATACGTTATACGTTATACGCTATACGTTATACGTTATTCGTTATACGTTATACGTTATACGTTATACGTTATTCGTTATACGTTATACGTTATACGTTATACGTTATACGTTATACGTTATACGTTATACGTTATACGTTATACGTTATACGTTATACGTTATACGTTATACGTTATACGTTATACGTTATACGTTATACGTTATACGTTATACGTTATACGTTATACGTTATACGTTATACGTTATACGTTATACGTTATACGTTATACGTTATACGTTATACGTTATACGTTATACGTTATACGTTATACGTTATACGTTATACGTTATACGTTATACGTTATACGTTATACGTTATACGTTATACGTTATACGTTATACGTTATACGTTATACGTTATACATTATACGTTATACGTTATACGTTATACGCTATACGTTATACGTTATACGTTATACATTATACATTATACGTTATACGTTATACGTTATACGCTATACGTTATACGTTATACGTTATACATTATACGTTAGACGTTATACGTTATACGTTATACGTTATACGTTATACGTTATACGTAATACGTTATACGTTATACGTTATACGTTATACGTAATACGTAATACGTTATACGTTATACGTTATACGTTAAACGTTATACGTTATACGTTACACGTTATACGTTATACGTTATACGTTATACGGTATACGTTATGCGTTATACGCTATACGTTATGTGTTATAGGATATACGTCATGCGTTATAGGATATACGTCATGCGTTGTAGGATATACGTTATACGTTATACGTTATACGTTATACGTTATACGTTATACGTTATACGTTATACGTTATACGTTATACGTTATACGTTATACGTTATACGTTATACGTTATACGTTATACGTTATACGTTATACGTTATACGTTATACGTTATACGTTACACGTTATACGTCATACGTTATACGTTATACGTTATACGTTATAGGTCATACCTTATACGTGATACGTAATACGTTATACGTTATACGTTACACGTTATACGTCATACGTTATACGTTATACGTTATACGTTATAGGTCATACCTTATACGTGATACGTTATACGTTATACGTTATACGTTACGTTATACGTTATGCGTTATACGTTATACGTTATACGTTATACGTTATACGCTATACGTTATACGTTATACGTTATACGTTATAAGTCACACGTTATACGTTATACATTATACGTTATACGTTATACGTTATACGTTATACGTGATACGTTATACGTTATACGTTATACGTTATACGTTATACGTTATACGTTATACGTTATACGTTATACGTTATACGCTATACGTTATACGTTATACGTTATAAGTTATACGTTATACGTTATACGTTATACGTTATACGTTATACGTTTTTCGTTATACGTTATACGTTATACGTTATACGTTATACGTTATACGTTATACGTTATACGTTATACGTTATACGTTATACGTTATACGTTGTACGTTATACGTTATACGTTATACGTTATACGTTATACGTTATACGTTATACGTTATACGTTATACGTTATACGTTATACGTTATACGTTATACGTTATACGTTATACGTTATACGTTATACGTTATACGTTATAAGTCACACATTATACGTTATACATTATACGTTATACGTTATACGTTATACGTTATACGTGATACGTTATACGTTATACGTTATACGTTATACGTTAGTCGTTATACGTTATACTATATCCGTATACGTTATTCGTTATACGTTATACGTTATACGTTATACGTTATGCGTTATACGTTATACGTTATACGTTATACGTTATACGTTATACGTTATACGTTATACGTTATACGTTATACGTTATCGGTCATACCTTATACGTGATACGTCATACGTTATACGTTATAAGTTATACGTTATACCGTATACGTTATACGTTACACGTTATACGTTATACGTTATACGCTATACGTTATACGTTAGTCGTTATACGTTATACGTTATACGTTATACGTTATTCGTTATACGTTATACGTTATACGTTATACGTTATACGTTATACGTTATACGTTATACGTTAGACGTTATACGTTATACGTTATACGTTATACGTTATACGTTATACGTTATACGTTATACGTAATACGTTATACGTTATACGTTATACGTTATACGTTATACGTTATACGTTATACGTTATACGTTATACGTTATACGTTATACGTTATACGTTATACGTTATACGTTATACGTTATGCGTTATACGTTATACGTTATACGTTATACGTTATACGTTATACGTGATACGTTATACGTTATAAGTCACACGTTATACGTTATACATTATACGTTATACGTTATACGTTATACGTTATACGTGATACGTTATATGTTATACGTTATACGTTATACGTTAGTCGTTATACGTTATACGTTATACGTTATACGTTATTCGTTATACGTTATACGTTATACGTTATACGTTATACGTTATACGTTATAAGTCACACGTTATACGTTATACATTATACGTTATACGTTATACATTATACGTTATACGTTATACGTTATACGTTATAGGTCATACCTTATACGTGATACGTTATACGTTATACGTTATACGTTATACGTTATACGTTATACGTTATGCGTTATACGTTATACGTTATACGTTATACGTTATACGTTATACGTTATACGTTATACGTTATAAGTCACACGTTATACGTTACACATTATACGTTATACGTTATACGTTATACGTTATACGTGATACGTTATACGTTATACGTTATACGTTATACGTTATACGTTATACGTTATACGTTATACGCTATACGTTATACGTTATACGTTATAAGTTATACGTTATACGTTATACGTTATACGTTATACGTTATACGTTTTTCGTTATACGTTATACGTTATACGTTATACGTTATACGTTATACGTTATACGTTATACGTTATACGTTATACGTTATACGTTATACGTTGTACGTTATACGTTATACGTTATACGTTATACGTTATACGTTATACGTTATACGTTATACGTTATAGGTTATACGTTATACGTTATACGTTATACGTTATACGTTATACGTTATACGTTATACGTTATACGTTATACGTTATACGTTATTCGTTATACGTTATACGTTATACGTTATACGTTATACGTTATACGTTATACGTTATACGTTATACGTTATACGTTATACGTTATACGTTATACGTTATACGTTATAGGTTATACGTCATACGTTATACGTTATACGTTATACGTTATACGTTATACGTTATACGTTATACGTTATACGTTATACGTTATGCGTTATACGTTATACGTTATACGTTATACGTTATACGTTATACGTTATACGTTATACGTTATACGTTATACGTTATACGTTATACGTTATACGTTATACGTTATGCGTTATACGTTATACGTTATACGTTATACGTTATACGTTATACGTTATACGTTATACGTTATACGTTATACGTTACACGTTATACGTTATACGTTATACGCTATACGTTATACGTTAGTCGTTATACGTTATATGTTATACGTTATACGTTACTCGTTACACGTTATACGTCATACGTTATACGTTATACGTTATACGTTATAGGTCATACCTTATACGTGATACGTTATACGTTATACGTTATACGTTATACGTTATGCGTTATACGTTATACGTTATACGTTATACGTTATACGTTATACGTTATACGTTATACGTTATACGTTATACGTTATAAGTCACACGTTATACGTTATACATTATACGTTATACGTTATACGTTATACGTTATACGTGATACGTTATACGTTATACGTTATACGTTATACGTTATACGTTATACGTTATACGTTATACGCTATACGTTATACGTTATACGTTATAAGTTATACGTTATACGTTATACGTTATACGTTATACGTTATACGTTATACGTTATCGGTCATACCTTATACGTGATACGTCATACGTTATACGTTATACGTTATACGTTATACCGTATACGTTATACGTTACACGTTATACGTTATACGTGATACGCTATACGCTATACGTTAGTCGTTATACGTTATACGTTATACGTTATACGTTATTCGTTATACGTTATACGTTATACGTTATACGTTATACGTTATACGTTATACGTTATACGTTATACGTTATACGTTATACGTTATACGTTATACGTTATACGTTATACGTTATACGTTATACGTTATACGTTGTACGTTATACGTTATACGTTATACGTTATACGTTATACGTTATACGTTATACGTTATACGTTATACGTTATACGTTATACGTTATACGTTATACGTTATACGTTATACGTTATACGTTATACGTTATACGTTATACGTTATACGTTATACGTTATACGTTATACGTTATACGTTATACGTTATACGTTATACGTTATACGTTATACGTTATACGTTATACGTTATACGTTATACGTAATACGTTATACGTTATACGTTATACGTTATACGTTATACGTTATACGTTATACGTTATACGTTATACGTTATACGTTATACGTTATACGTTATACGTTATACGTTATACGTTATACGTTATACGTTATACGTTATACGTTATACGTTATACGTTATACGTTATACGTTATACGTTATAGGTCATACCTTATACGTGATACGTTATACGTTATACGTTATACGTTATACGTTATACGTTATACGTTATACGCTATACGTTATACGTTATACGTTATAAGTTATACGTTATACGTTATACGTTATACGTTATACGTTATACGTTATACGTTATGCGTTATACGTTATACGTTATACGTTATACGTTATACGTTATACGTTATACGTTATACGTTATACGTTATACGTTATAAGTCACACGTTATACGTTATACATTATACGTTATACGTTATACGTTATACGTTATACGTGATACGTTATACGTTATACGTTATACGTTATACGTTATACGTTATACGTTATACGCTATACGTTATACGTTATACGTTATAAGTTATACGTTATACGTTATACGTTATACGTTATACGTTATACGTTATACGTTATCGGTCATACCTTATACGTGATACGTCATACGTTATACGTTATACGTTATACGTTATACGTTATAAGTTATACGTTATACGTTGTACGTTATACGTTATACGTTATACGTTATACGTTATACGTTATACGTTATACGTTATACGTTATACGTTATACGTTATACGTTATACGTTATACGTTATACGTTATACGTTATACGTTATACGTTATACGTTATACGTTATACGTTATACGTTATACGTTATACGTTATACGTTATACGTTATACGTTATCGGTCATACCTTATACGTGATACGTCATACGTTATACGTTATACGTTATACGTTATACGTTATACGTTATACGTTATACGTTATACGTTATACGTTATACGTTATACGTTATACGTTATACGTTATACGTTATACGTTATACGTTATAAGTTATACGTTATACGTTATACGTTATACGTTATACGTTATACGTTATACGTTATACGTTATACGTTATACGTTATACGTTATACGTTATACGTTATACGTTACACGTTATACGTCATACGTTATACGTTATACGTTATACGTTATAGGTCATACCTTATACGTGATACGTTATACGTTATACGTTATACGTTATACGTTATACGTTATGCGTTATACGTTATACGTTATACGTTATACGTTATACGTTATACGTTATACGTTATACGTTATACGTTATAAGTCACACGTTATACGTTATACATTATACGTTATACGTTATACGTTATACGTTATACGTGATACGTTATACGTTATACGTTATACGTTATACGTTATACGTTATACGTTATACGTTATACGTTATACGTTATACGCTATACGTTATACGTTATACGTTATAAGTTATACGTTATACGTTATACGTTATACGTTATACGTTATACGTTTTTCGTTATACGTTATACGTTATACGTTATACGTTATACGTTATACGTTATACGTTATACGTTATACGTTATACGTTATACGTTATACGTTATACGTTGTACGTTATACGTTATACGTTATACGTTATACGTTATACGTTATACGTTATACGTTATACGTTATACGTTATACGTTATACGTTATACGTTATACGTTATACGTTATACGTTATACGTTATACGTTATACGTTATAAGTCACACGTTATACGTTATACATTATACGTTATACGTTATACGTTATACGTTATACGTGATACGTTATACGTTATACGTTATACGTTATACGTTAGTCGTTATACGTTATACGTTATACGTTATACGTTATTCGTTATACGTTATACGTTATACGTTATACGTTATGCGTTATACGTTATACGTTATACGTTATACGTTATACGTTATACGTTATACGTTATACGTTATACGTTATACGTTATCGGTCATACCTTATACGTGATACGTCATACGTTATACGTTATAAGTTATACGTTATACCGTATACGTTATACGTTACACGTTATACGTTATACGTTATACGCTATACGTTATACGTTAGTCGTTATACGTTATACGTTATACGTTATACGTTATTCGTTATACGTTATACGTTATACGTTATACGTTATTCGTTATACGTTATACGTTATACGTGATACGTCATACGTTATACGTTATACGTTATACGTTATACGTTATAAGTTATACGTTATACGTTGTACGTTATACGTTATACGTTATACGTTATACGTTATACGTTATACGTTATACGTTATACGTTATACGTTATACGTTATACGTTATACGTTATACGTTATACGTTATACGTTATACGTTATACGTTATACGTTATACGTTATACGTTATACGTTATACGTTATACGTTATACGTTATACGTTATACGTTATACGTTATACGTTATACGTTATACGTTATACGTTATACGTTATACGTTATACGTTATACGTTATCGGTCATACCTTATACGTGATACGTCATACGTTATACGTTATACGTTATACGTTATACGTTATACGTTATACGTTATACGTTATACGTTATACGTTATACGTTATACGTTATACGTTATACGTTATACGTTATACGTTATACGTTATACGTTATACGTTATACGTTATACGTTGTACGTTATACGTTATACGTTATACGTTATACGTTATACGTTATACGTTATACGTTATACGTTATACGTTATACGTTATACGTTATACGTTATACGTTATACGTTATACGTTATACGTTATACGTTATACGTTATACGTTATACGTTATACGTTATACGTTATACGTTATACGTTATACGTTATACGTTATACGTTATACGTTATACGTTATACGTTATACGTTATACGTTATACGTAATACGTTATACGTTATACGTTATACGTTATACGTTATACGTTATACGTTATACGTTATACGTTATACGTTATACGTTATACGTTATACGTTATACGTTATACGTTATACGTTATACGTTATACGTTATACGTTATACGTTATACGTTATACGTTATACGTTATACGTTATAGGTCATACCTTATACGTGATACGTTATACGTTATACGTTATACGTTATACGTTATACGTTATACGTTATACGCTATACGTTATACGTTATACGTTATAAGTTATACGTTATACGTTATACGTTATACGTTATACGTTATACGTTTTTCGTTATACGTTATACGTTATACGTTATACGTTATACGTTATACGTTATACGTTATACGTTATACGTTATACGTTATACGTTATACGTTATACGTTGTACGTTATACGTTATACGTTATACGTTATACGTTATACGTTATACGTTATACGTTATACGTTATAGGTTATACGTTATACGTTATACGTTATACGTTATACGTTATACGTTATACGTTATACGTTATACGTTATACGTTATACGTTATTCGTTATACGTTATACGTTATACGTTATACGTTATACGTTATACGTTATACGTTATACGTTATACGTTATACGTTATACGTTATACGTTATACGTTATACGTTATAGGTTATACGTCATACGTTATACGTTATACGTTATACGTTATACGTTATACGTTATACGTTATACGTTATACGTTATACGTTATGCGTTATACGTTATACGTTATACGTTATACGTTATACGTTATACGTTATACGTTATACGTTATACGTTATACGTTACACGTTATACGTTATACGTTATACGCTATACGTTATACGTTAGTCGTTATACGTTATATGTTATACGTTATACGTTACTCGTTACACGTTATACGTCATACGTTATACGTTATACGTTATACGTTATAGGTCATACCTTATACGTGATACGTTATACGTTATACGTTATACGTTATACGTTATGCGTTATACGTTATACGTTATACGTTATACGTTATACGTTATACGTTATACGTTATACGTTATACGTTATACGTTATAAGTCACACGTTATACGTTATACATTATACGTTATACGTTATACGTTATACGTTATACGTGATACGTTATACGTTATACGTTATACGTTATACGATATACGTTATACGTTATACGTTATACGCTATACGTTATACGTTATACGTTATAAGTTATACGTTATACGTTATACGTTATACGTTATACGTTATACGTTATACGTTATCGGTCATACCTTATACGTGATACGTCATACGTTATACGTTATACGTTATACGTTATACGTTATAAGTTATACGTTATACGTTGTACGTTATACGTTATACGTTATACGTTATACGTTATACGTTATACGTTATACGTTATACGTTATACGTTATACGTTATACGTTATACGTTATACGTTATACGTTATACGTTATACGTTATACGTTATACGTTATACGTTATACGTTATACGTTATACGTTATACGTTATACGTTATCGGTCATACCTTATACGTGATACGTCATACGTTATACGTTATACGTTATACGTTATACGTTATACGTTATACGTTATACGTTATACGTTATACGTTATACGTTATACGTTATACGTTATACGTTATACGTTATACGTTATACGTTATAAGTTATACGTTATACGTTATACGTTATACGTTATACGTTATACGTTATACGTTATACGTTATACGTTATACGTTATACGTTATACGTTATACGTTATACGTTACACGTTATACGTCATACGTTATACGTTATACGTTATACGTTATAGGTCATACCTTATACGTGATACGTTATACGTTATACGTTATACGTTATACGTTATACGTTATGCGTTATACGTTATACGTTATACGTTATACGTTATACGTTATACGTTATACGTTATACGTTATACGTTATAAGTCACACGTTATACGTTATACATTATACGTTATACGTTATACGTTATACGTTATACGTGATACGTTATACGTTATACGTTATACGTTATACGTTATACGTTATACGTTATACGTTATACGTTATACGTTATACGCTATACGTTATACGTTATACGTTATAAGTTATACGTTATACGTTATACGTTATACGTTATACGTTATACGTTTTTCGTTATACGTTATACGTTATACGTTATACGTTATACGTTATACGTTATACGTTATACGTTATACGTTATACGTTATACGTTATACGTTGTACGTTATACGTTATACGTTATACGTTATACGTTATACGTTATACGTTATACGTTATACGTTATACGTTATACGTTATACGTTATACGTTATACGTTATACGTTATACGTTATACGTTATACGTTATAAGTCACACGTTATACGTTATACATTATACGTTATACGTTATACGTTATACGTTATACGTGATACGTTATACGTTATACGTTATACGTTATACGTTAGTCGTTATACGTTATACGTTATACGTTATACGTTATTCGTTATACGTTATACGTTATACGTTATACGTTATGCGTTATACGTTATACGTTATACGTTATACGTTATACGTTATACGTTATACGTTATACGTTATACGTTATACGTTATACGTTATACGTTATCGGTCATACCTTATACGTGATACGTCATACGTTATACGTTATAAGTTATACGTTATACCGTATACGTTATACGTTACACGTTATACGTTATACGTTATACGCTATACGTTATACGTTAGTCGTTATACGTTATACGTTATACGTTATACGTTATTCGTTATACGTTATACGTTATACGTTATACGTTATACGTTATACGTTATACGTTATACGTGATACGTCATACGTTATACGTTATACGTTATACGTTATACGTTATAAGTTATACGTTATACGTTGTACGTTATACGTTATACGTTATACGTTATACGTTATACGTTATACGTTATACGTTATACGTTATACGTTATACGTTATACGTTATACGTTATACGTTATACGTTATACGTTATACGTTATACGTTATACGTTATACGTTATACGTTATACGTTATACGTTATACGTTATACGTTATACGTTATCGGTCATACCTTATACGTGATACGTCATACGTTATACGTTATACGTTATACGTTATACGTTATACGTTATACGTTATACGTTATACGTTATACGTTATACGTTATACGTTATACGTTATACGTTATACGTTATACGTTATACGTTATACGTTATACGTTATACGTTATAAGTTATACGTTATACGTTATACGTTATACGTTATACGTTATACGTTATACGTTATACGTTATACGTTATACGTTATACGTTATACGTTATTCGTTATACGTTACACGTTATACGTCATACGTTATACGTTATACGTTATACGTTATACGTTATAGGTCATACCTTATACGTGATACGTTATACGTTATACGTTATACGTTATACGTTTTTTTTTTTTTTTTTTTTTTTTTTTTATTAACGTGGGGGAAATCTTCGAAAGACCCCACCGCCGCCTGGGGAGGGGCGGGGGGAGTGTGGGATTCCCCGCGCCCGGAAGGAAACCCATCGGGCGCGGGACCTACCCACTAAAACCCACCACGGTGGCCATCCTCGCACTATGCAGGGGGAGCACCTGGGACCGAAGACATCATAACATCAGGTGCTCCCCCGTGCAGGGCTCTCGCGCCCGTGTCCTCCCGATACGTTATACGTTATACGTTATGCGTTATACGTTATACGTTATACGTTATACGTTATACGTTATACGTTATACGTTATACGTTATACGTTATAAGTCACACGTTATACGTTATACATTATACGTTATACGTTATACGTTATACGTTATACGTGATACGTTATACGTTATACGTTATACGTTATACGTTATACGTTATACGTTATACGTTATACGTTATACGTTATACGCTATACGTTATACGTTATACGTTGTAAGTTATACGTTATACGTTATACGTTATACGTTATACGTTATACGTTTTTCGTTATACGTTATACGTTATACGTTATACGTTATACGTTATACGTTATACGTTATACGTTATACGTTATACGTTATACGTTATACGTTGTACGTTATACGTTATACGTTATACGTTATACGTTATACGTTATACGTTATACGTTATACGTTATACGTTATACGTTATACGTTATACGTTATACGTTATACGTTATACGTTATACGTTATACGTTATAAGTCACACGTTATACGTTATACATTATACGTTATACGTTATACGTTATACGTTATACGTGATACGTTATACGTTATACGTTATACGTTATACGTTAGTCGTTATACGTTATACGTTATACGTTATACGTTATTCGTTATACGTTATACGTTATACGTTATACGTTATGCGTTATACGTTATACGTTATACGTTATACGTTATACGTTATACGTTATACGTTATACGTTATACGTTATACGTTATCGGTCATACCTTATACGTGATACGTCATACGTTATACGTTATAAGTTATACGTTATACCGTATACGTTATACGTTACACGTTATACGTTATACGTTATACGCTATACGTTATACGTTAGTCGTTATACGTTATACGTTATACGTTATACGTTATACGTTATTCGTTATACGTTATACGTTATACGTTATACGTTATACGTTATACGTTATACGTTATACGTTAGACGTTATACGTTATACGTTATACGTTATACGTTATACGTTATACGTTATACGTTATACGTAATACGTTATACGTTATACGTTATACGTTATACGTTATACGTTATACGTTATACGTTATACGTTATACGTTATACGTTATACGTTATACGTTATACGTTATACGTTATACGTTATACGTTATGCGTTATACGTTATACGTTATACGTTATACGTTATACGTTATACGTGATACGTTATACGTTATAAGTCACACGTTATACGTTATACATTATACGTTATACGTTATACGTTATACGTTATACGTGATACGTTATATGTTATACGTTATACGTTATACGTTAGTCGTTATACGTTATACGTTATACGTTATACGTTATACGTTATTCGTTATACGTTATACGTTATACGTTATACGTTATACGTTATACGTTATAAGTCACACGTTATACGTTATACATTATACGTTATACGTTATACATTATACGTTATACGTTATACGTTATACGTTATAGGTCATACCTTATACGTGATACGTTTACGTTATACGTTATACGTTATACGTTATACGTTATACGTTATACGTTATACGTTATACGTTAGACGTTATACGTTATACGTTATACGTTATACGTTATACGTTATTCGTTATACGTTATACGTTATACGTTATACGTTATATGTTATACGTTATAAGTCACACGTTATACGTTATACATTATACGTTATACGTTATACATTATACGTTATACGTTATACGTTATACGTTATAGGTCATACCTTATACGTGATACGTTTACGTTATACGTTATACGTTATACGTTATACGTTATACGTGATACGTTATACGTTATACGTTATACGTTATACGTTATACGTTATACGTTATACGTTATACGTTATACGCTATACGTTATACGTTAGTCGTTATACGTTATACGTTATACGTTATACGTTATTCGTTATACGTTATACGTTATACGTTATACGTTATACGTTATACGTTATACGTTATACGTTATACGTTATACGTTATACGTTATACGTTATACGTTATACGTAATACGTTATACGTTATACGTTATACGTTATACGTTATACGTTATACGTTATACGTTATACGTTATACGTTATACGTTATACGTTATACGTTATACGTTATACGTTATACGTTATACGTTATACGTTATACGTTATGCGTTATACGTTATACGTTATACGTTATACGTTATACGTTATACGTGATACGTTATACGTTATAAGTCACACGTTATACGTTATACATTATACGTTATACGTTATACGTTATACGTTATACGTGATACGTTATATGTTATACGTTATACGTTATACGTTAGTCGTTATACGTTATACGTTATACGTTATACGTTATTCGTTATACGTTATACGTTATACGTTATACGTTATACGTTATACGTTATAAGTCACACGTTATACGTTATACATTATACGTTATACGTTATACATTATACGTTATACGTTATACGTTATACGTTATAGGTCATACCTTATACGTGATACGTTATACGTTATACGTTATACGTTATACGTTATACGTTATGCGTTATACGTTATACGTTATACGTTATACGTTATACGTTATACGTTATACGTTATACGTTATAAGTCACACGTTATACGTTATACATTATACGTTATACGTTATACGTTATACGTTATACGTGATACGTTATACGTTATACGTTATACGTTATACGTTATACGTTATACGTTATACGTTATACGTTATACGCTATACGTTATACGTTATACGTTATAAGTTATACGTTATACGTTATACGTTATACGTTATACGTTGTACGTTTTTCGTTATACGTTATACGTTATACGTTATACGTTATACGTTATACGTTATACGTTATACGTTATACGTTATACGTTATACGTTATACGTTGTACGTTATACGTTATACGTTATACGTTATACGTTATACGTTATACGTTATACGTTATACGTTATACGCTATACGTTATACGTTATACGTTATACGTTATACGTTATACGTTATACGTTATCGGTCATACCTTATACGTGATACGTCATACGTTATACGTTATACGTTATACGTTATACCGTATACGTTATACGTTACGCGTTATACGTTATACGTTATACGCTATAGGTTATACGTTAGTCGTTATACGTTATACGTTATACGTTATTCGTTATACGTTATACGTTATACGTTATACGTTATACGTTATACGTTATACGTTATACGTTATACGTTATACGTTATACGTTATACGTTATAGGTTATACGTTATACGTTATACGTTATACGTTATACGTTATACGTTATACGTTATACGTTATACGTTATACGTTATACGTTATGCGTTATACGTTATACGTTATACGTTATACGTTATACGTTATACGTTATACGTTATACGTTATACGTTATACGTTACACGTTATACGTTATACGTTATACGCTATACGTTATACGTTAGTCGTTATACGTTATATGTTATACGTTATACGTTACTCGTTACACGTTATACGTCATACGTTATACGTTATACGTTATACGTTATAGGTCATACCTTATACGTGATACGTTATACGTTATACGTTATACGTTATACGTTATGCGTTATACGTTATACGTTATACGTTATACGTTATACGTTATACGTTATACGTTATACGTTATACGTTATACGTTATAAGTCACACGTTATACGTTATACATTATACGTTATACGTTATACGTTATACGTTATACGTGATACGTTATACGTTATACGTTATACGTTATACGTTATACGTTATACGTTATACGTTATACGCTATACGTTATACGTTATACGTTATAAGTTATACGTTATACGTTATACGTTATACGTTATACGTTATACGCTATACGTTATCGGTCATACCTTATACGTGATACGTCATACGTTATACGTTATACGTTATACGTTATACGTTATAAGTTATACGTTATACGTTGTACGTTATACGTTATACGTTATACGTTATACGTTATACGTTATACGTTATACGTTATACGTTATACGTTATACGTTATACGTTATACGTTATACGTTATACGTTATACGTTATACGTTATACGTTATACGTTATACGTTATACGTTATACGTTATACGTTATACGTTATACGTTATACGTTATACGTTATCGGTCATACCTTATACGTGATACGTCATACGTTATACGTTATACGTTATACGTTATACGTTATACGTTATACGTTATACGTTATACGTTATACGTTATACGTTATACGTTATACGTTATACGTTATACGTTATACGTTATACGTTATACGTTATACGTTATACGTTATACGTTATACGTTATACGTAATACGTTATACGTTATACGTTATACGTTATACGTTATACGTTATACGTTATACGTTATACGTTATACGTTATACATTACACGTTCTACGTTATACGTTATACGTTATACGTTATACGTTATACGTTATACGTTATACGTTATACGTTATACGTTATACATTACACGTTATACGTTACACGTTATACGTTATACGTTATACGTTATACGTTATACGTTATACGTTATACGTTATACGTTATGCGTTATACGTTATGCGTTATAGGATATACGTTATACGTTATACGTTGTACGTTATACGTTATACGTTATACGTTATATGTTATACGTTATACGTTATGCGTTATACGTTATGCGTTATAGGATATACGTTATACGTTATACGTTGTACGTTATACGTTATACGTTATACGTTATATGTTATACGTCATGCGATATACGTTATACGTTATTCGTTATACGGTATACGTTAAACGTTGTACGTTATACGTTATACGTTATACGTTATACGTTGGACGTTATACGTTATACGTTATACGTTATACGCCATACGTTATACGTTATACGTTATACGTTATACGTTATACGTTAAACGTTGTACGTTATACGTTATACGTCATACGTTATACGTTATACGTTATACGTTATACGTTATACGTTATACGTTATACGTTAAACGTTGTACGTTATACGTTATACGTTATACGTTATACGTTATACGTTATACGTTATACGTTATACGTTATACGTTATACGTTATACGTTATACGTTATACGTTATACGTTATACGTTATACGTTATACGTTCTACGTTATACGTTATACGTTAAACGTTATACCTTATACGTTATACGTTATACGTTATACGTTGTACATTATACGTTATACGTTGAACGTTGTACGATATACGTTATACGTTATACGTTATACGTTATACGTTATACGTTAAACGTTGTACGTTATACGTTATACGTCATACGTTATACGTTATACGTTATACGTTATACGTTCTACGTTATACGTTATACGTTAAACGTTGTACGTTATACGTTATACGTTATACGTTATTCGTTATACGTTATACATTATACGTTATACGTTATACGTTATACGTTATACGTTATACGTTATACGTTATACGTTATACGTTATACGTTATACGTTATACGTTATACGTTATACGTTATACGTTATGCGTTACACGTTATACGTTACACGTTATACGTTATACGTTATACGTTATACGTTATACGTTATACGTTATACGTTATACGTTATACGTTATACGTTATACGTTATACGTTATACGTTATACGTTATACGTTGTACGTTATACGTTATACGTTAGACGTTGTACGTTATACGTTATACGTTATACGTTATACGCTATACGTTATACGTTATACGTTATACGTTATACGTTATACGTTATAAGTTATACGTTATACGTTATACGTTATACGTTATACGTTATACGTTATACGTTATACGTTATACGCTATACGTTATACGTTATACGTTATACGTTATACGTTGTACGTTATACGTTATACGTTATACGTTGTACGTTATACGTTCTACGTTATACATTATACGTTAAACGTTGTACGTTATACGTTATACGTCATACGTTATACGTTATACGTTATACGTTATACGTTCTACGTTATACGTTATACGTTACACGTTGTACGTTATACGTTATACGTTATACGTTATACGTTATACGTTATACGTTATACGTTATACGTTATACGTTATACGTTATACGTTATACGTTATACGTTATACGTTATACGTTATACGTTATACGTTATACGTTATACGTTATACGTTATACGTTATACGTTATGCGTTATAGGATATACGTTATACGTTATACGTTGTACGTTATACGTTATACGTTATACGTTATACGTCATACGTTATACGTTATACGTTATACGTTATACGTTATACGTTATACGTTATACGTTATACGTTATACGTTATACGTTATACGTTATACGTTATACGTTATACGTTATACGTTATACGTTATACGTTATACGTTATACGTTATACGTTATACGTTATACGTTATACGTTATACGTTATACGTTATACGTTATACGTTATACGTTATACGTTATGCGTTATAGGATATACGTTATACGTTATACGTTGTACGTTATACGTTATACGTTATACGTTATACGTCATACGTTATACGTTATACGTTATACGTTATACGTTATACGTTATACGTTATACGTTATACGTTATACGTTATACGTTATACGTTATACGTTATACGTTATACGTTATGCGTTATAGGATATACGTTATACGTTATACGTTGTACGTTATACGTTATACGTTACACGCTATACGTTATACGTTATACGTTATACGTTATACGTTATACGTTATACGTTATACGTTATACGTTATACGTTATACGTTATACGTTATACGTTATACGTTATACGTTATACGTTATACGTCATACGTTATACGTTATACGTTATACGTTATACGTTATACGTTATACATTATACGTTATAAGTTATACGTTATACGTTATACGTTGTACGTTATACGTTATATGTTAGACGCTATACGTTATACGTTATACGTTATACGTTATTCGTTATACGTTATACGTTATACGTTATACGTTATACGTTATACGTTATACGTTATACGTTATACGTTATACGTTATACCTTATACATTATACGTTATACGTTATACGTTATACGTTTTACATTATACGTTATACGTTGTACGTTGTACGATATACGTTATACGTTATACGTTATACGTTATACGTTATACGTTATACGTTAAACGTTGTACGTTATACGTTATACGTCATACGTTATACGTTATACGTTATACGTTATACGTTATACGTTATACGTTAAACGTTGTACGTTATACGTTATACGTTATACGTTATACGTTATACGTTATACGTTATACGTTATACGTTATAAGTTATACCTTATACGTTATACGTTATACGTTATACGTTATACGTTATACGTTATACGTTATACGTTATACGTTATACGTTATACGTTATACGTTATACGTTATACGTCATACGTTATACGTTATACGTTATACGTTATACGTTATACGTTATACGTTATACGTTATACGTTATACGTTATACGTTATACGTTATACTTTATGCGTTATAGGATATACGTTATACGTTATACGTTGTACGTTATACGTTATACGTTATACGTTACACGCTATACGTTATACGTTATACGTTATACGTTATACGTTATACGTTATACGTTATACGTTATGCGTTATAGGATATACGTTATACGTTATACGTTGTACGTTGTACGTTATACGTTACACGTTATACGTTGTACGTTATACGTTCTACGTTATACATTATACGTTAAACGTTGTACGTTATACGTTATACGTCATATGTTATACGTTATACGTTATACGTTATACGTTCTACGTTATACGTTATACGTTAAACGTTGTACGTTATACGTTATACGTTATACGTTATACGTTATACGTTATACGTTATACGTTATACGTTATACGTTATACGTTATACGTTATACGTTATGCGTTATAGGATATACGTTATACGTTATACGTTGTACGTTATACGTTATACGTTATACGTTATACGTCATACGTTATACGTTATACGTTATACGTTATACGTTATACGTTATACGTTATACGTTATACGTTATACGTTATACGTTATACGTTATACGTTATACGTTATACGTTATGCGTTATAGGATATACGTTATACGTTATACGTTGTACGTTATACGTTATACGTTACACGCTATACGTTATACGTTATACGTTATACGTTATACGTTATACGTTATACGTTATACGTTATACGTTATACGTTATACGTTATACGTTATACGTTATACGTTATACGTTATACGTTATACGTTGTACGTTATACGTTATACGTTATACGTTATACGTTATACGTTATACGTTATACGTTATACGTTATACGTTATACGTTATACGTTATGCGTTATAGGATATACGTTATACGTTATACGTTGTACGTTATACGTTATACGTTATACGTTATACGTCATACGTTATACGTTATACGTTATACGTTATACGTTATACGTTATACGTTATACGTTATACGTTATACGTTATACGTTATACGTTATACGTTATACGTTATACGTTATGCGTTATAGGATATACGTTATACGTTATACGTTGTACGTTATACGTTATACGTTACACGCTATACGTTATACGTTATACGTTATACGTTACACGTTATACGTTATACGTTATACGTTATACGTTATACGTTATACGTTATACGTTATACGTTATACGTTATACGTTATACGTTATACGTCATACGTTATACGTTATACGTTATACGTTATACGTTATACGTTATACATTATACGTTATAAGTTATACGTTATACGTTATACGTTGTACGTTATACGTTATATGTTAGACGCTATACGTTATACGTTATACGTTATACGTTATTCGTTATACGTTATACGTTATACGTTATACGTTATACGTTATACGTTATACGTTATACGTTATACGTTATACGTTATACCTTATACATTATACGTTATACGTTATACGTTATACGTTTTACATTATACGTTATACGTTGTACGTTGTACGATATACGTTATACGTTATACGTTATACGTTATACGTTATACGTTATACGTTAAACGTTGTACGTTATACGTTATACGTCATACGTTATACGTTATACGTTATACGTTATACGTTATACGTTATACGTTAAACGTTGTACGTTATACGTTATACGTTATACGTTATACGTTATACGTTATACGTTATACGTTATACGTTATAAGTTATACCTTATACGTTATACGTTATACGTTATACGTTATACGTTATACGTTATACGTTATACGTTATACGTTATACGTTATACGTTATACGTTATACGTCATACGTTATACGTTATACGTTATACGTTATACGTTATACGTTATACGTTATACGTTATACGTTATACGTTATACGTTATACGTTATACTTTATGCGTTATAGGATATACGTTATACGTTATACGTTATACGTTATACGTTATACGTTATACGTTAAACGTTGTACGTTATACGTTATACGTTATACGTTATACGTTATACGTTATACGTTATACGTTATACGTTATAAGTTATACCTTATACGTTATACGTTATACGTTATACGTTATACGTTATACGTTATACGTTATACGTTATACGTTATACGTTATACGTTATACGTTATACGTCATACGTTATACGTTATACGTTATACGTTATACGTTATACGTTATACGTTATACGTTATACGTTATACGTTATACGTTATACGTTATACTTTATGCGTTATAGGATATACGTTATACGTTATACGTTGTACGTTATACGTTATACGTTATACGTTACACGCTATACGTTATACGTTATACGTTATACGTTATACGTTATACGTTATACGTTATACGTTATGCGTTATAGGATATACGTTATACGTTATACGTTGTACGTTGTACGTTATACGTTACACGTTATACGTTGTACGTTATACGTTCTACGTTATACATTATACGTTAAACGTTGTACGTTATACGTTATACGTCATATGTTATACGTTATACGTTATACGTTATACGTTCTACGTTATACGTTATACGTTAAACGTTGTACGTTATACGTTATACGTTATACGTTATACGTTATACGTTATACGTTATACGTTATACGTTATACGTTATACGTTATACGTTATACGTTATACGTTATACGTTATACGTTATACGTTATACGTTATACGTTATTCGTTATACGTTATACGTTATACGTTATACGTTATGCGTTATAGGATATACGTTATACGTTATACGTTTTACGTTATACGTTATACGTTATACGTTATACGTTATACGTTATACGTTATACGTTATACGTTATACGTTATACGTTATACGTTATACCTTATACGTTATACGTTATACGTTATACGTTGTACATTATACGTTATACGTTGAACGTTGTACGATATACGTTATACGTTATACGTTATACGTTATACGTTATACGTTAAACGTTGTACGTTATACGTTATACGTCATACGTTATACGTTATACGTTATACGTTATACGTTCTACGTTATACGTTATACGTTAAACGTTGTACGTTATACGTTATACGTTATACGTTATTCGTTATACGTTATACGTTATACGTTATACGTTATACGTTATACGTTAAACGTTGTACGTTATACGTTATACGTTATACGTTATTCGTTACACGTTATACGTTATACGTTATACTGTATACGTTATACGTTATACGTTATACGTTATACGTTATACGTTATACGTTATACGTCATACGTTATACGTTATACGTTATACGTTATACGTTATACGTTATACATTATACGTTATAAGTTATACGTTATACGTTGTACGTTATACGTCATATGTTAGACGCTATACGTTATACGTTATACGTTATACGTTATACGTTATACGTTATACGTTATACGTTATACGTTATACGTCATACATTATACGTTATACGTTATACGTTATACGTTATACGTTATACGTTATACGTTATACGACATACGTTATACGTTATACGTTATACGTTATACGTTATACGTTATACGTTATACGTTCTACGTTATACGTTATACGTTAAACGTTGTACGTTATACGTTATACGTTATACGTTATACGTTACACGTTATACGTTATACGTTATACTGTATACGTTATACGTTATACGTTATACGTTATACGTTATACGTTATACGTTATACGTCATACGTTATACGTTATACGTTATACGTTATACGTTATACGTTATACGTTATACGTTATACGTTATACGTTCTACGTTATACGTTATACGTTAAACGTTATACCTTATACGTTATACGTTATACGTTATACGTTGTACATTATACGTTATACGTTGAACGTTGTACGATATACGTTATACGTTATACGTTATACGTTATACGTTATACGTTAAACGTTGTACGTTATACGTTATACGTCATACGTTATACGTTATACGTTATACGTTATACGTTCTACGTTATACGTTATACGTTAAACGTTGTACGTTATACGTTATACGTTATACGTTATTCGTTATACGTTATACATTATACGTTATACGTTATACGTTATACGTTATACGTTATACGTTATACGTTATACGTTATACGTTATACGTTATACGTTATACGTTATACGTTATACGTTATACGTTATGCGTTACACGTTATACGTTACACGTTATACGTTATACGTTATACGTTATACGTTATACGTTATACGGTATACGTTATACGTTATACGTTATACGTTATACGTTATACGTTATACGTTATACGTTATACGTTGTACGATATACGTTATACGTTATACGTTATACGTTAGACGTTGTACGTTATACGTTATACGTTATACGTTACACGCTATACGTTATACGTTATACGTTATACGTTATACGTTATACGTTATAAGTTATACGTTATACGTTATACGTTATACGTTATACGTTATACGTTATACGTTATACGTTATACGCTATACGTTATACGTTATACGTTATACGTTATACGTTGTACGTTATACGTTATACGTTATACGTTGTACGTTATACGTTCTACGTTATACATTATACGTTAAACGTTGTACGTTATACGTTATACGTCATACGTTATACGTTATACGTTATACGTTATACGTTCTACGTTATACGTTATACGTTACACGTTGTACGTTATACGTTATACGTTATACGTTATACGTTATACGTTATACGTTATACGTTATACGTTATACGTTATACGTTATACGTTATACGTTATACGTTATACGTTATACGTTATACGTTATACGTTATACGTTATACGTTATACGTTATACGTTATACGTTATGCGTTATAGGATATACGTTATACGTTATACGTTGTACGTTATACGTTATACGTTATACGTTATACGTCATACGTTATACGTTATACGTTATACGTTATACGTTATACGTTATACGTTATACGTTATACGTTATACGTTATACGTTATACGTTATACGTTATACGTTATACGTTATACGTTATACGTTATACGTTATACGTTATACGTTATACGTTATACGTTATACGTTATACGTTATACGTTATACGTTATACGTTATACGTTATACGTTATACGTTATACCTTATACATTATACGTTATACGTTATACGTTATACGTTTTACATTATACGTTATACGTTGTACGTTGTACGATATACGTTATACGTTATACGTTATACGTTATACGTTATACGTTATACGTTAAACGTTGTACGTTATACGTTATACGTCATACGTTATACGTTATACGTTATACGTTATACGTTATACGTTATACGTTAAACGTTGTACGTTATACGTTATACGTTATACGTTATACGTTATACGTTATACGTTATACGTTATACGTTATAAGTTATACCTTATACGTTATACGTTATACGTTATACGTTATACGTTATACGTTATACGTTATACGTTATACGTTATACGTTATACGTTATACGTTATACGTCATACGTTATACGTTATACGTTATACGTCATACGTTATACGTTATGCGTTATACGTTATACGTTATACGTTATACGTTATACGTTATACGTTATACGTTATACGTTATACGTTATACGTTATACGTTATACGTAATATGTAATACGTCATACGTTTTACGTTAATCGTTATACGTTATACGTTACACGCTATACGTTATACGTTATACGTTATACGTTATACGTTATACGTTATACGTTATACGTTATACGTTATACGTTATACGTTATACGTTATACGTTATACGTTATACGTTATACGTTATACGTTATACGTTATACGGTATACGTTATACGTTATACGTTATACGTTATACGTTATATTATACGTTATACATTATACGTTATGTGTTATAGGATATACGTTATACGTTATACGTTGTACGTTATACGTTATACGTTATACGTTATACGTTATACGTTATACGTTATACGTTATACGTTGAACGTTGTACGTTATACGTTATACGTTATACGTTATACGTTATACGTTATACGTTATACGTTATACGTTATACGTTATACCTTATACGTTATACGTTATACGTTATACGTTATACGTTATACGTTATACGTTATACGTTATACGTTATACGTTATACGTTATACGTTATACGTTATACGTTATACGTTATACGTTATACGTTATACGTTATACGTTATACGTTATACGTTATACGTTATACGTTATACGTTATACGTTATACGTTATACGTTATACGTTATACGTTATACGTTATGCGTTATAGGATATACGTTATACGTTATACGTTGTACGTTATACGTTATACGTTACACGCTATACGTTATACGTTACACGCTATACGTTATACGTTATACGTTATACGTTATACGTTATACGTTATACGTTATACGTTATACGTTATACGTTATACGTTATACGTTATACGTTATACGTTATACGTTATACGTTATACGTTATACGTTATACGTTATACGTTATACGTCATACGTTATACGTTATACGTTATACGTTATACGTTATACGTTATACGTTATACGTTATACGTTATACGTTATACGTTATACGTTATACGTTATACGTTATACGTTATACGTTATACGTTATACGTTATACGTTATACGTTATACGTTATACGTTATACGTTATACGTTATACGTTATACGTTATACGTTATACGTTATACGTTATACGTTATACGTTATACGTTATACGTTATACGTTATACGTTGAACGTTGTACGATATACGTTATACGTTATACGTTATACGTTATACGTTATACGTTATACGTTATACGTTATACGTTATACGTTATACCTTATACGTTATACGTTATACGTTATACGTTATACGTTATACATTATACGTTATACGTTGTACGTTGTACGATATACGTTATACGTTATACGTTATACGTTATACGTTAAACGTTGTACGTTATACGTTATACGTCATACGTTATACGTTATACGTTATACGTTATACGTTATGCGTTATACGTCATACGTTATACGTTATACGTTATACGTTATACGTTATACGTTATACGTTAAACGTTGTACGTTATACGTTATACGTTATACGTTATACGTTATACGTTATACGTTATACGTTATACGTTATAAGTTATACCTTATACGTTATACGTTATACGTTATACGTTATACGTTATACGTTATACGTTATACGTTATACGTTATACGTTATACGTTATACGTTATACGTCATACGTTATACGTTATACGTTATACGTTATACGTTATACGTTATACGTTATACGTTATACGTTATACGTTATACGTTATACGTTATACTTTATGCGTTATAGGATATACGTTATACGTTATACGTTGTACGTTATACGTTATACGTTATACGTTACACGCTATACGTTATACGTTATACGTTATACGTTATACGTTATACGTTATACGTTATACGTTATACGTTATGCGTTATAGGATATACGTTATACGTTATACGTTGTACGTTGTACGTTATACGTTACACGTTATACGTTGTACGTTATACGTTCTACGTTATACATTATACGTTAAACGTTGTACGTTATACGTTATACGTCATATGTTATACGTTATACGTTATACGTTATACGTTCTACGTTATACGTTATACGTTAAACGTTGTACGTTATACGTTATACGTTATACGTTATACGTTATACGTTATACGTTATACGTTATACGTTATACGTTATACGTTATACGTTATACGTTATACGTTATACGTTATACGTTATACGTTATACGTTATACGTTATACGTTATACGTTATACGTTATACGTTATACGTTATGCGTTATAGGATATACGTTATACGTTATACGTTTTACGTTATACGTTATACGTTATACGTTATACGTTATACGTTATACGTTATACGTTATACGTTATACGTTATACGTTATACGTTATACCTTATACGTTATACGTTATACGTTATACGTTGTACATTATACGTTATACGTTGAACGTTGTACGATATACGTTATACGTTATACGTTATACGTTATACGTTATACGTTATACGTTAAACGTTGTACGTTATACGTTATACGTCATACGTTATACGTTATACGTTATACGTTATACGTTCTACGTTATACGTTATACGTTAAACGTTGTACGTTATACGTTATACGTTATACGTTATTCGTTATACGTTATACGTTATACGTTATACGTTATACGTTATACGTTAAACGTTGTACGTTATACGTTATACGTTATACGTTATTCGTTACACGTTATACGTTATACGTTATACTGTATACGTTATACGTTATACGTTATACGTTATACGTTATACGTTATACGTTATACGTCATACGTTATACGTTATACGTTATACGTTATACGTTATACGTTATACATTATACGTTATAAGTTATACGTTATACGTTATACGTTGTACGTTATACGTCATATGTTAGACGCTATACGTTATACGTTATACGTTATACGTTATACGTTATACGTTATACGTTATACGTTATACGTTATACGTCATACATTATACGTTATACGTTATACGTTATACGTTATACGTTATACGTTATACGTTATACGACATACGTTATACGTTATACGTTATACGTTATACGTTATACGTTATACGTTATACGTTCTACGTTATACGTTATACGTTAAACGTTGTACGTTATACGTTATACGTTATACGTTATACGTTACACGTTATACGTTATACGTTATACTGTATACGTTATACGTTATACGTTATACGTTATACGTTATACGTTATACGTTATACGTCATACGTTATACGTTATACGTTATACGTTATACGTTATACGTTATACGTTATACGTTATACGTTATACGTTCTACGTTATACGTTATACGTTAAACGTTATACCTTATACGTTATACGTTATACGTTATACGTTGTACATTATACGTTATACGTTGAACGTTGTACGATATACGTTATACGTTATACGTTATACGTTATACGTTATACGTTAAACGTTGTACGTTATACGTTATACGTCATACGTTATACGTTATACGTTATACGTTATACGTTCTACGTTATACGTTATACGTTAAACGTTGTACGTTATACGTTATACGTTATACGTTATTCGTTATACGTTATACATTATACGTTATACGTTATACGTTATACGTTATACGTTATACGTTATACGTTATACGTTATACGTTATACGTTATACGTTATACGTTATACGTTATACGTTATGCGTTACACGTTATACGTTACACGTTATACGTTACACGTTATACGTTATACGTTATACGTTATACGTTATACGTTATACGTTATACGTTATACGTTATACGTTATACGTTATACGTTATACGTTATACGTTGTACGATATACGTTATACGTTATACGTTATACGTTAGACGTTGTACGTTATACGTTATACGTTATACGTTATACGCTATACGTTATACGTTATACGTTATACGTTATACGTTATACGTTATAAGTTATACGTTATACGTTATACGTTATACGTTATACGTTATACGTTATACGTTATACGTTATACGCTATACGTTATACGTTATACGTTATACGTTATACGTTGTACGTTATACGTTATACGTTATACGTTGTACGTTATACGTTCTACGTTATACATTATACGTTAAACGTTGTACGTTATACGTTATACGTCATACGTTATACGTCATACGTTATACGTTATACGTTCTACGTTATACGTTATACGTTATACGTTATACGTTACACGTTGTACGTTATACGTTATACGTTATACGTTATACGTTATACGTTATACGTTATACGTTATACGTTATACGTTATACGTTATACGTTATACGTTATACGTTATACGTTATACGTTATACGTTATACGTTATACGTTATACGTTATACGTTATGCGTTATAGGATATACGTTATACGTTATACGTTGTACGTTATACGTTATACGTTATACGTTATACGTTATACGTCATACGTTATACGTCATACGTTATACGTTATACGTTATACGTTATACGTTATACGTTATACGTTATACGTTATACGTTATACGTTATACGTTATACGTTATACGTTATACGTTATACGTTATACGTTATACGTTATACGTTATACGTTATACGTTATACGTTATACGTTATACGTTATACGTTATACGTTATACGTTATACGTTATACGTTATACGTTATACGTTATACCTTATACATTATACGTTATACGTTATACGTTATACGTTTTACATTATACGTTATACGTTGTACGTTGTACGATATACGTTATACGTTATACGTTATACGTTATACGTTATACGTTATACGTTAAACGTTGTACGTTATACGTTATACGTCATACGTTATACGTTATACGTTATACGTTATACGTTATACGTTATACGTTAAACGTTGTACGTTATACGTTATACGTTATACGTTATACGTTATACGTTATACGTTATACGTTATACGTTATAAGTTATACCTTATACGTTATACGTTATACGTTATACGTTATACGTTATACGTTATACGTTATACGTTATACGTTATACGTTATACGTTATACGTTATACGTCATACGTTATACGTTATACGTTATACGTCATACGTTATACGTTATGCGTTATACGTTATACGTTATACGTTATACGTTATACGTTATACGTTATACGTTATACGTTATACGTTATACGTTATACGTTATACGTAATATGTAATACGTCATACGTTTTACGTTAATCGTTATACGTTATACGTTACACGCTATACGTTATACGTTATACGTTATACGTTATACGTTATACGTTATACGTTATACGTTATACGTTATACGTTATACGTTATACGTTATACGTTATACGTTATACGTTATACGTTATACGTTATACGTTATACGGTATACGTTATACGTTATACGTTATACGTTATACGTTATATTATACGTTATACATTATACGTTATGTGTTATAGGATATACGTTATACGTTATACGTTGTACGTTATACGTTATACGTTATACGTTATACGTTATACGTTATACGTTATACGTTGAACGTTGTACGTTATACGTTATACGTTATACGTTATACGTTATACGTTATACGTTATACGTTATACGTTATACGTTATACGTTATACCTTATACGTTATACGTTATACGTTATACGTTATACGTTATACGTTATACGTTATACGTTATACGTTATACGTTATACGTTATACGTTATACGTTATACGTTATACGTTATACGTTATACGTTATACGTTATACGTTATACGTTATACGTTATACGTTATACGTTATACGTTATACGTTATACGTTATACGTTATACGTTATACGTTATACGTTATACGTTATACGTTATGCGTTATAGGATATACGTTATACGTTATACGTTGTACGTTATACGTTATACGTTACACGCTATACGTTATACGTTACACGCTATACGTTATACGTTATACGTTATACGTTATACGTTATACGTTATACGTTATACGTTATACGTTATACGTTATACGTTATACGTTATACGTTATACGTTATACGTTATACGTTATACGTTATACGTTATACGTTATACGTTATACGTCATACGTTATACGTTATACGTTATACGTTATACGTTATACGTTATACGTTATACGTTATACGTTATACGTTATACGTTATACGTTATACGTTATACGTTATACGTTATACGTTATACGTTATACGTTATACGTTATACGTTATACGTTATACGTTATACGTTATACGTTATACGTTATACGTTATACGTTATACGTTATACGTTATACCTTATACATTATACGTTATACGTTATACGTTATACGTTTTACATTATACGTTATACGTTGTACGTTGTACGATATACGTTATACGTTATACGTTATACGTTATACGTTATACGTTATACGTTAAACGTTGTACGTTATACGTTATACGTCATACGTTATACGTTATACGTTATACGTTATACGTTATACGTTATACGTTAAACGTTGTACGTTATACGTTATACGTTATACGTTATACGTTATACGTTATACGTTATACGTTATACGTTATAAGTTATACCTTATACGTTATACGTTATACGTTATACGTTATACGTTATACGTTATACGTTATACGTTATACGTTATACGTTATACGTTATACGTTATACGTCATACGTTATACGTTATACGTTATACGTCATACGTTATACGTTATGCGTTATACGTTATACGTTATACGTTATACGTTATACGTTATACGTTATACGTTATACGTTATACGTTATACGTTATACGTTATACGTAATATGTAATACGTCATACGTTTTACGTTAATCGTTATACGTTATACGTTACACGCTATACGTTATACGTTATACGTTATACGTTATACGTTATACGTTATACGTTATACGTTATACGTTATACGTTATACGTTATACGTTATACGTTATACGTTATACGTTATACGTTATACGTTATACGTTATACGGTATACGTTATACGTTATACGTTATACGTTATACGTTATATTATACGTTATACATTATACGTTATGTGTTATAGGATATACGTTATACGTTATACGTTGTACGTTATACGTTATACGTTATACGTTATACGTTATACGTTATACGTTATACGTTGAACGTTGTACGTTATACGTTATACGTTATACGTTATACGTTATACGTTATACGTTATACGTTATACGTTATACGTTATACCTTATACGTTATACGTTATACGTTATACGTTATACGTTATACGTTATACGTTATACGTTATACGTTATACGTTATACGTTATACGTTATACGTTATACGTTATACGTTATACGTTATACGTTATACGTTATACGTTATACGTTATACGTTATACGTTATACGTTATACGTTATACGTTATACGTTATACGTTATACGTTATACGTTATACGTTATGCGTTATAGGATATACGTTATACGTTATACGTTGTACGTTATACGTTATACGTTACACGCTATACGTTATACGTTACACGCTATACGTTATACGTTATACGTTATACGTTATACGTTATACGTTATACGTTATACGTTATACGTTATACGTTATACGTTATACGTTATACGTTATACGTTATACGTTATACGTTATACGTTATACGTTATACGTTATACGTTATACGTCATACGTTATACGTTATACGTTATACGTTATACGTTATACGTTATACGTTATACGTTATACGTTATACGTTATACGTTATACGTTATACGTTATACGTTATACGTTATACGTTATACGTTATACGTTATACGTTATACGTTATACGTTATACGTTATACGTTATACGTTATACGTTATACGTTATACGTTATACGTTATGCGTTATAGGATATACGTTATACGTTATACGTTGTACGTTATACGTTATACGTTACACGCTATACGTTATACGTTACACGCTATACGTCATACGTTATACGTTATACGTTATACGTTATACGTTATACGTTATACGTTATACGTTATACGTTATACGTTATACGTTATACGTTATACGTTATACGTTATACGTTATACGTTATACGTTATACGTTATACGTTATACGTTATACGTTATACGTTATACGTTATACGTTATACGTTATACGTTATACGTTATACGTTATACGTTATACGTTATACCTTATACATTATACGTTATACGTTATACGTTATACGTTTTACATTATACGTTATACGTTGTACGTTGTACGATATACGTTATACGTTATACGTTATACGTTATACGTTATACGTTATACGTTAAACGTTGTACGTTATACGTTATACGTCATACGTTATACGTTATACGTTATACGTTATACGTTATACGTTATACGTTAAACGTTGTACGTTATACGTTATACGTTATACGTTATACGTTATACGTTATACGTTATACGTTATACGTTATAAGTTATACCTTATACGTTATACGTTATACGTTGTACGTTATACGTTATACGTTATACGTTATACGTTATACGTTATACGTTATACGTTATACGTTATACGTCATACGTTATACGTTATACGTTATACGTCATACGTTATACGTTATGCGTTATACGTTATACGTTATACGTTATACGTTATACGTTATACGTTATACGTTATACGTTATACGTTATACGTTATACGTTATACGTAATATGTAATACGTCATACGTTTTACGTTAATCGTTATACGTTATACGTTACACGCTATACGTTATACGTTATACGTTATACGTTATACGTTATACGTTATACGTTATACGTTATACGTTATACGTTATACGTTATACGTTATACGTTATACGTTATACGTTATACGTTATACGTTATACGTTATACGTTATACGGTATACGTTATACGTTATACGTTATACGTTATACGTTATATTATACGTTATACATTATACGTTATGTGTTATAGGATATACGTTATACGTTATACGTTGTACGTTATACGTTATACGTTATACGTTATACGTTATACGTTATACGTTATACGTTGAACGTTGTACGTTATACGTTATACGTTATACGTTATACGTTATACGTTATACGTTATACGTTATACGTTATACGTTATACCTTATACGTTATACGTTATACGTTATACGTTATACGTTATACGTTATACGTTATACGTTATACGTTATACGTTATACGTTATACGTTATACGTTATACGTTATACGTTATACGTTATACGTTATACGTTATACGTTATACGTTATACGTTATACGTTATACGTTATACGTTATACGTTATACGTTATACGTTATACGTTATACGTTATGCGTTATAGGATATACGTTATACGTTATACGTTGTACGTTATACGTTATACGTTACACGCTATACGTTATACGTTACACGCTATACGTTATACGTTATACGTTATACGTTATACGTTATACGTTATACGTTATACGTTATACGTTATACGTTATACGTTATACGTTATACGTTATACGTTATACGTTATACGTTATACGTTATACGTTATACGTTATACGTTATACGTCATACGTTATACGTTATACGTTATACGTTATACGTTATACGTTATACGTTATACGTTATACGTTATACGTTATACGTTATACGTTATACGTTATACGTTATACGTTATACGTTATACGTTATACGTTATACGTTATACGTTATACGTTATACGTTATACGTTATACGTTATACGTTATACGTTATACGTTATACGTTATACGTTATACGTTATACGTTATACGTTGAACGTTGTACGATATACGTTATACGTTATACGTTATACGTTATACGTTATACGTTATACGTTATACGTTATACGTTATACGTTATACCTTATACGTTATACGTTATACGTTATACGTTATACGTTATACATTATACGTTATACGTTGTACGTTGTACGATATACGTTATACGTTATACGTTATACGTTATACGTTAAACGTTGTACGTTATACGTTATACGTCATACGTTATACGTTATACGTTATACGTTATACGTTATGCGTTATACGTTATACGTTATACGTTATACGTTATACGTTATACGTTATACGTTATACCTTATACGTTATACGTTATACGTTATACGTTACACGTTATACATTATACGTTATACGTTGAACGTTGTACGATATACGTTATACGTTATACATTATACGTTATACGTTGAACGTTGTACGATATACGTTATACGTTATACGTTATACGTTATACGTTATACGTTATACGTTAAACGTTGTACGTTATACGTTATACGTCATACGTTATACGTTATACGTTATACGTTATACGTTCTACGTTATACGTTATACGTTAAACGTTGTACGTTATACGTTATACGTTATACGTTATTCGTTATACCTTATACGTTATACGTTATACGTTATACGTTATACGTTATACGTTATACGTTATACGTTATACGTTATACGTTATACGTTATACGTTATACCTTATACGTTATTCGTTATACGTTATACGTTATACATTATACGTTATACGTTGAACGTTGTACGATATACGTTATACGTTATACGTTATACGTTATACGTTATACGTTATACGTTATACGTTATACGTTAAACGTTGTACGTTATACGTTATACGTCATACGTTATACGTTATACGTTATACGTTATACGTTCTACGTTATACGTTATACGTTAAACGTTGTACGTTATACGTTATACGTTATACGTTATTCGTTATACGTTATACGTTATACGTTATACGTTATACGTTATACGTTATACGTTATACGTTATACGTTATACGTTATACGTTATACGTTACACGTTATACGTTATACGTTATACTGTATACGTTATACGTTATACGTTATACGTTATACGTTATACGTCATACGTTATACGTTATACGTTATACGTTATACGTTATACGTTCTACGTTATACGTTACACGTTAAACGTTGTACGTTATACGTTATACGTTATACCTTATACGTTATACGTTATACGTTATACGTTATACATTATGCGTTATACGTTGAACGTTGTACGATATACGTTATACGTTATACGTTATACGTTATACGTTATACGTTAAACGTTGTACGTTATACGTTATACGTCATACGTTATACGTTATAAGTTATACGTTGTACGTTATACGTTATACGTCATACGTTATACGTTATAAGTTATACGTTCTACGTTATACGTTATACGTTAAACGTTGTACGTTATACGTTATACGTTATACGTTATACGTTATACGTTATACGTTATGCGTTATACGTTATACGTTATACGTTATACGTTATACGTTATACGTTATACGTTATACGTTATACGTTATACGTTATACGTTATACGTAATATGTAATACGTCATACGTTTTACGTTAATCGTTATACGTTATACATTACACGTTATACGATATACGTTCTACGTTATACGTTATACGTTATACGTTATACGTTATACGTTATACGTTATACGTTATACGTTATACGTTGAACGTTGTACGATATACGTTATACGTTATACGTTATACGTTATACGTTATACGTTATACGTTAAACGTTGTACGTTATACGTTATACGTCATACGTTATACGTTATACCTTATACGTTATACGTTATACGTTATACGTTATACGTTATACGTTATACGTTATACGTTATACGTTATACGTTATACGTTATACGTTATACGTTATACGTTATACGTTAAACGTTGTACGTTATACGTTATACGTTATACGTTATACGTTATACGTTATACGATATACGTTCTACGTTATACCTTATACGTTATACGTTATACGTTATACGTTATACGTTATACATTATACGTTATACGTTGTACGTTGTACGATATACGTTATACGTTATACGTTATACGTTATACGTTATACGTTATACGTTAAACGTTGTACGTTATACGTTATACGTCATACGTTATACGTTATACGTTATACGTTATACGTTATACGTTATACGTTAAACGTTGTACGTTATACGTTATACGTTATACGTTATACGTTATACGTTATACGTTATACGTTATACGTTATACGTTATACCTTATACGTTATACGTTATACGTTATACGTTATACGTTATACGTTATACGTTATACGTTATACGTTATACGTTATACGTTATACGTTATACGTTATACGTTAAACGTTGTACGTTATACGTTATACGTTATACGTTATACGTTATACGTTATACGTTATACGTTATGCGTTATACGTTATACGTTATACGTTATACGTTATACGTTATACGTTATACGTTATACCTTATACGTTATACGTTATACGTTATACGTTACACGTTATACATTATACGTTATACGTTGAACGTTGTACGATATACGTTATACGTTATACATTATACGTTATACGTTGAACGTTGTACGATATACGTTATACGTTATACGTTATACGTTATACGTTATACGTTATACGTTAAACGTTGTACGTTATACGTTATACGTCATACGTTATACGTTATACGTTATACGTTATACGTTCTACGTTATACGTTATACGTTAAACGTTGTACGTTATACGTTATACGTTATACGTTATACGTTAAACGTTGTACGTTATACGTTATACGTTATACGTTATACGTTATACGTTATACGTTATACGTTATACGTTATACGTTATACCTTATACGTTATACGTTATACGTTATACGTTATACGTTATACGATATACGTTCTACGTTATACCTTATACGTTATACGTTATACGTTATACGTTATACGTTATACATTATACGTTATACGTTGTACGTTGTACGATATACGTTATACGTTATACGTTATACGTTATACGTTATACGTTATACGTTAAACGTTGTACGTTATACGTTATACGTCATACGTTATACGTTATACGTTATACGTTATACGTTATACGTTATACGTTGTACGTTATACGTTATACGTTATACGTTATACGTTATACGTTATACGTTATACGTTATACGTTATACGTTATACCTTATACGTTATACGTTATACGTTATACGTTATACGTTATACGTTATACGTTATACGTTATACGTTATACGTTATACGTTATACGTTATACGTTATACGTTAAACGTTGTACGTTATACGTTGTACGTTATACGTTATACGTTATACGTTATACGTTATGCGTTATACGTTATACGTTATACGTTATACGTTATACGTTATACGTTATACGTTATACGTTATACGTTATACGTTAAACGTTGTACGTTATACGTTATACGTTATACGTTATACGTTATACGTTATACGTTATACGTTATACGTTATACGTTATACCTTATACGTTATACGTTATACGTTATACGTTATACGTTATACGTTATACGTTATACGTTATACGTTATACGTTATACGTTATACGTTATACGTTATACGTTAAACGTTGTACGTTATACGTTATACGTTATACGTTATACGTTATACGTTATACGTTATGCGTTATACGTTATACGTTATACGTTATACGTTATACGTTATACGTTATACGTTATACCTTATACGTTATACGTTATACGTTATACGTTACACGTTATACATTATACGTTATACGTTGAACGTTGTACGATATACGTTATACGTTATACATTATACGTTATACGTTGAACGTTGTACGATATACGTTATACGTTATACGTTATACGTTATACGTTATACGTTATACGTTAAACGTTGTACGTTATACGTTATACGTCATACGTTATACGTTATACGTTATACGTTATACGTTCTACGTTATACGTTATACGTTAAACGTTGTACGTTATACGTTATACGTTATACGTTATTCGTTATACCTTATACGTTATACGTTATACGTTATACGTTATACGTTATACGTTATACGTTATACGTTATACGTTATACGTTATACGTTATACGTTATACCTTATACGTTATTCGTTATACGTTATACGTTATACATTATACGTTATACGTTGAACGTTGTACGATATACGTTATACGTTATACGTTATACGTTATACGTTATACGTTATACGTTATACGTTATACGTTAAACGTTGTACGTTATACGTTATACGTCATACGTTATACGTTATACGTTATACGTTATACGTTCTACGTTATACGTTATACGTTAAACGTTGTACGTTATACGTTATACGTTATACGTTATTCGTTATACGTTATACGTTATACGTTATACGTTATACGTTATACGTTATACGTTATACGTTATACGTTATACGTTATACGTTATACGTTATACGTTACACGTTATACGTTATACGTTATACTGTATACGTTATACGTTATACGTTATACGTTATACGTTATACGTCATACGTTATACGTTATACGTTATACGTTATACGTTATACGTTCTACGTTATACGTTACACGTTAAACGTTGTACGTTATACGTTATACGTTATATCTTATACGTTATACGTTATACGTTATACGTTATACATTATGCGTTATACGTTGAACGTTGTACGATATACGTTATACGTTATACGTTATACGTTATACGTTATACGTTAAACGTTGTACGTTATACGTTATACGTCATACGTTATACGTTATAAGTTATACGTTGTACGTTATACGTTATACGTCATACGTTATACGTTATAAGTTATACGTTCTACGTTATACGTTATACGTTAAACGTTGTACGTTATACGTTATACGTTATACGTTATACGTTATACGTTATACGTTATGCGTTATACGTTATACGTTATACGTTATACGTTATACGTTATACGTTATACGTTATACGTTATACGTTATACGTTACACGTTATACGTAATATGTAATACGTCATACGTTTTACGTTAATCGTTATACGTTATACATTACACGTTATACGATATACGTTCGACGTTATACGTTATACGTTATACGTTATACGTTATACGTTATACGTTATACGTTATACGTTATACGTTGAACGTTGTACGATATACGTTATACGTTATACGTTATACGTTATACGTTATACGTTATACGTTAAACGTTGTACGTTATACGTTATACGTCATACGTTATACGTTATACCTTATACGTTATACGTTATACGTTATACGTTATACGTTATACGTTATACGTTATACGTTATACGTTATACGTTATACGTTATACGTTATACGTTATACGTTAAACGTTGTACGTTATACGTTATACGTTATACGTTATACGTTATACGTTATACGATATACGTTCTACGTTATACCTTATACGTTATACGTTATACGTTATACGTTATACGTTATACATTATACGTTATACGTTGTACGTTGTACGATATACGTTATACGTTATACGTTATACGTTATACGTTATACGTTATACGTTAAACGTTGTACGTTATACGTTATACGTCATACGTTATACGTTATACGTTATACGTTATACGTTATACGTTATACGTTAAACGTTGTACGTTATACGTTATACGTTATACGTTATACGTTATACGTTATACGTTATACGTTATACGTTATACGTTATACCTTATACGTTATACGTTATACGTTATACGTTATACGTTATACGTTATACGTTATACGTTATACGTTATACGTTATACGTTATACGTTATACGTTATACGTTAAACGTTGTACGTTATACGTTATACGTTATACGTTATACGTTATACGTTATACGTTATGCGTTATACGTTATACGTTATACGTTATACGTTATACGTTATACGTTATACGTTATACCTTATACGTTATACGTTATACGTTATACGTTACACGTTATACATTATACGTTATACGTTGAACGTTGTACGATATACGTTATACGTTATACATTATACGTTATACGTTGAACGTTGTACGATATACGTTATACGTTATACGTTATACGTTATACGTTATACGTTATACGTTAAACGTTGTACGTTATACGTTATACGTCATACGTTATACGTTATACGTTATACGTTATACGTTCTACGTTATACGTTATACGTTAAACGTTGTACGTTATACGTTATACGTTATACGTTATTCGTTATACCTTATACGTTATACGTTATACGTTATACGTTATACGTTATACGTTATACGTTATACGTTATACGTTATACGTTATACGTTATACGTTATACGTTATACCTTATACGTTATTCGTTATACGTTATACGTTATACATTATACGTTATACGTTGAACGTTGTACGATATACGTTATACGTTATACGTTATACGTTATACGTTATACGTTATACGTTATACGTTATACGTTAAACGTTGTACGTTATACGTTATACGTCATACGTTATACGTTATACGTTATACGTTATACGTTCTACGTTATACGTTATACGTTAAACGTTGTACGTTATACGTTATACGTTATACGTTATTCGTTATACGTTATACGTTATACGTTATACGTTATACGTTATACGTTATACGTTATACGTTATACGTTATACGTTATACGTTATACGTTACACGTTATACGTTATACGTTATACTGTATACGTTATACGTTATACGTTATACGTTATACGTTATACGTCATACGTTATACGTTATACGTTATACGTTATACGTTATACGTTCTACGTTATACGTTACACGTTAAACGTTGTACGTTATACGTTATACGTTATACCTTATACGTTATACGTTATACGTTATACGTTATACATTATGCGTTATACGTTGAACGTTGTACGATATACGTTATACGTTATACGTTATACGTTATACGTTATACGTTAAACGTTGTACGTTATACGTTATACGTCATACGTTATACGTTATAAGTTATACGTTGTACGTTATACGTTATACGTCATACGTTATACGTTATAAGTTATACGTTCTACGTTATACGTTATACGTTAAACGTTGTACGTTATACGTTATACGTTATACGTTATACGGTATACGTTATACGTTATGCGTTATACGTTATACGTTATACGTTATACGTTATACGTTATACGTTATACGTTATACGTTATACGTTATACGTTATACGTTATACGTTATACGTAATATGTAATACGTCATACGTTTTACGTTAATCGTTATACGTTATACATTACACGTTATACGATATACGTTCTACGTTATACGTTATACGTTATACGTTATACGTTATACGTTATACGTTATACGTTATACGTTATACGTTATACGTTATACGTTATACGTTATACGTTAAACGTTGTACGTTATACGTTATACGTTATATAATACGTTATACGTTATACGTTGTACGTTATACGTTATACGTTATACGTTATACGTTATACGTTATACGTTAAACGTTGTACGTTATACGTTATACGTTATACGTTATACGTTATACGTTATACGTTATACGTTATACGTTATACGTTAAACGTTGTACGTTATACGTTATACGTTATACGTTATACGTTATACGTTATACGTTATACGTTATACGTTATACGTTATACGTTATACGTTATACGTTATACGTTATACGTTATACGTTATACGTTATACGTTATACGTTATACGTTACACGTTATACGTTATACGTTATACTGTATACGTTATACGTTATACGTTATACGTTATACGTTATACGTCATACGTTATACGTTATACGTTATACGTTATACGTTATACGTTCTACGTTGAACGTTGTACGATATACGTTATACGTTATACGTTATACGTTATACGTTATACGTTATACGTTAAACGTTGTACGTTATACGTTATACGTCATACGTTATACGTTATACGTTATACGTTATACGTTCTACGTTATACGTTATACGTTAAACGTTGTACGTTATACGTTATACGTTATACGTTATACGTTAAACGTTGTACGTTATACGTTATACGTTATACGTTATACGTTATACGTTATACGTTATACGTTATACGTTATACGTTATACCTTATACGTTATACGTTATACGTTATACGTTATACGTTATACGATATACGTTCTACGTTATACCTTATACGTTATACGTTATACGTTATACGTTATACGTTATACATTATACGTTATACGTTGTACGTTGTACGATATACGTTATACGTTATACGTTATACGTTATACGTTATACGTTATACGTTAAACGTTGTACGTTATACGTTATACGTCATACGTTATACGTTATACGTTATACGTTATACGTTATACGTTATACGTTAAACGTTGTACGTTATACGTTATACGTTATACGTTATACGTTATACGTTATACGTTATACGTTATACGTTATACGTTATACCTTATACGTTATACGTTATACGTTATACGTTATACGTTATACGTTATACGTTATACGTTATACGTTATACGTTATACGTTATACGTTATACGTTATACGTTAAACGTTGTACGTTATACGTTATACGTTATACGATATACGTTATACGTTATACGTTATGCGTTATACGTTATACGTTATACGTTATACGTTATACGTTATACGTTATACGTTATACGTTATACGTTATACGTTATACGTTAAACGTTGTACGTTATACGTTATACGTTATACGTTATACGTTATACGTTATACGTTATACGTTATACGTTATACGTTATACCTTATACGTTATACGTTATACGTTATACGTTAAACGTTGTACGTTATACGTTATACGTCATACGTTATACGTTATACGTTATACGTTATACGTTATACGTTATACGTTAAACGTTGTACGTTATACGTTATACGTTATACGTTATACGTTATACGTTATACGTTATACGTTATACGTTATACGTTATACGTTAAACGTTGTACGTTATACGTTATACGTTATACGTTATACGTTATACGTTGTACGTTATACGTTATACGTTATACGTTATACGTTATACGTTATACGTTAAACGTTGTACGTTATACGTTATACGTTATACGTTATACGTTATACGTTATACGTTATACGTTATACGTTATACGTTATACGTTATACCTTATACGTTATACGTTATACGTTATACGTTATACATTATACGTTATACGTTGAACGTTGTACGATATACGTTATACGTTATACGTTATACGTTATACGTTATACGTTTAACGTTGTACGTTATACGTTATACGTCATACGTTATACGTTATACGTTATACGTTATACGTTCTACGTTATACGTTATACGTTAAACGTTGTACGTTATACGTTATACGTTATACGTTATTCGTTATACGTTATACGTTATACGTTATACGTTAAACGTTATACGTTATACGTTATACGTTATACGTTATACGTTATACGTTATACGTTACACGTTATACGTTATACGTTATACTGTATACGTTATACGTTATACGTTATACGTTATACGTTATACGTCATACGTTATACGTTATACGTTATACGTTATACGTTCTACGTTATACGTTACACGTTAAACGTTGTACGTTATACGTTATACGTTATACCTTATACGTTATACGTTATACGTTATACGTTATACATTATACGTTATACGTTGAACGTTGTACGATATACGTTATACGTTATACGTTATACGTTATACGTTATACGTTAAACGTTGTACGTTATACGTTATACGTCATACGTTATACGTTATACGTTATACGTTCTACGTTATACGTTATACGTTAAACGTTGTACGTTATACGTTATACGTTATACGTTATACGTTATACGTTATACGTTATGCGTTATACGTTATGCGTTATACGTTATACGTTATACGTTATACGTTATACGTTATACGTTATACGTTATACGTTATACGTTATACGTAATATGTAATACGTCATACGTTTTACGTTAATCGTTATACGTTATACGTTACACGCTATACGTTATACGTTATACGTTATACGTTATACGTTATACGTTATACGTTATACGTTATACGTTATACGTTATACGTTATACGTTATACGTTATACGTTATACGTTATACGTTATACGTTATACGTTATACGTTATACGTTATACGTTATACGTTATACGTTATACGTTATACGTTATACGTTATACGTTATACGTTATACGTTATACGTTATACGTTATACGTTATACGTTATACGTTATGCGTTATAGGATATACGTTATGCGTTATACGTTGTACGTTATACGTTATACGTTATAGGTTATACGTTATACGTTATACGTTATACGTTATACGTTATACGTTAAACGTTGTACGTTATACGTTATACGTTATGCGTTGTAGGATATACGTTATACGTTATACGTTGTACGTTATACGTTATACGTTATACGTTATACGTTATACGTTCTACGTTATACGTTATACGTTATACGTTATACGTTATACTGTATACGCTATACGTTATACGTTATACGTTATACGCCATACGTTATACGTTATACGTTATACGTTATACGTTATACGTTATACGTTATACGTTATACGTTATACGTTATACGTTATACGTTATACGTTATACGTTATACGTTATACGTTATACGTTATACGTTATACGTTATACGTTATACGTTACACGTTATACGTTATACGTTATACTGTATACGTTATACGTTATACGTTATACGTTATACGTTATACGTTATACTGTATACGTTATACGTTATACGTTATACGTTATACGCCATACGTTATACGTTATACGTTTTACGTTATACGTTATACGTTATACGTTATACGTTATACGTTATACGTTACACGTTATACGTTACACGTTATACGTTATACGTTATACTGTATACGTTATACGTTATACGTTATACGTTATACGTTATACGTCATACGTTATACGTTATACGTTATACGTTATACGTTCTACGTTATACGTTATACGTTAAACGTTGTACGTTATACGTTATACGTTATACGTTATTCGTTATACGTTATACGTTATACGTTATACGTTATACGTTACACGTTATACGTTATACGTTACGCGTTATAGGATATACGTTATACGTTATACGTTGTACGTTATACGTTATACGTTGTACGTTATACGTTCTACGTTCTACGTTATACGTTATACGTTATACGTTATACGTTATACGTTATACGTTATACGTTATACGTTACACGTTATACGTTATACGTTATACTGTATACGTTATACGTTATACGTTATACGTTATACGTTATACTGTATACGTTATACGTTATACGTTATACGTTATACGTTATACGTTATACGTCATACGTTATACGTTATACGTTATACGTTATACGTTCTACGTTATACGTTATACGTTAAACGTTGTACGTTATACGTTATACGTTATACGTTATACGTTACACGTTATACGTTATACGTTATACTGTATACGTTATACGTTATACGTTATACGTTATACGTTATACGTCATACGTTATACGTTATACGTTATACGTTATACGTCATACGTTATACGTTATACGTTATACGTTATACGTTCTACGTTATACGTTATACGTTAAACGTTGTACGTTATACGTTATACGTTATACGTTATACGTTATACGTTATACGTTATGCGTTATACGTTATACGTTATACGTTATACGTTATACGTTATACGTTATACGTTATACGTTATACGTTATACGTAATATGTAATACGTCATACGTTTTACGTTAATCGTTATACGTTATACGTTACCCGCTATACGTTATACGTTATACGTTATACGTTATACGTTATACGTTATACGTTATACGTTATACGTTAAACGTTGTACGTTATACGTTATACGTTATATAATACGTTATACGTTATACGTTGTACGTTATACGTTATACGTTATACGTTATACTATATACGTTATACGTTAAACGTTGTACGTTATACGTTATACGTTATACGTTATACGTTATACGTTATACGTTATACGTTATACGTTATACGTTATACCTTATACGTTATACGTTATACGTTATACGTTATACATTATACGTTATACGTTGAACGTTGTACGATATACGTTATACGTTATACGTTATACGTTATACGTTATACGTTATACGTTAAACGTTGTACGTTATACGTTATACGTTATACGTTATACGTTATACGTTAAACGTTGTACGTTATACGTTATACGTTATACGTTATACGTTATACGTTATGCGTTATACGTTATACGTTATACGTTATACGTTATACGTTATACATTATACGTTATACGTTGAACGTTGTACGATATACGTTATACGTTATACGTTATACGTTATACGTTATACGTTATACGTTAAACGTTGTACGTTATACGTTATACGTCATACGTTATACGTTATACGTTATACGTTATACGTTATACGTTATACGTTAAACGTTGTACGTTATACGTTATACGTTATACGTTATACGTTATACGTTATACGTTATACGTTATACGTTATACCTTATACGTTATACGTTATACGTTATACGTTATACGTTATACGTTATACGTTATACGTTATACGTTATACATTATACGTTATACGTTGAACTTTGTACGATATACGTTATACGTTATATGTTATACGTTATACGTTATACGTTATACGTTCTACGTTATACGTTATACGTTAAACGTTGTACGTTATACGTTATACGTTATACGTTATACGTTATACGTTATACGTTATACGTTATGCGTTATACGTTATACGTTATACGTTATACGTTATACGTTATACGTTATACGTTATACGTTATACGTTATACGTTAAACGTTATACGTTATACGTTATACGTTATACGTTATACGTTATACGTTATACGTTATACGTTATACGTTATGCGTTATACGTTATACGTTATACGTTATACGTTATACGTTATACGTTATACGTTATACGTTATACGTTATACGTTAAACGTTATACGTTATACGTTATACGTTATACGTTATACGTTATACGTTATACGTTATACGTTATACGTTATACGTTATACGTTATACGTTATACGTTATACGTTATACGTTATACGTTATACGTTATACGTTATACGTTATGCGTTATAGGATATACGTTATACGTTATACGTTGTACGTTATACGTTATACGTTATACGTTATACGTTATACGTTATACGTTATACGTTAAACGTTATACGTTATACGTTATACGATATACGTTATACGTTATACGTTATACGTTATACGTTATACGTTATACGTTATACGTTATACGTTATACGTTATACGTTATACGTTGTACGTTATACGTTATACGTTATACGTTATACGTTATACGTTATACGTTATACCTTATACGTTATACGTTATACGTTATACGTTATACGTTATACGTTATACGTTATACGTTATACGTTATACATTATACGTTATACGTTGAACTTTGTACGATATACGTTATACGTTATATGTTATACGTTATACGTTATACGTTAAACGTTGTACGTTATACGTTATACGTCATACGTTATACGTTATACGTTATACGTTGTACGTTATACGTTATACGTTAAACGTTGTACGTTATACGTTATACGTTATACGTTATACGTTATACGTTATACGTTATACGTTATGCGTTATACGTTATACGTTATACGTTATACGTTATACGTTATACGTTATACGTTATACGTTATACGTTATACGTTAAACGTTATACGTTATACGTTATACGTTATACGTTATACGTTATACGTTATACGTTATACGTTATACGTTATACGTTATACGTTATACGTTATACGTTATACGTTATACGTTATACGTTATACGTTATACGTTATACGTTATGCGTTATAGGATATACGTTATACGTTATACGTTGTACGTTATACGTTATACGTTATACGTTATACGTTATACGTTATACGTTATACGTTAAACGTTATACGTTATACGTTATACGATATACGTTATACGTTATACGTTATACGTTATACGTTATACGTTATACGTTATACGTTATACGTTATACGTTATACGTTATACGTTGTACGTTATACGTTATACGTTATACGTTATACGTTAGACGTTGTACGTTATACGTTATACGTTATACGTTATACGCTATACGTTATACGTTATACGTTATACGTTATACGTTATACGTTATACGTTATACGTTATACGTTATACGTTATACGTTTTACGTTATACGTTATACGTTATACGTTATACGTTATACGTTATACGTTATACGTTATACGTTATACGTTATACGTTATACGTTATGCGTTATACGTTATACGTTATACGTTATACGTTATACGTTATACGTTATACGTTATACGTTATACGTTATACGTAATATGTAATACGTCATACGTTTTACGTTAATCGTTATACGTTATACGTTACCCGCTATACGTTATACGTTATACGTTATACGTTATACGTTATACGTTATACGTTATACGTTATACGTTAAACGTTGTACGTTATACGTTATACGTTATATAATACGTTATACGTTATACGTTGTACGTTATACGTTATACGTTATACGTTATACGTTATACGTTATACGTTAAACGTTGTACGTTATACGTTATACGTTATACGTTATACGTTATACGTTATACGTTATACGTTATACGTTATACGTTATACCTTATACGTTATACGTTATACGTTATACGTTATACATTATACGTTATACGTTGAACGTTGTACGATATACGTTATACGTTATACGTTATACGTTATACGTTATACGTTATACGTTAAACGTTGTACGTTATACGTTATACGTCATACGTTATACGTTATACGTTATACGTTATACGTTATACGTTCTACGTTATACGTTATACGTTAAACGTTGTACGTTATACGTTATACGTTATACGTTATTCGTTATACGTTATACGTTATACGTTATACGTTATACGTTATACGTTATACGTTATACGTTATACGTTATACGTTATACGTTATACGTTATACGTTATACGTTATACGTTATACGTTATACGTTACACATTATACGTTATACGTTATACTGTATACGTTATACGTTATACGTTATACGTTATACGTTATACGTCATACGTTATACGTTATACGTTATACGTTATACGTTATACGTTCTACGTTATACGTTATACGTTAAACGTTGTACGTTATACGTTATACGTTATACCTTATACGTTATACGTTATACGTTATACGTTATACATTATACGTTATACGTTGAACTTTGTACGATATACGTTATACGTTATATGTTATACGTTATACGTTATACGTTAAACGTTGTACGTTATACGTTATACGTCATACGTTATACGTTATACGTTATACGTTCTACGTTATACGTTATACGTTAAACGTTGTACGTTATACGTTATACGTTATACGTTATTCGTTATACGTTATACGTTATACGTTATACGTTATACGTTATACGTTATACGTTATACGTTATACGTTATACGTTATACGTTATACGTTATACGTTATACGTTATACGTTATACGTTATACGTTACACATTATACGTTATACGTTATACTGTATACGTTATACGTTATACGTTATACGTTATACGTTATACGTTATGCGTTATAGGATATACGTTATACGTTATACGTTGTACGTTATACGTTATACGTTATACGTTATACGTTATACGTTATACGTTATACGTTAAACGTTATACGTTATACGTTATACGATATACGTTATACGTTATACGTTATACGTTATACGTTATACGTTATACGTTATACGTTATACGTTATACGTTATACGTTATACGTTGTACGTTATACGTTATACGTTATACGTTATACGTTAGACGTTGTACGTTATACGTTATACGTTATACGTTATACGCTATACGTTATACGTTATACGTTATACGTTATACGTTATACGTTATACGTTATACGTTATACGTTATACGTTATACGTTTTACGTTATACGTTATACGTTATACGTTATACGTTATACGTTATACGTTATACGTTATACGTTATACGTTATACGTTATACGTTATGCGTTATACGTTATACGTTATACGTTATACGTTATACGTTATACGTTATACGTTATACGTTATACGTTATACGTAATATGTAATACGTCATACGTTTTACGTTAATCGTTATACGTTATACGTTACCCGCTATACGTTATACGTTATACGTTATACGTTATACGTTATACGTTATACGTTATACGTTATACGTTAAACGTTGTACGTTATACGTTATACGTTATATAATACGTTATACGTTATACGTTGTACGTTATACGTTATACGTTATACGTTATACGTTATACGTTATACGTTAAACGTTGTACGTTATACGTTATACGTTATACGTTATACGTTATACGTTATACGTTATACGTTATACGTTATACGTTATACCTTATACGTTATACGTTATACGTTATACGTTATACATTATACGTTATACGTTGAACGTTGTACGATATACGTTATACGTTATACGTTATACGTTATACGTTATACGTTATACGTTAAACGTTGTACGTTATACGTTATACGTCATACGTTATACGTTATACGTTATACGTTATACGTTATACGTTCTACGTTATACGTTATACGTTAAACGTTGTACGTTATACGTTATACGTTATACGTTATTCGTTATACGTTATACGTTATACGTTATACGTTATACGTTATACGTTATACGTTATACGTTATACGTTATACGTTATACGTTATACGTTATACGTTATACGTTATACGTTATACGTTATACGTTACACATTATACGTTATACGTTATACTGTATACGTTATACGTTATACGTTATACGTTATACGTTATACGTCATACGTTATACGTTATACGTTATACGTTATACGTTATACGTTCTACGTTATACGTTATACGTTAAACGTTGTACGTTATACGTTATACGTTATACCTTATACGTTATACGTTATACGTTATACGTTATACATTATACGTTATACGTTGAACTTTGTACGATATACGTTATACGTTATATGTTATACGTTATACGTTATACGTTAAACGTTGTACGTTATACGTTATACGTCATACGTTATACGTTATACGTTATACGTTCTACGTTATACGTTATACGTTAAACGTTGTACGTTATACGTTATACGTTATACGTTATACGTTATACGTTATACGTTATGCGTTATACGTTATACGTTATACGCTATACGTTATACGTTATACGTTATACGTTATACGTTATACGTTATACGTTAAACGTTATACGTTATACGTTATACGATATACGTTATACGTTATACGTTATACGTTATACGTTATACGTTATACGTTATACGTTATACGTTATACGTTATACGTTATACGTTATACGTTATACGTTATACGTTATACGTTATACGTTATACGTTATACGTTATACGTTATACGTTATACGTTATACGTTATACGTTATACGTTATACGTTATACGTTATACGTTATACGTTATACGTTATACATTATACGTTATACGTTGAACTTTGTACGATATACGTTATACGTTATATGTTATACGTTATACGTTATACGTTATACGTTATACGTTATACCTTATACGTTATACGTTATACGTTATACGTTATACGTTATACGTTATACGTTATACGTTATACGTTATACGTTATACGTTATACATTATACGTTATACGTTGAACTTTGTACGATATACGTTATACGTTATATGTTATACGTTATACGTTATACGTTAAACGTTGTACGTTATACGTTATACGTCATACGTTATACGTTATACGTTATACGTTCTACGTTATACGTTATACGTTAAACGTTGTACGTTATACGTTATACGTTATACGTTATACGTTATACGTTATACGTTATGCGTTATACGTTATACGTTATACGTTATACGTTATACGTTATACGTTATACGTTATACGTTATACGTTATACGTTAAACGTTATACGTTATACGTTATACGATATACGTTATACGTTATACGTTATACGTTATACGTTATACGTTATACGTTATACGTTATACGTTATACGTTATACGTTATACGTTATACGTTATACGTTATACGTTATACGTTATACGTTATACGTTATACGTTATACGTTATACGTTATACGTTATACGTTATACGTTATACGTTATACGTTATACGTTATACGTTATACGTTATACGTTATGCGTTATAGGATATACGTTATACGTTATACGTTGTACGTTATACGTTATACGTTATACGTTATACGTTATACGTAATACGTTATACGTTAAACGTTATACGTTATACGTTATACGATATACGTTATACGTTATACGTTATACGTTATACGTTATACGTTATACGTTATACGTTATACGTTATACGTTATACGTTATACGTTGTACGTTATACGTTATACGTTATACGTTATACGTTAGACGTTGTACGTTATACGTTATACGTTATACGTTATACGCTATACGTTATACGTTATACGTTATACGTTATACGTTATACGTTATACGTTATACGTTATACGTTATACGTTTTACGTTATACGTTATACGTTATACGTTATACGTTATACGTTATACGTTATACGTTATACGTTATACGTTATACGTTATACGTTATACGTTATACGTTACACGTTATACGTTATACGTTATACGTTATACGTTATACGTTACACGTTATACGTTACACGTTATACGTTATACGTTATACTGTATACGTTATACGTTATACGTTATACGTTATACGTTATACGTTATACGTCATACGTTATACGTTATACGTTATACGTTATACGTTCTACGTTATACGTTATACGTTAAACGTTGTACGTTATACGTTATACGTTATACGTTATTCGTTATACGTTATACGTTATACGTTATACGTTATACGTTACACGTTATACGTTATACGTTACGCGTTATAGGATATACGTTATACGTTATACATTGTACGTTATACGTTATACGTTGTACGTTATACGTTCTACGTTATACGTTATACGTTATACGTTATACGTTATACGTTATACGTTATACGTTATACGTTATACGTTACACGTTATACGTTATACGTTATACTGTATACGTTATACGTTATACGTTATACGTTATACGTTCTACGTTATACGTTATACGTTAAACGTTGTACGTTATACGTTATACGTTATACGTTATACGTTACACGTTATACGTTATACGTTATACTGTATACGTTATACGTCATACGTTATACGTTATACGTTATACGTTATACGTTCTACGTTATACGTTATACGTTAAACGTTGTACGTTATACGTTATACGTTATACGTTATACGTTATACGTTATACGTTATACGTTATACGTTATGCGTTATACGTTATACGTTATACGTTATACGTTATACGTTATACGTTATACGTTATACGTTATACGTTATACGTAATATGTAATACGTCATACGTTTTACGTTAATCGTTATACGTTATACGTTACCCGCTATACGTTATACGTTATACGTTATACGTTATACGTTATACGTTATACGTTATACGTTATACGTTAAACGTTGTACGTTATACGTTATACGTTATATAATACGTTATACGTTATACGTTGTACGTTATACGTTATACGTTATACGTTATACGTTATACGTTATACGTTAAACGTTGTACGTTATACGTTATACGTTATACGTTATACGTTATACGTTATACGTTATACGTTATACGTTATACGTTATACCTTATACGTTATACGTTATACGTTATACGTTATACATTATACGTTATACGTTGAACGTTGTACGATATACGTTATACGTTATACGTTATACGTTATACGTTATACGTTATACGTTAAACGTTGTACGTTATACGTTATACGTCATACGTTATACGTTATACGTTATACGTTATACGTTATACGTTCTACGTTATACGTTATACGTTAAACGTTGTACGTTATACGTTATACGTCATACGTTATACGTTATACGTTATACGTTCTACGTTATACGTTATACGGTAAACGTTGTACGTTATACGTTATACGTTATACGTTATACGTTATACGTTATACGTTATGCGTTATACGTTATACGTTATACGTTATACGTTATACGTTATACGTTATACGTTATACGTTATACGTTATACGTTAAACGTTATACGTTATACGTTATACGATATACGTTACACGTTATACGTTATACGTTATACGTTATACGTTATACGTTATACGTTATACGTTATACGTTATACGTTATACGTTATACGTTATACGTTATACGTTATACGTTATACGTTATACGTTATACGTTATACGTTATACGTTATACGTTAGACGTTGTACGTTATACGTTATACGTTATACGTTATACGCTATACGTTATACGTTATACGTTATACGTTATACGTTATACGTTATACGTTATACGTTATACGTTATACGTTATACGTTATACGTTATACGTTATACGTTATACGTTTTATGTTATACCTCATGCGATATACGTTATACGTTATTCGTTATACGGTATATTTAAACGTTGTACGTTATACGTTATACGTTATACGTTATACGTTATACGTTAAACGTTAAACGTTGTACGTTATACGTTACACGTTATACGTTATACGTTATACGTTATACGTTATACGTTATACGTTATACGTTATACGTTATACGTTATACGTTATACGTTATACGTTATGCGTTATAGGATATACGTTATACCGTATACGTTGTACGTTATACGTTATACGTTATACGTTATATGTTATACGTCATGCGATATACGTTATACGTTATTCGTTATACGGTATACGTTAAACGTTGTACGTTATACGTTATACGTTATACGTTATACGTTATACGTTATACGTTGGACGTTATACGTTATACGTTATACGTTATACGTTATACGTTATACGTTATACGTTATACGTTATACGTTACACGTTATACGTTATACGTTATACTGTATACGTTATACGTTATACGTTATACGTTATACGTTATACGTTATACGTTATACGTTATACGTTATACGTTACACGTTATACGTTATACGTTATACTGTATACGTTATACGTTATACGTTATACGTTATACGTTATACGTCATACGTTATACGTTATACGTTATACGTTATACGTTCTACGTTATACGTTATACGTTAAACGTTGTACGTTATACGTTATACGTTATACGTTATTCGTTATACGTTATACGTTATACGTTATACGTTATACGTTTCACGTTATACGTTATACGTTACGCGTTATAGGATATACGTTATACGTTATACGTTGTACGTTATACGTTATAAGTTGTACGCTATACGTTCTACGTTATACGTTATACATTATACGTTATACGTTGAACGTTGTACGATATACGTTATACGTTATACGTTATACGTTATACGTTATACGTTATACGTTAAACGTTGTACGTTATACGTTATACGTCATACGTTATACGTTATACGTTATACGTTATACGTTATACGTTATACGTTAAACGTTGTACGTTATACGTTATACGTTATACGTTATACGTTATACGTTATACGTTATACGTTATACGTTATACGTTATACCTTATACGTTATACGTTATACGTTATACGTTATACGTTATACGTTATACGTTATACGTTATACGTTATACATTATACGTTATACGTTGAACTTTGTACGATATACGTTATACGTTATATGTTATACGTTATACGTTATACGTTAAACGTTGTACGTTATACGTTATACGTCATACGTTATACGTTATACGTTATACGTTCTACGTTATACGTTATACGTTAAACGTTGTACGTTATACGTTATACGTTATACGTTATACGTTATACGTTATACGTTATGCGTTATACGTTATACGTTATACGCTATACGTTATACGTTATACGTTATACGTTATACGTTATACGTTATACGTTAAACGTCATACGTTATACGTTATACGATATACGTTATACGTTATACGTTATACGTTATACGTTATACGTTATACGTTATACGTTATACGTTATACGTTATACGTTATACGTTATACGTTATACGATATACGTTATACGTTATACGTTATACGTTATACGTTATACGTTATACGTTATACGTTATACGTTATACGTTATACGTTATACGTTATACATTATACGTTATACGTTGAACTTTGTACGATATACGTTATACGTTATATGTTATACGTTATACGTTATACGTTATACGTTATACGTTATACCTTATACGTTATACGTTATACGTTATACGTTATACGTTATACGTTATACGTTATACGTTATACGTTATACATTATACGTTATACGTTGAACTTTGTACGATATACGTTATACGTTATATGTTATACGTTATACGTTATACGTTAAACGTTGTACGTTATACGTTATACGTCATACGTTATACGTTATACGTTATACGTTCTACGTTATACGTTATACGTTAAACGTTGTACGTTATACGTTATACGTTATACGTTATACGTTATACGTTATACGTTATGCGTTATACGTTATACGTTATACGTTATACGTTATACGTTATACGTTATACGTTATACGTTATACGTTATACGTTAAACGTTATACGTTATACGTTATACGATATACGTTATACGTTATACGTTATACGTTATACGTTATACGTTATACGTTATACGTTATACGTTATACGTTATACGTTATACGTTATACGTTATACGTTATACGTTATACGTTATACGTTATACGTTATACGTTATACGTTATACGTTATACGTTATACGTTATACGTTATACGTTATACTGTATACGTTATACGTTATACGTTATACGTTATACGTTATACGTTCTACGTTATACGTTATACGTTAAACGTTGTACGTTATACGTTATACGTTATACCTTATACGTTATACGTTATACGTTATACGTTATACGTTATACGTTATGCGTTATAGGATATACGTTATACGTTATACGTTATACGTTATACGTTGTACGTTATACGTTATACGTTATACGTTATACGTTATACGTTATACGTTATACGTTATACGTTATACATTATACGTTATACGTTATACGTTATACGTTATACGTTATACGTAATACGTTATACGACATACGTTATACGTTATAGGTTATACGTTATACGTTATACGTTATACGTTATACGTTATACGTTCTGCGTTATAGGATATACGTTATACGTTATACGTTGTACGTTGTACGTTATACGTTATACGTTATACGTTGTACGTTATACGTTCTACGTTATACATTATACGTTAAACGTTGTACGTTATACGTTATACGTCATACGTTATACGTTATACGTTATACGTTATACGTTCTACGTTGTACGTTATACGTTCTACGTTATACATTATACGTTAAACGTTGTACGTTATACGTTATACGTCATACGTTATACGTTATACGTTATACGTTATACGTTCTACGTTATACGTTATACGTTATACGTTGTACGTTATACGTTATACGTTATACGTTATACGTTATACGTTATACGTTCTACGTTATACGTTATACGTTAAACGTTGTACGTTATACGTTATACGTTATACGTTATTCGTTATACGTTATACGTTATACGTTATACGTTATACGTTTCACGTTATACGTTATACGTTACGCGTTATAGGATATACGTTATACGTTATACGTTGTACGTTATACGTTATAAGTTGTACGCTATACGTTCTACGTTATACGTTATACGTTATACGTTATATGTTATACGTTATACGTTATACGTTATGCGTTATACGTTACACGTTATACGTTATACGTTATACTGTATACGTTACACGTTATACGTTATACGTTATACGTTATACGTTATACGTTATACTGTATACGTTATACGTTATACGTTATACGTTATACGTTATACGTCATACGTTATACGTTATTCGTTATACGTTATACGTTCTACGTTATACGTTATACGTTAAACGTTGTACGTTATACGTTATACGTTATACGTTATACGTTACACGTTATACGTTATACGTTATACTGTATACGTTATACGTTATACGTTATACGTTATACGTTATACGTCATACGTTATACGTTATACGTTATACGTCATACGTTATACGTTATACGTTATACGTTATACGTTATACGTTCTACGTTATACGTTATACGTTAAACGTTGTACGTTATACGTTATACGTTATACGTTATACGTTATACGTTATACGTTATACGTTATGCGTTATACGTTATACGTTATACGTTATACGTTATACGTTATGCGTTATACGTTATACGTTATACGTTATACGTTATACGTTATACGTTATACGTTATACGTTATGCGTTATAGGATATACGTTATACGTTATACGTTGTACGTTTTACGTTATACGTTATACATTATACGTTATACGTTATACGTTATACGTTAAACGTTGTACGTTATACGTTATACGATATACGTTATACGTTATACGTTATACGTTATACGTTATACGTTATACGTTATACGTTATACGTTATACGTTATACGTTATACGTTATACGTTATACGTTATACGTTATACGTTATACGTTATACGTTATACGTTATACGTTATACGTTATACGTTATACGTTATACGTTATACGTTATACGTTATACATTAAACGTTATACGTTATACGTTATACGTTATACGTTATACGTTATACATTATACGTTATACGTTATACGTTATGCGTTATACGTTATGCGTTATAGGATATACGTTATACGTTATACGTTGTACGTTATACGTTATACGTTATACGTTATATGTTATACGTCATGCGATATACGTTATACGTTATTCGTTATACGTTATACGTTATACGTTATACGTTATACGTTATACGTTATACGTTATACGTTATACGTTATACGTTATACGTTATACGTTACACGTTATACGTTATACGTTATACTGTATACGTTATACGTTATACGTTATACGTTATGCGTTATAGGATATACGTTATACGTTATACGTTATACGTTATACGTTATACGTTGTACGTTATACGTTATACGTAATACGTTATACGACATACGTTATACGTTATACGTTATACGTTATACGTTATACGTTATACGTTATACGTTATACGTTCTGCGTTATAGGATATACGTTATACGTTATACGTTGTACGTTGTACGTTATACGTTATACGTTATACGTTGTACGTTATACGTTCTACGTTATACGTTATACGTTATACGTTATACGTTATACGTTATACGTTATACGTTATACGTTCTGCGTTATAGGATATACGTTATACGTTATACGTTGTACGTTGTACATTATACGTTAAACGTTGTACGTTATACGTTATACGTCATACGTTATACGTTATACGTTATACGTTCTACGTTATACGTTATACGTTATACCTTATACGTTATACGTTATACGTTATACGTTATACGTTATACGTTATGCGTTATAGGATATACGTTATACGTTATACGTTATACGTTATACGTTATACGTTGTACGTTATACGTTATACGTTATACGTTATACGTTATACGTTATACGTTATACGTTATACGTTATACATTATACGTTATACGTTATACGTTATACGTTATACGTTATACGTAATACGTTATACGACATACGTTATACGTTATACGTTATACGTTATACGTTATACGTTATACGTTATACGTTATACGTTCTGCGTTATAGGATATACGTTATACGTTATACGTTGTACGTTGTACGTTATACGTTATACGTTATACGTTGTACGTTATACGTTCTACGTTATACATTATACGTTAAACGTTGTACGTTATACGTTATACGTCATACGTTATACGTTATACGTTATACGTTATACGTTCTACGTTATACGTTATACGTTAAACGTTGTACGTTATACGTTATACGTTATACGTTATACGTTATACGTTATACGTTATACGTTATACGTTATACGTTATACGTTATACGTTATACGTTATACGTTATACGATATACGTTATACGTTATACGTTATACGTTATACGTTATACGTTATACGTTATACGTTATACGTTATACGTTATGCGTTATAGGATATACGTTATACGTTATACGTTATACGTTGTACGTTATACGTTATACGTTATACGTTATACGTTATACGTTATACGTTATACGTTATACGTTACACCTTATACGTTATACGTTATACGTTATACGTTGTACATTATACGTTATACGTTGAACGTTGTACGATATACGTTATACGTTATACGTTATACGTTATACGTTATACGTTAAACGTTGTACGTTATACGTTATACGTCATACGTTATACGTTATACGTTATACGTTATACGTTCTACGTTATACGTTATACGTTAAACGTTGTACGTTATACGTTATACGTTATACGTTATTCGTTATACGTTATACGTTATACGTTATACGTTATACGTTATACGTTATACGTTATACGTTATACGTTATACGTTATACGTTATACGTTATACGTTATACGTTATACGTTATACGTTATACGTTATGCGTTACACGTTATACGTTATACGTTATACGTTATACGTTATACGTTATACGTTATACGTTATACGTTATACGTTATACGTTATACGTTATACGTTATACGTTATACGTTATACGTTATACGTTATACGTTATACGTTATACGTTATACGTTGTACGTTATACGTTGTACGTTATACGTTATACGTTATACGTTATACGTTAGACGTTGTACGTTATACGTTATACGTTATACGTTATACGCTATACGTTATACGTTATACGTTATACGTTATACGTTATACGTTATACGTTATACGTTATACGTTATACGTTATACGTTATACGTTATACGTTATACATTACACGTTCTACGTTATACGTTATACGTTATACGTTATACGTTATACGTTATACGTTATACGTTATACGTTATACGTTATACGTTATACGTTATACATTACACGTTATACGTTATACGTTATACGTTATACGTTATACGTTATACGTTATACGTTATACGTTATACGTTATGCGTTATACGTTATGCGTTATAGGATATACGTTATACGTTATACGTTGTACGTTATACGTTATACGTTATACGTTATACGTTATATGTTATACGTTATACGTTATGCGTTATACGTTATGCGTTATAGGATATACGTTATACGTTATACGTTATACGTTATACGTTATACGTTATACGTTATACGTTATACGTTATACGTTATACGTTATACGTTATACGTTATACGTTGTACGTTATACGTTATACGTTATACGTTATACGTTAGACGTTGTACGTTATACGTTATACGTTATACGTTATACGCTATACGTTATACGTTATACGTTATACGTTATACGTTATACGTTATACGTTATACGTTATACGTTATACGTTTTACGTTATACGTTATACGTTATACGTTATACGTTATACGTTATACGTTATACGTTATACGTTATACGTTATACGTTATACGTTATACGTTACACGTTATACGTTATACGTTATACGTTATACGTTATACGTTACACGTTATACGTTACACGTTATACGTTATACGTTATACTGTATACGTTATACGTTATACGTTATACGTTATACGTTATACGTCATACGTTATACGTTATACGTTATACGTTATACGTTATACGTTATACGTTATACGTTATACGTTATACGTTATACGTTATACGTTATACGTTATACGTTATACGTTATACGTTATGCGTTATAGGATATACGTTATACGTTATACGTTATACGTTATACGTTGTACGTTATACGTTATACGTTATACGTTATACGTTATACGTTATACGTTATACGTTATACGTTATACGTTATACGTTATACGATATACGTTATACGTTATACGTTATACATTATACGTTATACGTTATACGTTATACGTTATACGTTATACGTTATACGTAATACGTTATACGACATACGTTATACGTTATACGTTATACGTTATACGTTATACGTTATACGTTATACGTTATACGTTATACGTTATACGTTATGCGTTATAGGATATACGTTATACGTTATACGTTGTACGTTGTACGTTATACGTTATACGTTATACGTTGTACGTTATACGTTCTACGTTATACATTATACGTTAAACGTTGTACGTTATACGTTATACGTCATACGTTATACGTTATACGTTATACGTTATACGTTATACGTTATACGTTATACGTTATACGTTATACGTTATACGTTATACGTTATACGTTATACGTTATACGTTATACGTTATACGTTATACGTTATACGTTATGCGTTATAGGATATACGTTATACGTTATACGTTGTACGTTATACGTTATACGTTATACGTTATACGTTATACGTTATACTGTATACGTTATACGTTATACGTTATACGTTATACGTTATACGTTATACGTTATACGTTATACGTTATACGTTATACGTTATACGTTATACGTTATACGTTATACGTTATACGTTATGCGTTATAGGATATACGTTATACGTTATACGTTATACGTTATACGTTGTACGTTATACGTTATACGTTATACGTTATACGTTATACGTTATACGTTTCACGTTATACGTTATACGTTACGCGTTATAGGATATACGTTATACGTTATACGTTGTACGTTATACGTTATAAGTTGTACGCTATACGTTCTACGTTATACGTTATACGTTATACGTTATACGTTATACGTTATACGTTATACGTTATACGTTATGCGATATACGTTACACGTTATACGTTATACGTTATACTGTATACGTTATACGTTATACGTTATACGTTATACGTTATACGTTATACTGTATACGTTATACGTTATACTGTATACGTTATACGTTATACGTTATACGTTATACGTTATACGTCATACGTTATACGTTATACGTTATACGTTATACGTTCTACGTTATACGTTATACGTTAAACGTTGTACGTTATACGTTATACGTTATACGTTATACGTTACACGTTATACGTTATACGTTATACTGTATACGTTATACATTATACGTTATACGTTATACGATATACGTCATACGTTATACGTTATACGTTATACGTTATACGTTATACGTTATACGTTCTACGTTATACGTTATACGTTAAACGTTGTACGTTATACGTTATACGTTATACGTTATACGTTATACGTTATACGTTATGCGTTATACGTTATACGTTATACGTTATACGTTATACGTTATACGTTATACGTTATACGTTATACGTTATACGTAATATGTAATACGTCATAGGTTTTACGTTAATCGTTATACGTTATTCGTTACACGCTATACGTTATACGTTATACGTTATACGTTATACGTTATACGTTATACGTTATACGTTATACGTTATACGTTATACGTTATACGTTATACGTTATACGTTATACGTTATACGTTATACGTTATACGTTATACGTTATACGTTATACGTTATACGTTATACGTTATGCGTTATAGGATATACGTTATACGTTATACGTTGTACGTTATACGTTATACGTTATAGGTTATACGTTATACGTTATACGTTATACGTTATACGTTATACGTTATACGTTAAACGTTGTACGTTATACGTTATACGTTATGCGTTGTAGGATATACGTTATACGTTATACGTTGTACGTTATACGTTATACGTTATACGTTATATGTTATACGTCATGCGATATACGTTATACGTTATTCGTTATACGGTATACGTTAAACGTTGTACGTTATACGTTATACGTTATACGTTATACGTTATACGTTGGACGGTATACGTTATACGTTATACGTTATACGTTATACGTTATACGTTATACGTTATACGTTACACGTTATACGTTATACGTTATACTGTATACGTTATACGTTATACGTTATACGTTATACGTTATACGTCATACGTTATACGTTATACGTTATACGTTATACGTTCTACGTTATACGTTATACGTTATACGTTATACGTTATACTGTATACGCTATACGTTATACGTTATACGTTATACGCCATACGTTATACGTTATACGTTATACGTTATACGTTATACGTTATACGTTATACGTTATACGTTATACGTTATACGTTATACGTTATACGTTATACGTTATACGTTATACGTTATACGTTACACGTTATACGTTATACGTTATACTGTATACGTTATACGTTATACGTTATACGTTATACGTTATACGTTATACTGTATACGTTATACGTTATACGTTATACGTTATACGCCATACGTTATACGTTATACGTTTTACGTTATACGTTATACGTTATACGTTATACGTTATACGTTATACGTTACACGTTATACGTTACTCGTTATACGTTATACGTTATACTGTATACGTTATACGTTATACGTTATACGTTATACGTTATACGTCATACGTTATACGTTATACGTTATACGTTATACGTTCTACGTTATACGTTATACGTTAAACGTTGTACGTTATACGTTATACGTTATACGTTATTCGTTATACGTTATACGTTATACGTTATACGTTATACGTTACACGTTATACGTTATACGTTACGCGTTATAGGATATACGTTATACGTTATACGTTGTACGTTATACGTTATACGTTGTACGTTATACGTTCTACGTTATACGTTATACGTTATACGTTATACGTTATACGTTATACGTTATACGTTATACGTTATACGTTACACGTTATACGTTATACGTTATACTGTATACGTTATACGTTATACGTTATACGTTATACGTTATACTGTATACGTTATACGTTATACGTTATACGTTCTACGTTATACGTTATACGTTAAACGTTGTACGTTATACGTTATACGTTATACGTTATTCGTTATACGTTATACGTTATACGTTATACGTTATACGTTACACGTTATACGTTATACGTTACGCGTTATAGGATATACGTTATACGTTATACATTGTACGTTATACGTTATACGTTGTACGTTATACGTTCTACGTTATACGTTATACGTTATACGTTATACGTTATACGTTATACGTTATACGTTATACGTTATACGTTACACGTTATACGTTATACGTTATACTGTATACGTTATACGTTATACGTTATACGTTATACGTTCTACGTTATACGTTATACGTTAAACGTTGTACGTTATACGTTATACGTTATACGTTATACGTTACACGTTATACGTTATACGTTATACTGTATACGTTATACGTCATACGTTATACGTTATACGTTATACGTTATACGTTCTACGTTATACGTTATACGTTAAACGTTGTACGTTATACGTTATACGTTATACGTTATACGTTATACGTTATACGTTATACGTTATACGTTATGCGTTATACGTTATACGTTATACGTTATACGTTATACGTTATACGTTATACGCTATACGTTATACGTTATACGTAATATGTAATTCGTCATACGTTTTACGTTAATCGTTATACGTTATACGTTACCCGCTATACGTTATACGTTATACGTTATACGTTATACGTTATACGTTATACGTCATACGTTATACGTTAAACGTTGTACGTTATACGTTATACGTTATATAATACGTTATACGTTATACGTTGTACGTTATACGTTATACGTTATACGTTATACGTTATACGTTATACGTTAAACGTTGTACGTTATACGTTATACGTTATACGTTATACGTTATACGTTATACGTTATACGTTATACGTTATACGTTATACCTTATACGTTATACGTTATAGGTTATACGTTATACATTATACGTTATACGTTGAACGTTGTACGATATACGTTATACGTTATACGTTATACGTTATACGTTATACGTTATACGTTAAACGTTGTACGTTATACGTTATACGTCATACGTTATACGTTATACGTTATACGTTATACGTTATACGTTCTACGTTATACGTTATACGTTAAACGTTGTACGTTATACGTTATACGTTATACGTTATTCGTTATACGTTATACGTTATACGTTATACGTTATACGTTATACGTTATACGTTATACGTTATACGTTACACGTTATACGTTATACGTTATACGTTATACGTTATACGTTATACGTTATACGTTATACGTTACACATTATACGTTATACGTTATACTGTATACGTTATGCGTTATACGTTATACGTTATACGTTATACGTCATACGTTATACGTTATACGTTATACGTTATACGTTATGCGTTCTACGTTATACGTTATACGTTAAACGTTGTACGTTATACGTTATACGTTATACCTTATACGTTATACGTTATACGTTATTCGTTATACATTATACGTTATACGTTGAACTTTGTACGATATACGTTATACGTTATACGTTATACGTTATACGTTATACGTTAAACGTTGTACGTTATACGTTATACGTCATACGTTATACGTTATACGTTATACGTTCTACGTTATACGTTATACGTTAAACGTTGTACGTTATACGTTATACGTTATACGTTATACGTTATACGTTATACGTTATGCGTTATACGTTATACGTTATACGTTATACGTTATACGTTATACGTTATACGTTATACGTTATACGTTATACGTTAAACGTTATACGTTATACGTTATACGATATACGTTATACGTTATACGTTATACGTTATACGTTATACGTTATACGTTATACGTTATACGTTATACGTTATACGTTATACGTTATACGTTATACGTTATACGTTATACGTTATACGATATACGTTATACGTTATACGTTATACGTTAGACGTTGTACGTTATACGTTATACGTTATACGTTATACGCTATACGTTATACGTTATACGTTATACGTTATACGTTATACGTTATACGTTATACGTTATACGTTATACGTTATACGTTATACGTTATACGTTATACGTTATACGTTTTATGTTATACCTCATGCGATATACGTTATACGTTATTCGTTATACGGTACACGTTAAACGTTGTACGTTATACGTTATACGTTATACGTTATACGTTATACGTTATACGTTATACCTTATACGTTATACGTTATAGGTTATACGTTATACATTATACGTTATACGTTGAACGTTGTACGATATACGTTATACGTTATACGTTATACGTTATACGTTATACGTTATACGTTAAACGTTGTACGTTATACGTTATACGTCATACGTTATACGTTATACGTTATACGTTATACGTTATACGTTCTACGTTATACGTTATACGTTAAACGTTGTACGTTATACGTTATACGTTATACGTTATTCGTTATACGTTATACGTTATACGTTATACGTTATACGTTATACGTTATACGTTATACGTTATACGTTATACGTTATACGTTATACGTTATACGTTATACGTTATACGTTATACGTTATACGTTATACGTTATACGTTACACATTATACGTTATACGTTATACTGTATACGTTATACGTTATACGTTATACGTTATACGTTATACGTCATACGTTATACGTTATACGTTATACGTTATACGTTATACGTTCTACGTTATACGTTATACGTTAAACGTTGTACGTTATACGTTATACGTTATACCTTATACGTTATACGTTATACGTTATTCGTTATACATTATACGTTATACGTTGAACTTTGTACGATATACGTTATACGTTATACGTTATACGTTATACGTTATACGTTAAACGTTGTACGTTATACGTTATACGTCATACGTTATACGTTATACGTTATACGTTCTACGTTATACGTTATACGTTAAACGTTGTACGTTATACGTTATACGTTATACGTTATACGTTATACGTTATACGTTATGCGTTATACGTTATACGTTATACGTTATACGTTATACGTTATACGTTATACGTTATACGTTATACGTTATACGTTAAACGTTATACGTTATACGTTATACGATATACGTTATACGTTATACGTTATACGTTATACGTTATACGTTATACGTTATACGTTATACGTTATACGTTATACGTTATACGTTATACGTTATACGTTATACGTTATACGTTATACGTTATACGTTATACGTTATACGTTATACGTTAGACGTTGTACGTTATACGTTATACGTTATACGTTATACGCTATACGTTATACGTTATACGTTATACGTTATACGTTATACGTTATACGTTATACGTTATACGTTATACGTTATACGTTATACGTTATACGTTATACGTTATACGTTTTATGTTATACCTCATGCGATATACGTTATACGTTATTCGTTATACGGTACACGTTAAACGTTGTACGTTATACGTTATACGTTATACGTTATACGTTATACGTTAAACGTTAAACGTTGTACGTTATACGTTACACGTTATACGTTATACGTTATACGTTATACGTTATACGTTATACGTTATACGTTATACGTTATACGTTATACGTTATACGTTATACGTTATGCGTTATAGGATATACGTTATACCGTATACGTTGTACGTTATACGTTATACGTTATACGTTATATGTTATACGTCATGCGATATACGTTATACGTTATTCGTTATACGGTATACGTTAAACGTTGTACGTTATACGTTATACGTTATACGTTATACGTTATACGTTGGACGTTATACGTTATACGTTATACGTTATACGTTATACGTTATACGTTATACGTTATACGTTATACGTTACACGTTATACGTTATACGTTATACCGTATACGTTATACGTTATACGTTATACGTTATACGTTATACGTTATACGTTATACGTTATACGTTATACGTTACACGTTATACGTTATACGTTATACTGTATACGTTATACGTTATACGTTATACGTTATACGTTATACGTTATACGTCATACGTTATACGTTATACGTTATACGTTATACGTTCTACGTTATACGTTTCACGTTATACGTTATACGTTACGCGTTATAGGATATACGTTATACGTTATACGTTGTACGTTATACGTTATAAGTTGTACGCTATACGTTCTACGTTATACGTTATACGTTATACGTTATATGTTATACGTTATACGTTATACGTTATGCGTTATACGTTACACGTTATACGTTATACGTTATACTGTATACGTTATACGTTATACGTTATACGTTATACGTTATACGTTATACTGTATACGTTATACGTTATACGTTATACGTTACACGTTATACGTCATACGTTATACGTTATACGTTATACGTTATACGTTCTACGTTATACGTTATACGTTAAACGTTGTACGTTATACGTTATACGTTATACGTTATACGTTACACGTTATACGTTATACGTTATACTGTATACGTTATACGTTATACGTTATACGTTATACGTTATACGTCATACGTTATACGTTATACGTTATACGTCATACGTTATACGTTATACGTTATACGTTATACGTTATACGTTCTACGTTATACGTTATACGTTAAACGTTGTACGTTATACGTTATACGTTATACGTTATACGTTATACGTTATACGTTATGCGTTATACGTTATACGTTATACGTTATACGTTATACGTTATACGTTATACGTTATACGTTATACGTTATACGTAATATGTAATACGTCATAGGTTTTACGTTAATCGTTATACGTTATTCGTTACACGCTATACGTTATACGTTATACGTTATACGTTATACGTTATACGTTATACGTTATACGTTATACGTTATACGTTATACGTTATACGTTATACGTTATACGTTATACGTTATACCTTATACGTTATACGTTATACGTTATACGTTATACGTTATACGTTATACGTTATACGTTATGCGTTATACGTTATACGTTATACGTTATACGTTATACGTTATACGTTATACGTTATACGTTATGCGTTATAGGATATACGTTATACGTTATACGTTGTACGTTTTACGTTATACGTTATACATTATACGTTATACGTTATACGTTATACGTTAAACGTTGTACGTTATACGTTATACGATATACGTTATACGTTATACGTTATACGTTATACGTTATACGTTATACGTTATACGTTATACGTTATACGTTATACGTTATACGTTATACGTTATACGTTATACGTTATACGTTATACGTTATACGTTATACGTTATACGTTATACGTTATACGTTATACGTTATACGTTATACGTTATACGTTATACGTTATACATTAAACGTTATACGTTATACGTTATACGTTATACGTTATACGTTATACGTTATACGTTATACGTTATACGTTATGCGTTATACGTTATGCGTTATAGGATATACGTTATACGTTATACGTTGTACGTTATACGTTATACGTTATACGTTATATGTTATACGTCATGCGATATACGTTATACGTTATTCGTTATACGTTATACGTTATACGTTATACGTTATACGTTATACGTTATACGTTATACGTTATACGTTATACGTTATACGTTATACGTTATACGTTACACGTTATACGTTATACGTTATACTGTATACGTTATACGTTATACGTTATACGTTATACGTTATACGTTCTACGTTATACGTTATACGTTAAACGTTGTACGTTATACGTTATACGTTATACCTTATACGTTATACGTTATACGTTATACGTTATACGTTATACGTTATGCGTTATAGGATATACGTTATACGTTATACGTTATACGTTATACGTTGTACGTTATACGTTATACGTTATACGTTATACGTTATACGTTATACGTTATACGTTATACGTTATACGTTATACGTTATACATTATACGTTATACGTTATACGTTATACGTTATACGTTATACGTTATACGTAATACGTTATACGACATACGTTATACGTTATACGTCATACGTTATACGTTATACGTTATACGTTATACGTTATACGTTCTGCGTTATAGGATATACGTTATACGTTATACGTTGTACGTTGTACGTTATACGTTATACGTTATACGTTGTACGTTATACGTTCTACGTTATACATTATACGTTAAACGTTGTACGTTATACGTTATACGTCATACGTTATACGTTATACGTTATACGTTATACGTTCTACGTTATACGTTATACGTTAAACGTTGTACGTTATACGTTATACGTTATACGTTATACGTTATACGTTATACGTTATACGTTATACGTTATACGTTATACGTTATACGTTATACGTTATACGTTATACGTTATACGTTATACGTTATACGTTATACGTTATACGTTATACGTTATACGTTATACGTTATACGTTATGCGTTATAGGATATACGTTATACGTTATACGTTATACGTTGTACGTTATACGTTATACGTTATACGTTATACGTTATACGTTATACGTTATACGTTATACGTTATACCTTATACGTTATACGTTATACGTTATACGTTGTACATTATACGTTATACGTTGAACGTTGTACGATATACGTTATACGTTATACGTTATACGTTATACGTTATACGTTAAACGTTGTACGTTATACGTTATACGTCATACGTTATACGTTATACGTTATACGTTATACGTTCTACGTTATACGTTATACGTTAAACGTTGTACGTTATACGTTATACGTTATACGTTATTCGTTATACGTTATACGTTATACGTTATACGTTATACGTTATACGTAATACGTTATACGTTATACGTTATACGTTATACGTTATACGTTATACGTTATACGTTATACGTTATACGTTATACGTTATGCGTTACACGTTATACGTTATACGTTATACGTTATACGTTATACGTTATACGTTATACGTTATACGTTATACGTTATACGTTATACGTTATACGTTATACGTTATACGTTATACGTTATACGTTATACGTTATACGTTATACGTTGTACGTTATACGTTATACGTTATACGTTATACGTTAGACGTTGTACGTTATACGTTATACGTTATACGTTATACGCTATACGTTATACGTTATACGTTATACGTTATACGTTATACGTTATACGTTATACGTTATACGTTATACGTTATACGTTATACGTTATACGTTATACGTTATACGTTATACGTTATACATTACACGTTCTACGTTCTACGTTATACGTTATACGTTATACGTTATACGTTATACGTTATACGTTATACGTTATACGTTATACGTTATACGTTATACATTACACGTTATACGTTATACGTTATACGTTATACGTTATACGTTATACGTTATACGTTATACGTTATACGTTATGCGTTATACGTTATGCGTTATAGGATATACGTTATACGTTATACGTTGTACGTTATACGTTATACGTTATACGTTATACGTTATATGTTATACGTTATACGTTATGCGTTATACGTTATGCGTTATAGGATATACGTTATACGTTATACGTTATACGTTATACGTTATACGTTATACGTTATACGTTATACGTTATACGTTATACGTTATACGTTATACGTTGTACGTTATACGTTATACGTTATACGTTATACGTTAGACGTTGTACGTTATACGTTATACGTTATACGTTATACGCTATACGTTATACGTTATACGTTATACGTTATACGTTATAGGATATACGTTATACGTTATACGTTGTACGTTATACGTTCTGCGTTATAGGATATACGTTATACGTTATACGTTGTACGTTGTACGTTATACATTATACGTTATACATTATACGTTAAACGTTGTACGTTATACGTTATACGTTATACGTAATATGTAATACGTCATAGGTTTTACGTTAATCGTTATACGTTATTCGTTACACGCTATACGTTATACGTTATACGTTATACGTTATACGTTATACGTTATACGTTATACGTTATACGTTATACGTTATACGTTATACGTTATAGGTTATACGTTATACCTTATACGTTATACGTTATACGTTATACGTTATACGTTATACGTTATACGTTATGCGTTATAGGATATACGTTATACGTTATACGTTGTACGTTTTACGTTATACGTTATACATTATACGTTATACGTTATACGTTATACGTTAAACGTTGTACGTTATACGTTATACGTTATACGTTATGCGTTATACGTTATGCGTTATAGGATATACGTTATACGTTATACGTTTTACGTTATACGTTATACGTTATACGTTATATGTTATACGTTATACGTTATACGTTATACGTTATACGTTATACGTTATACGTAATACGTTATACGACATACGTTATACGTTATACGTTATACGTTATACGTTATACGTTATACGTTATACGTTATACGTTCTGCGTTATAGGATATACGTTATACGTTATACGTTGTACGTTGTACGTTATACATTATACGTTATACGTTGTACGTTATACGTTCTACGTTATACATTATACGTTAAACGTTGTACGTTATACGTTATACGTTATACGTTATACGTTATACGTTATGCGTTATACGTTATGCGTTATAGGATATACGTTATACGTTATACGTTGTACGTTATACGTTATACGTTATACGTTATACGTTATACGTTATACGTTATACGTTATACGTTATACGTTATACGTTATACGTTATACGTTACACGTTATACGTTATACGTTATACGTTATACGTTATACGTTACACGTTATACGTTACACGTTATACGTTATACGTTATACTGTATACGTTATACGTTATACGTTATACGTTATACCTTATACGTTATACGTTATACGTTATACGTTATACGTTATACGTTATACGTTATACGTTATACGTTATACGTTATACGTTATACGTTGTACGTTATACGTTATACGTTATACGTTATACGTTAGACGTTGTACGTTATACGTTATACGTTATACGTTATACGTTATACGTTATACGTTATACGTTATACGTTATACCTTATACGTTATACGTTATACGTTATACGTTATACGTTATACGTTATACGTTATACGTTATGCGTTATACGTTATACGTTATACGTTATACGTTATACGTTATACGTTATACGTTATACGTTATACGTTATACGTTATACGTTATACGTTATACGTTATACGTTATGCGTTACACGTTATACGTTATACGTTATACGTTATACGTTATACGTTATACGTTATACGTTATACGTTATACGTTATACGTTATACGTTATACGTTATACGTTATACGTTATACGTTATACGTTATACGTTATACGTTGTACGTTATACGTTATACGTTATACGTTATACGTTAGACGTTGTACATTATACGTTATACGCTATACGTTATACGCTATACGTTATACGTTATACGTTATACGTTATACGTTATACGTTATACGTTATACGTTATACGTTATACGTTATACGTTATACGTTATACGTTATACGTTATACGTTATACGTTAAACGTTATACGTTATACGTTATACGATATACGTTATACGTTATACGTTATACGTTATACGTTATACGTTATACGTTATACGTTATACGTTATACGTTATACGTTATACGTTATACGTTATACGTTATACGTTATACGTTATACGATATACGTTATACGTTATACGTTATACGTTAGACGTTGTACGTTATACGTTATACGTTATACGTTATACGCTATACGTTATACGTTATACGTTATACGTTATACGTTATACGTTATACGTTATACGTTATACGTTATACGTTATACGTTATACGTTATACGTTATACGTTATACGTTTTATGTTATACCTCATGCGATATACGTTATACGTTATTCGTTATACGGTACACGTTAAACGTTGTACGTTATACGTTATACGTTATACGTTATACGTTATACGTTATACGTTATACCTTATACGTTATACGTTATAGGTTATACGTTATACATTATACGTTATACGTTGAACGTTGTACGATATACGTTATACGTTATACGTTATACGTTATACGTTATACGTTATACGTTAAACGTTGTACGTTATACGTTATACGTCATACGTTATACGTTATACGTTATACGTTATACGTTATACGTTCTACGTTATACGTTATACGTTAAACGTTGTACGTTATACGTTATACGTTATACGTTATTCGTTATACGTTATACGTTATACGTTATACGTTATACGTTATACGTTATACGTTATACGTTATACGTTATACGTTATACGTTATACGTTATACGTTATACGTTATACGTTATACGTTATACGTTATACGTTATACGTTACACATTATACGTTATACGTTATACTGTATACGTTATACGTTATACGTTATACGTTATACGTTATACGTCATACGTTATACGTTATACGTTATACGTTATACGTTATACGTTCTACGTTATACGTTATACGTTAAACGTTGTACGTTATACGTTATACGTTATACCTTATACGTTATACGTTATACGTTATTCGTTATACATTATACGTTATACGTTGAACTTTGTACGATATACGTTATACGTTATACGTTATACGTTATACGTTATACGTTAAACGTTGTACGTTATACGTTATACGTCATACGTTATACGTTATACGTTATACGTTCTACGTTATACGTTATACGTTAAACGTTGTACGTTATACGTTATACGTTATACGTTATACGTTATACGTTATACGTTATGCGTTATACGTTATACGTTATACGTTATACGTTATACGTTATACGTTATACGTTATACGTTATACGTTATACGTTAAACGTTATACGTTATACGTTATACGATATACGTTATACGTTATACGTTATACGTTATACGTTATACGTTATACGTTATACGTTATACGTTATACGTTATACGTTATACGTTATACGTTATACGTTATACGTTATACGTTATACGTTATACGTTATACGTTATACGTTATACGTTAGACGTTGTACGTTATACGTTATACGTTATACGTTATACGCTATACGTTATACGTTATACGTTATACGTTATACGTTATACGTTATACGTTATACGTTATACGTTATACGTTATACGTTATACGTTATACGTTATACGTTATACGTTTTATGTTATACCTCATGCGATATACGTTATACGTTATTCGTTATACGGTACACGTTAAACGTTGTACGTTATACGTTATACGTTATACGTTATACGTTATACGTTAAACGTTAAACGTTGTACGTTATACGTTACACGTTATACGTTATACGTTATACGTTATACGTTATACGTTATACGTTATACGTTATACGTTATACGTTATACGTTATACGTTATACGTTATGCGTTATAGGATATACGTTATACCGTATACGTTGTACGTTATACGTTATACGTTATACGTTATATGTTATACGTCATGCGATATACGTTATACGTTATTCGTTATACGGTATACGTTAAACGTTGTACGTTATACGTTATACGTTATACGTTATACGTTATACGTTGGACGTTATACGTTATACGTTATACGTTATACGTTATACGTTATACGTTATACGTTATACGTTATACGTTACACGTTATACGTTATACGTTATACCGTATACGTTATACGTTATACGTTATACGTTATACGTTATACGTTATACGTTATACGTTATACGTTATACGTTACACGTTATACGTTATACGTTATACTGTATACGTTATACGTTATACGTTATACGTTATACGTTATACGTTATACGTCATACGTTATACGTTATACGTTATACGTTATACGTTCTACGTTATACGTTTCACGTTATACGTTATACGTTACGCGTTATAGGATATACGTTATACGTTATACGTTGTACGTTATACGTTATAAGTTGTACGCTATACGTTCTACGTTATACGTTATACGTTATACGTTATATGTTATACGTTATACGTTATACGTTATGCGTTATACGTTACACGTTATACGTTATACGTTATACTGTATACGTTATACGTTATACGTTATACGTTATACGTTATACGTTATACTGTATACGTTATACGTTATACGTTATACGTTACACGTTATACGTCATACGTTATACGTTATACGTTATACGTTATACGTTCTACGTTATACGTTATACGTTAAACGTTGTACGTTATACGTTATACGTTATACGTTATACGTTACACGTTATACGTTATACGTTATACTGTATACGTTATACGTTATACGTTATACGTTATACGTTATACGTCATACGTTATACGTTATACGTTATACGTCATACGTTATACGTTATACGTTATACGTTATACGTTATACGTTCTACGTTATACGTTATACGTTAAACGTTGTACGTTATACGTTATACGTTATACGTTATACGTTATACGTTATACGTTATGCGTTATACGTTATACGTTATACGTTATACGTTATACGTTATACGTTATACGTTATACGTTATACGTTATACGTAATATGTAATACGTCATAGGTTTTACGTTAATCGTTATACGTTATTCGTTACACGCTATACGTTATACGTTATACGTTATACGTTATACGTTATACGTTATACGTTATACGTTATACGTTATACGTTATACGTTATACGTTATACGTTATACGTTATACGTTATACCTTATACGTTATACGTTATACGTTATACGTTATACGTTATACGTTATACGTTATACGTTATGCGTTATACGTTATACGTTATACGTTATACGTTATACGTTATACGTTATACGTTATACGTTATGCGTTATAGGATATACGTTATACGTTATACGTTGTACGTTTTACGTTATACGTTATACATTATACGTTATACGTTATACGTTATACGTTAAACGTTGTACGTTATACGTTATACGATATACGTTATACGTTATACGTTATACGTTATACGTTATACGTTATACGTTATACGTTATACGTTATACGTTATACGTTATACGTTATACGTTATACGTTATACGTTATACGTTATACGTTATACGTTATACGTTATACGTTATACGTTATACGTTATACGTTATACGTTATACGTTATACGTTATACGTTATACATTAAACGTTATACGTTATACGTTATACGTTATACGTTATACGTTATACGTTATACGTTATACGTTATACGTTATGCGTTATACGTTATGCGTTATAGGATATACGTTATACGTTATACGTTGTACGTTATACGTTATACGTTATACGTTATATGTTATACGTCATGCGATATACGTTATACGTTATTCGTTATACGTTATACGTTATACGTTATACGTTATACGTTATACGTTATACGTTATACGTTATACGTTATACGTTATACGTTATACGTTATACGTTACACGTTATACGTTATACGTTATACTGTATACGTTATACGTTATACGTTATACGTTATACGTTATACGTTCTACGTTATACGTTATACGTTAAACGTTGTACGTTATACGTTATACGTTATACCTTATACGTTATACGTTATACGTTATACGTTATACGTTATACGTTATGCGTTATAGGATATACGTTATACGTTATACGTTATACGTTATACGTTGTACGTTATACGTTATACGTTATACGTTATACGTTATACGTTATACGTTATACGTTATACGTTATACGTTATACGTTATACATTATACGTTATACGTTATACGTTATACGTTATACGTTATACGTTATACGTAATACGTTATACGACATACGTTATACGTTATACGTCATACGTTATACGTTATACGTTATACGTTATACGTTATACGTTCTGCGTTATAGGATATACGTTATACGTTATACGTTGTACGTTGTACGTTATACGTTATACGTTATACGTTGTACGTTATACGTTCTACGTTATACATTATACGTTAAACGTTGTACGTTATACGTTATACGTCATACGTTATACGTTATACGTTATACGTTATACGTTCTACGTTATACGTTATACGTTAAACGTTGTACGTTATACGTTATACGTTATACGTTATACGTTATACGTTATACGTTATACGTTATACGTTATACGTTATACGTTATACGTTATACGTTATACGTTATACGTTATACGTTATACGTTATACGTTATACGTTATACGTTATACGTTATACGTTATACGTTATACGTTATGCGTTATAGGATATACGTTATACGTTATACGTTATACGTTGTACGTTATACGTTATACGTTATACGTTATACGTTATACGTTATACGTTATACGTTATACGTTATACCTTATACGTTATACGTTATACGTTATACGTTGTACATTATACGTTATACGTTGAACGTTGTACGATATACGTTATACGTTATACGTTATACGTTATACGTTATACGTTAAACGTTGTACGTTATACGTTATACGTCATACGTTATACGTTATACGTTATACGTTATACGTTCTACGTTATACGTTATACGTTAAACGTTGTACGTTATACGTTATACGTTATACGTTATTCGTTATACGTTATACGTTATACGTTATACGTTATACGTTATACGTAATACGTTATACGTTATACGTTATACGTTATACGTTATACGTTATACGTTATACGTTATACGTTATACGTTATACGTTATGCGTTACACGTTATACGTTATACGTTATACGTTATACGTTATACGTTATACGTTATACGTTATACGTTATACGTTATACGTTATACGTTATACGTTATACGTTATACGTTATACGTTATACGTTATACGTTATACGTTATACGTTGTACGTTATACGTTATACGTTATACGTTATACGTTAGACGTTGTACGTTATACGTTATACGTTATACGTTATACGCTATACGTTATACGTTATACGTTATACGTTATACGTTATACGTTATACGTTATACGTTATACGTTATACGTTATACGTTATACGTTATACGTTATACGTTATACGTTATACGTTATACATTACACGTTCTACGTTATACGTTATACGTTATACGTTATACGTTATACGTTATACGTTATACGTTATACGTTATACGTTATACGTTATACGTTATACATTACACGTTATACGTTATACGTTATACGTTATACGTTATACGTTATACGTTATACGTTATACGTTATGCGTTATGCGTTATACGTTATGCGTTATAGGATATACGTTATACGTTATACGTTGTACGTTATACGTTATACGTTATACGTTATACGTTATATGTTATACGTTATACGTTATGCGTTATACGTTATGCGTTATAGGATATACGTTATACGTTATACGTTATACGTTATACGTTATACGTTATACGTTATACGTTATACGTTATACGTTATACGTTATACGTTATACGTTGTACGTTATACGTTATACGTTATACGTTATACGTTAGACGTTGTACGTTATACGTTATACGTTATACGTTATACGCTATACGTTATACGTTATACGTTATACGTTATACGTTATAGGATATACGTTATACGTTATACGTTGTACGTTATACGTTCTGCGTTATAGGATATACGTTATACGTTATACGTTGTACGTTGTACGTTATACATTATACGTTATACATTATACGTTAAACGTTGTACGTTATACGTTATACGTTATACGTAATATGTAATACGTCATAGGTTTTACGTTAATCGTTATACGTTATTCGTTACACGCTATACGTTATACGTTATACGTTATACGTTATACGTTATACGTTATACGTTATACGTTATACGTTATACGTTATACGTTATACGTTATAGGTTATACGTTATACCTTATACGTTATACGTTATACGTTATACGTTATACGTTATACGTTATACGTTATGCGTTATAGGATATACGTTATACGTTATACGTTGTACGTTTTACGTTATACGTTATACATTATACGTTATACGTTATACGTTATACGTTAAACGTTGTACGTTATACGTTATACGTTATACGTTATGCGTTATACGTTATGCGTTATAGGATATACGTTATACGTTATACGTTGTACGTTATACGTTATACGTTATACGTTATATGTTATACGTTATACGTTATACGTTATACGTTATACGTTATACGTTATACGTAATACGTTATACGACATACGTTATACGTTATACGTTATACGTTATACGTTATACGTTATACGTTATACGTTATACGTTCTGCGTTATAGGATATACGTTATACGTTATACGTTGTACGTTGTACGTTATACATTATACGTTATACGTTGTACGTTATACGTTCTACGTTATACATTATACGTTAAACGTTGTACGTTATACGTTATACGTTATACGTTATACGTTATACGTTATGCGTTATACGTTATGCGTTATAGGATATACGTTATACGTTATACGTTGTACGTTATACGTTATACGTTATACGTTATACGTTATACGTTATACGTTATACGTTATACGTTATACGTTATACGTTATACGTTATACGTTACACGTTATACGTTATACGTTATACGTTATACGTTATACGTTACACGTTATACGTTACACGTTATACGTTATACGTTATACTGTATACGTTATACGTTATACGTTATACGTTATACCTTATACGTTATACGTTATACGTTATACGTTATACGTTATACGTTATACGTTATACGTTATACGTTATACGTTATACGTTATACGTTGTACGTTATACGTTATACGTTATACGTTATACGTTAGACGTTGTACGTTATACGTTATACGTTATACGTTATACGTTATACGTTATACGTTATACGTTATACGTTATACCTTATACGTTATACGTTATACGTTATACGTTATACGTTATACGTTATACGTTATACGTTATGCGTTATACGTTATACGTTATACGTTATACGTTATACGTTATACGTTATACGTTATACGTTATACGTTATACGTTATACGTTATACGTTATACGTTATACGTTATGCGTTACACGTTATACGTTATACGTTATACGTTATACGTTATACGTTATACGTTATACGTTATACGTTATACGTTATACGTTATACGTTATACGTTATACGTTATACGTTATACGTTATACGTTATACGTTATACGTTGTACGTTATACGTTATACGTTATACGTTATACGTTATACGTTAGACGTTGTACATTATACGTTATACGCTATACGTTATACGCTATACGTTATACGTTATACGTTATACGTTATACGTTATACGTTATACGTTATACGTTATACGTTATACGTTATACGTTATACGTTATACGTTATACGTTATACGTTATACATTACACGTTATACGTTATACGTTATACGTTATACGTTATACGTTATACGTTATACGTTATACGTTATACGTTATACGTTATGCGTTATACGTTATGCGTTATAGGATATACGTTATACGTTATAAGTTGTACGTTATACGTTATACGTTATACGTTATATGTTATACGTTATACGTTATACGTTATACGTTATACGTTATACGTTATACGTAATACGTTATACGACATACGTTATACGTTATACGTTATACGTTATACGTTATACGTTATACGTTATACGTTATACGTTCTGCGTTATAGGATATACGTTATACGTTATACGTTGTACGTTGTACGTTATACGTTATACGTTATACGTTGTACGTTATACGTTCTACGTTATACATTATACGTTAAACGTTGTACGTTATACGTTATACGTTATACATTATACGTTAAACGTTGTACGTTATACGTTATACGTTATACGTAATATGTAATACGTCATAGGTTTTACGTTAATCGTTATACGTTATTCGTTACACGCTATACGTTATACGTTATACGTTATACGTTATACGTTATACGTTATACGTTATACGTTATACGTTATACGTTATACGTTATACGTTATAGGTTATACGTTATACCTTATACGTTATACGTTATACGTTATACGTTATACGTTATACGTTATACGTTATGCGTTATAGGATATACGTTATACGTTATACGTTGTACGTTTTACGTTATACGTTATACGTTATACGTTATACGTTATACGTTATACGTTATACGTTATACGTTATACGTTATACGTTATACGTTATACGTTATACGTTATACGTTATACGTTATACGTTATACGTTATACGTTATACGTTATACATTAAACGTTATACTGTATACGTTATACGTTATACGTTATACGTTATACCTTATACGTTATACGTTATACGTTATACGTTATACGTTATACGTTATACGTTATACGTTATACGTTATACGTTATACGTTATACGTTGTACGTTATACGTTATACGTTATACGTTATACGTTAGACGTTGTACGTTATACGTTATACGTTATACGTTATACGTTATACGTTATACGTTATACGTTATACGTTATACCTTATACGTTATACGTTATACGTTATACGTTATACGTTATACGTTATACGTTATACGTTATGCGTTATACGTTATACGTTATACGTTATACGTTATACGTTATACGTTATACGTTATACGTTATACGTTATACGTTATACGTTATACGTTATACGTTATACGTTATGCGTTACACGTTATACGTTATACGTTATACGTTATACGTTATACGTTATACGTTATACGTTATACGTTATACGTTATACGTTATACGTTATACGTTATACGTTATACGTTATACGTTATACGTTATACGTTATACGTTGTACGTTATACGTTATACGTTATACGTTATACGTTATACGTTAGACGTTGTACATTATACGTTATACGCTATACGTTATACGCTATACGTTATACGTTATACGTTATACGTTATACGTTATACGTTATACGTTATACGTTATACGTTATACGTTATACGTTATACGTTATACGTTATACGTTATACGTTATACATTACACGTTATACGTTATACGTTATACGTTATACGTTATACGTTATACGTTATACGTTATACGTTATACGTTATACGTTATGCGTTATACGTTATGCGTTATAGGATATACGTTATACGTTATAAGTTGTACGTTATACGTTATACGTTATACGTTATATGTTATACGTTATACGTTATACGTTATACGTTATACGTTATACGTTATACGTAATACGTTATACGACATACGTTATACGTTATACGTTATACGTTATACGTTATACGTTATACGTTATACGTTATACGTTCTGCGTTATAGGATATACGTTATACGTTATACGTTGTACGTTGTACGTTATACGTTATACGTTATACGTTGTACGTTATACGTTCTACGTTATACATTATACGTTAAACGTTGTACGTTATACGTTATACGTTATACATTATACGTTAAACGTTGTACGTTATACGTTATACGTTATACGTAATATGTAATACGTCATAGGTTTTACGTTAATCGTTATACGTTATTCGTTACACGCTATACGTTATACGTTATACGTTATACGTTATACGTTATACGTTATACGTTATACGTTATACGTTATACGTTATACGTTATACGTTATAGGTTATACGTTATACCTTATACGTTATACGTTATACGTTATACGTTATACGTTATACGTTATACGTTATGCGTTATAGGATATACGTTATACGTTATACGTTGTACGTTTTACGTTATACGTTATACGTTATACGTTATACGTTATACGTTATACGTTATACGTTATACGTTATACGTTATACGTTATACGTTATACGTTATACGTTATACGTTATACGTTATACGTTATACGTTATACGTTATACGTTATACATTAAACGTTATACGTTATACGTTATACGTTATACGTTATACGTTATACGTTATACGTTATACGTTATACGTTATGCGTTATACGTTATGCGTTATAGGATATACGTTATACGTTATACGTTGTACGTTATACGTTATACGTTGTACGTTATACGTTATACGTTATACGTTATACGTTATACGTTATACGTTTCACGTTATACGTTATACGTTACGCGTTATAGGATATACGTTATACGTTATACGTTGTACGTTATACGTTATAAGTTGTACGCTATACGTTCTACGTTATACGTTATACGTTATACGTTATACGTTATACGTTATACGTTATACGTTATACGTTATGCGTTATACGTTACACGTTATACGTTATACGTTATACTGTATACGTTATACGTTATACGTTATACGTTATACGTTATACTGTATACGTTATACGTTATACTGTATACGTTATACGTTATACGTTATACGTTATACGTTATACGTTATACGTTATACGTTATACGTTATACGTTATACGTTATGCGTTATACGTTATGCGTTATAGGATATACGTTATACGTTATACGTTGTACGTTATACGTTATACGTTATACGTTATATGTTATACGTCATGCGATATACGTTATACGTTATTCGTTATACGTTATACGTTATACGTTATACGTTATACGTTATACGTTATACGTTATACGTTATACGTTATACGTTATACGTTATACGTTATACGTTACACGTTATACGTTATACGTTATACTGTATACGTTATACGTTATACGTTATACGTTATACGTTATACGTTCTACGTTATACGTTATACGTTAAACGTTGTACGTTATACGTTATACGTTATACCTTATACGTTATACGTTATACGTTATACGTTATACGTTATACGTTATACGTTATACGTTATACGTTATACGTTATACGTTATACGTTATACGTTATACGTTATACGTTATACGTTATACGTTATACGTTATACGTTATACGTTATACGTTATACGTAATATGTAATACGTCATAGGTTTTACGTTAATCGTTATACGTTATTCGTTACACGCTATACGTTATACGTTATACGTTATACGTTATACGTTATACGTTATACGTTATACGTTATACGTTATACGTTATACGTTATACGTTATACGTTATACGTTATACGTTATACCTTATACGTTATACGTTATACGTTATACGTTATACGTTATACGTTATACGTTATACGTTATGCGTTATACGTTATACGTTATACGTTATACGTTATACGTTATACGTTATACGTTATACGTTATGCGTTATAGGATATACGTTATACGTTATACGTTGTACGTTTTACGTTATACGTTATACGTTATACATTATACGTTATACGTTATACGTTATACGTTAAACGTTGTACGTTATACGTTATACGATATACGTTATACGTTATACGTTATACGTTATACGTTATACGTTATACGTTATACGTTATACGTTATACGTTATACGTTATACGTTATACGTTATACGTTATACGTTATACGTTATACGTTATACGTTATACGTTATACGTTATACGTTATACGTTATACGTTATACGTTATACGTTATACGTTATACGTTATACGTTATACGTTATACGTTATACATTAAACGTTATACGTTATACGTTATACGTTATACGTTATACGTTATACGTTATACGTTATACGTTATACGTTATGCGTTATACGTTATGCGTTATAGGATATACGTTATACGTTATACGTTGTACGTTATACGTTATACGTTATACGTTATATGTTATACGTCATGCGATATACGTTATACGTTATTCGTTATACGTTATACGTTATACGTTATACGTTATACGTTATACGTTATACGTTATACGTTATACGTTATACGTTATACGTTATACGTTATACGTTACACGTTATACGTTATACGTTATACTGTATACGTTATACGTTATACGTTATACGTTATACGTTATACGTTCTACGTTATACGTTATACGTTAAACGTTGTACGTTATACGTTATACGTTATACCTTATACGTTATACGTTATACGTTATACGTTATACGTTATACGTTATGCGTTATAGGATATACGTTATACGTTATACGTTATACGTTATACGTTGTACGTTATACGTTATACGTTATACGTTATACGTTATACGTTATACGTTATACGTTATACGTTATACATTATACGTTATACGTTATACGTTATACGTTATACGTTATACGTAATACGTTATACGACATACGTTATACGTTATACGTTATACGTTATACGTTATACGTTATACGTTATACGTTATACGTTCTGCGTTATAGGATATACGTTATACGTTATACGTTGTACGTTGTACGTTATACGTTATACGTTATACGTTGTACGTTATACGTTCTACGTTATACATTATACGTTAAACGTTGTACGTTATACGTTATACGTCATACGTTATACGTTATACGTTATACGTTATACGTTCTACGTTATACGTTATACGTTAAACGTTGTACGTTATACGTTATACGTTATACGTTATACGTTATACGTTATACGTTATACGTTATACGTTATACGTTATACGTTATACGTTATACGTTATACGTTATACGTTATACGTTATACGTTATACGTTATACGTTATACGTTATACGTTATACGTTATACGTTATACGTTATACGTTATGCGTTATAGGATATGCGTTATACGTTATACGTTATACGTTGTACGTTATACGTTATACGTTATACGTTATACGTTATACGTTATACGTTATACGTTATACGTTATACCTTATACGTTATACGTTATACGTAATACGTTAGACGTTGTACGTTATACGTTATACGTTATACGTTATACGCTATACGTTATACGTTATACGTTATACGTTATACGTTATACGTTATACGTTATACGTTATACGTTATACGTTATACGTTATACGTTATACGTTATACGTTATACATTACACGTTCTACGTTATACGTTATACGTTATACGTTATACGTTATACGTTATACGTTATACGTTATACGTTATACGTTATACGTTATACGTTATACATTACACGTTATACGTTATACGTTATACGTTATACGTTATACGTTATACGTTATACGTTATACGTTATACGTTATGCGTTATACGTTATGCGTTATAGGATATACGTTATACGTTATACGTTGTACGTTATACGTTATACGTTATACGTTATACGTTATATGTTATACGTTATACGTTATGCGTTATACGTTATGCGTTATAGGATATACGTTATACGTTATACGTTATACGTTATACGTTATACGTTATACGTTATACGTTATACGTTATACGTTATACGTTATACGTTATACGTTGTACGTTATACGTTATACGTTATACGTTATACGTTAGACGTTGTACGTTATACGTTATACGTTATACGTTATACGCTATACGTTATACGTTATACGTTATACGTTATACGTTATACGTTATACGTTATACGTTATACGTTATACGTTTTACGTTATACGTTATACGTTATACGTTATACGTTATACGTTATACGTTATACGTTATACGTTATACGTTATACGTTATACGTTATACGTTACACGTTATACGTTACACGTTATACGTTATACGTTATACGTTACACGTTATACGTTACACGTTATACGTTACACGTTATACTGTATACGTTATACGTTATACGTTATACGTTATACGTTATACGTCATACGTTATACGTCATACGTTATACGTTATACGTTATACGTTATACGTTATACGTTATACGTTATACGTTATACGTTATACGTTATACGTTATACGTTATACGTTATACGTTATACGTTATACGTTATACGTTATGCGTTATAGGATATACGTTATACGTTATACGTTATACGTTATACGTTGTACGTTATACGTTATACGTTATACGTTATACGTTATACGTTATACGTTATACGTTATACGTTATACGTTATACGTTATACGATATACGTTATACGTTATACGTTATACATTATACGTTATACGTTATACGTTATACGTTATACGTTATACGTAATACGTTATACGACATACGTTATACGTTATACGTTATACGTTATACGTTATACGTTATACGTTATACGTTATACGTTATGCGTTATAGGATATACGTTATACGTTATACGTTGTACGTTGTACGTTATACGTTATACGTTATACGTTGTACGTTATACGTTCTACGTTATACATTATACGTTAAACGTTGTACGTTATACGTTATACGTCATACGTTATACGTTATACGTTATACGTTATACGTTATACGTTATACGTTATACGTTATACGTTATACGTTATACGTTATACGTTATACGTTATACGTTATACGTTATACGTTATACGTTATGCGTTATAGGATATACGTTATACGTTATACGTTGTACGTTATACGTTATACGTTATACGTTATACGTTATACGTTATACTGTATACGTTATACGTTATACGTTATACGTTATACGTTATACGTTATACGTTATACGTTATACGTTATACGTTATACGTTATACGTTATACGTTATACGTTATACGTTATACGTTATGCGTTATAGGATATACGTTATACGTTATACGTTATACGTTATACGTTATACGTTGTACGTTATACGTTATACGTTATACGTTATACGTTATACGTTATACGTTTCACGTTATACGTTATACGTTACGCGTTATAGGATATACGTTATACGTTATACGTTGTACGTTATACGTTATAAGTTGTACGCTATACGTTCTACGTTATACGTTATACGTTATACGTTATACGTTATACGTTATACGTTATACGTTATACGTTATGCGTTATACGTTACACGTTATACGTTATACGTTATACTGTATACGTTATACGTTATACGTTATACGTTATACGTTATACTGTATACGTTATACGTTATACTGTATACGTTATACGTTATACGTTATACGTTATACGTTATACGTCATACGTTATACGTTATACGTTATACGTTATACGTTCTACGTTATACGTTATACGTTAAACGTTGTACGTTATACGTTATACGTTATACGTTATACGTTACACGTTATACGTTATACGTTATACTGTATACGTTATACATTATACGTTATACGTTATACGATATACGTCATACGTTATACGTTATACGTTATACGTTATACGTTATACGTTATACGTTCTACGTTATACGTTATACGTTAAACGTTGTACGTTATACGTTATACGTTATACGTTATACGTTATACGTTATACGTTATGCGTTATACGTTATACGTTATACGTTATACGTTATACGTTATACGTTATACGTTATACGTTATACGTTATACGTTATACGTAATATGTAATACGTCATAGGTTTTACGTTAATCGTTATACGTTATTCGTTACACGCTATACGTTATACGTTATACGTTATACGTTATACGTTATACGTTATACGTTATACGTTATACGTTATACGTTATACGTTATACGTTATACGTTATACGTTATACCTTATACGTTATACGTTATACGTTATACGTTATACGTTATACGTTATACGTTATACGTTATGCGTTATACGTTATACGTTATACGTTATACGTTATACGTTATACGTTATACGTTATACGTTATGCGTTATAGGATATACGTTATACGTTTTACGTTGTACGTTTTACGTTATACGTTATACGTTATACGTTATACGTTATACGTTATACGTTATACGTTAAACGTTGTACGTTATACGTTATACGATATACGTTATACGTTATACGTTATACGTTATACGTTATACGTTATACGTTATACGTTATACGTTATACGTTATACGTTATACGTTGTACGTTATACGTTATACGTTATACGTTATACGTTAGACGTTGTACGTTATACGTTATACGTTATACGTTATACGTTATACGTTATACGTTATACGTTATACGTTATACCTTATACGTTATACGTTATACGTTATACGTTATACGTTATACGTTATACGTTATACGTTATGCGTTATACGTTATACGTTATACGTTATACGTTATACGTTATACGTTATACGTTATACGTTATACGTTATACGTTATACGTTATACGTTATACGTTATACGTTATACGTTATGCGTTACACGTTATACGTTATACGTTATACGTTATACGTTATACGTTATACGTTATACGTTATACGTTATACGTTATACGTTATACGTTATACGTTATACGTTATACGTTATACGTTATACGTTATACGTTATACGTTATACGTTGTACGTTATACGTTATACGTTATACGTTATACGTTAGACGTTGTACATTATACGTTATACGCTATACGTTATACGCTATACGTTATACGTTATACGTTATACGTTATACGTTATACGTTATACGTTATACGTTATACGTTATACGTTATACGTTATACGTTATACGTTATACGTTATACATTACACGTTCTACGTTATACGTTATACGTTATACGTTATACGTTATACGTTATACGTTATACGTTATACGTTATACGTTATACATTACACGTTATACGTTATACGTTATACGTTATACGTTATACGTTATACGTTATACGTTATACGTTATACGTTATGCGTTATACGTTATGCGTTATAGGATATACGTTATACGTTATACGTTGTACGTTATACGTTATACGTTATACGTTATATGTTATACGTTATACGTTATGCGTTATACGTTATGCGTTATAGGATATACGTTATACGTTATACGTTGTACGTTATACGTTATACGTTATACGTTATATGTTATACGTCATGCGATATACGTTATACGTTATTCGTTATACGGTATACGTTAAACGTTGTACGTTATACGTTATACGTTATACGTTATACGTTATACGTTATACGTTGGACGTTATACGTTATACGTTATACGTTATACGCCATACGTTATACGTTATACGTTATACGTTATACGTTATACGTTATACGTTATACGTTATACGTTATACGTTATACGTTATACGTTATACGTTATACGTTATACGTTATACGTTATACGTTATACGTTATACGTTATACGTTATACGTTATACGTTATACGTTATACGTTATACGTTATACGTTATACGTTATACGTTATACGTTATACGTTGTACGTTATACGTTATACGTTATACGTTATACGTTAGACGTTGTACATTATACGTTATACGTTATACGTTATACGCTATACGTTATACGTTATACGTTATACGTTATACGTTATACGTTATACGTTATACGTTATACGTTATACGTTATACGTTATACGTTATACGTTATACGTTATACGTTATACGTTATACATTACACGTTCTACGTTATACGTTATACGTTATACGTTATACGTTATACGTTATACGTTATACGTTATACGTTATACGTTATACGTTATACATTACACGTTATACGTTATACGTTATACGTTATACGTTATACGTTATACGTTATACGTTATACGTTATACGTTATGCGTTATACGTTATGCGTTATAGGATATACGTTATACGTTATACGTTGTACGTTATACGTTATACGTTATACGTTATATGTTATACGTTATACGTTATGCGTTATACGTTATGCGTTATAGGATATACGTTATACGTTATACGTTGTACGTTATACGTTATACGTTATACGTTATATGTTATACGTCATGCGATATACGTTATACGTTATTCGTTATACGGTATACGTTAAACGTTGTACGTTATACGTTATACGTTATACGTTATACGTTATACGTTATACGTTGGACGTTATACGTTATACGTTATACGTTATACGCCATACGTTATACGTTATACGTTATACGTTATACGTTATACGTTATACGTTATACGTTATACGTTATACGTTATACGTTATACGTTATACGTTATACGTTATACGTTATACGTTATACGTTACACGTTATACGTTATACGTTATACTGTATACGTTATACGTTATACGTTATACGTTATACGTTATACGTTATACGTTATACGTTATACGTTATACGTTATACGTTATACGTTATACGTTATACGTTATACGTTATGCGTTATAGGATATACGTTATACGTTATACGTTATACGTTATACGTTGTACGTTATACGTTATACGTTATACGTTATACGTTATACGTTATACGTTATACGTTATACGTTATACGTTATACGTTATACGTTATACGTTATACGTTATGCGTTATACGTTATGCGTTATAGGATATACGTTATACGTTATACGTTGTACGTTATACGTTATACGTTATACGTTATATGTTATACGTTATACGTTATGCGTTATACGTTATGCGTTATAGGATATACGTTATACGTTATACGTTGTACGTTATACGTTATACGTTATACGTTATATGTTATACGTCATGCGATATACGTTATACGTTATTCGTTATACGGTATACGTTAAACGTTGTACGTTATACGTTATACGTTATACGTTGGACGTTATACGTTATACGTTATACGTTATACGCCATACGTTATACGTTATACGTTATACGTTATACGTTATACGTTATACGTTATACGTTATACGTTATACGTTATACGTTATACGTTATACGTTATACGTTATACGTTACACGTTATACGTTATACGTTATACTGTATACGTTATACGTTATACGTTATACGTTATACGTTATACGTTATACGTTATACGTTATACGTTATACGTTATACGTTATACGTTATACGTTATACGTTATACGTTATGCGTTATAGGATATACGTTATACGTTATACGTTATACGTTATACGTTATACGTTATACGTTATACGTTATACGTTATGCGTTATAGGATATACGTTATACGTTATACGTTATACGTTATACGTTGTACGTTATACGTTATACGTTATACGTTATACGTTATACGTTATACGTTATACGTTATACGTTATACGTTATACGTTACACGTTATACGTTATACGTTATACGTTATACGTTATGCGTTATACGTTACACGTTATACGTTATACGATATACTGTATACGTTATACGTTATACGTTATACGTTATACGTTATACTGTATACGTTATACGTTATACTGTATACGTTATACGTTATACGTTATACGTTATACGTTATACGTCATACGTTATACGTTATACGTTATACGTTATACGTTCTACGTTATACGTTATACGTTAAACGTTGTACGTTATACGTTATACGTTATACGTTATACGTTACACGTTATACGTTATACGTTATACTGTATACGTTATACATTATACGTTATACGTTATACGTTATACGTCATACGTTATACGTTATACATTATACGTCATACGTTATACGTTATACGTTATACGTTATACGTTATACGTTCTACGTTATACGTTATACGTTAAACGTTGTACGTTATACGTTATACGTTATACGTTATACGTTATACGTTATACGTTATGCGTTATACGTTATACGTTATACGTTATACGTTATACGTTATACGTTATACGTTATACGTTATACGTTATACGTTACACGTTATACGTTATACGTTATACTGTATACGTTATACGTTATACGTTATACGTTATACGTTATACGTTATACGTTATACGTTATACGTTATACGTTATACGTTATACGTTATACGTTATACGTTATACGTTATGCGTTATAGGATATACGTTATACGTTATACGTTATACGTTATACGTTGTACGTTATACGTTATACGTTATACGTTATACGTTATACGTTATACGTTATACGTTATACGTTATACGTTATACGTTATACGATATACGTTATACGTTATACGTTATACATTATACGTTATACGTTATACGTTATACGTTATACGTTATACGTAATACGTTATACGACATACGTTATACGTTATACGTTATACGTTATACGTTATACGTTATACGTTATACGTTATGCGTTATAGGATATACGTTATACGTTATACGTTGTACGTTGTACGTTATACGTTATACGTTATACGTTATACGTTGTACGTTATACGTTCTACGTTATACATTATACGTTATACGTTATACGTTATACGTTATACGTTATACGTTATACGTTATACGTTATACGTTATACGTTATACGTTATACGTTATACGTTATGCGTTATAGGATATACGTTATACGTTATACGTTATACGTTATACGTTGTACGTTATACGTTATACGTTATACGTTATACGTTATACGTTATACGTTTCACGTTATACGTTATACGTTACGCGTTATAGGATATACGTTATACGTTATACGTTGTACGTTATACGTTATAAGTTGTACGCTATACGTTCTACGTTATACGTTGTACGTTATACGTTATAAGTTGTACGCTATACGTTCTACGTTATACGTTATACGTTATACGTTATACGTTATACGTTATACGTTATACGTTATGCGTTATACGTTACACGTTATACGTTATACGTTATACTGTATACGTTATACGTTATACGTTATACGTTATACGTTATACTGTATACGTTATACGTTATACTGTATACGTTATACGTTATACGTTATACGTTATACGTTATACGTTATACGTTATACGTCATACGTTATACGTTATACGTTATACGTTATACGTTCTACGTTATACGTTATACGTTAAACGTTGTACGTTATACGTTATACGTTATACGTTATACGTTACACGTTATACGTTATACGTTATACGTTATACTGTATACGTTATACATTATACGTTATACGTTATACGTTATACGTCATACGTTATACGTTATACGTTATACGTCATACGTTATACGTTATACGTTATACGTTATACGTTATACGTTCTACGTTATACGTTATACGTTAAACGTTGTACGTTATACGTTATACGTTATACGTTATACGTTATACGTTATACGTTATGCGTTATACGTTATACGTTATACGTTATACGTTATACGTTATACGTTATGCGTTATACGTTATACGTTATACGTAATATGTAAGACGTCATAGGTTTTACGTTCATCGTTATACGTTATTCGTTACACGCTATACGTTATACGTTATACGTTATACGTTATACGTTATACGTTATACGTTATACGTTATACGTTATACGTTATACGTTATACGTTATACGTTATACGTTATACCTTATACGTTATACGTTATACGTTATACGTTATACGTTATACGTTATACGTTATACGTTATGCGTTATACGTTATACGTTATACGTTATACGTTATACGTTATACGTTATACGTTATACGTTATGCGTTATAGGATATACGTTATACGTTATACGTTATACGTTGTACGTTTTACGTTATACGTTATACGTTATACGTTATACGTTATACGTTATACGTTAAACGTTGTACGTTATACGTTATACGATATACGTTATACGTTATACGTTATACGTTATACGTTATACGTTATACGTTATACGTTATACGTTATACGTTATACGTTATACGTTATACGTTGTACGTTATACGTTATACGTTATACGTTATACGTTAGACGTTGTACGTTATACGTTATACGTTATACGTTATACGCTATACGTTATACGTTATACGTTATACGTTATACGTTATACGTTATACGTTATACGTTATACGTTATACGTTATACGTTATACGTTATACGTTATACGTTATACGTTATACATTACACGTTATACGTTATACGTTATACGTTATACGTTATACGTTATACGTTATACGTTATACGTTATACGTTATGCGTTATACGTTATGCGTTATAGGATATACGTTATACGTTATACGTTGTACGTTATACGTTATACGTTATACGTTATATGTTATACGTTATACGTTATGCGTTATACGTTATGCGTTATAGGATATACGTTATACGTTATACGTTGTACGTTATACGTTATACGTTATACGTTATATGTTATACGTCATGCGATATACGTTATACGTTATTCGTTATACGGTATACGTTAAACGTTGTACGTTATACGTTATACGTTATACGTTATACGTTATACGTTATACGTTGGACGTTATACGTTATACGTTATACGTTATACGCCATACGTTATACGTTATACGTTATACGTTATACGTTATACGTTATACGTTATACGTTATACGTTATACGTTATACGTTATACGTTATACGTTATACGTTATGCGTTATAGGATATACGTTATACGTTATACGTTATACGTTATACGTTGTACGTTATACGTTATACGTTATACGTTATACGTTATACGTTATACGTTATACGTTATACGTTATACGTTATACGTTATACGATATACGTTATACGTTATACGTTATACATTATACGTTATACGTTATACGTTATACGTTATACGTTATACGTAATACGTTATACGACATACGTTATACGTTATACGTTATACGTTATACGTTATACGTTATACGTTATACGTTATACGTTATGCGTTATAGGATATACGTTATACGTTATACGTTGTACGTTGTACGTTATACGTTATACGTTATACGTTGTACGTTATACGTTCTACGTTATACATTATACGTTAAACGTTGTACGTTATACGTTATACGTCATACGTTATACGTTATACGTTATACGTTATACGTTATACGTTATACGTTATGCGTTATAGGATATACGTTATACGTTATACGTTATACGTTATACGTTATATTATACGTTATACGTTATACGTTAAACGTTGTACGTTATACGTTATACGTTATACGTTATACGTTATACGTTATACGTTATACGTTATACGTTCTACGTTATACGTTATACGTTAAACGTTGTACGTTATACGTTATACGTTATACGTTTTACGTTATACGTTATACGTTATACGTTGTACGTTATACGTTAAACGTTGTACGTTATACGTTATACGTCATACGTTATACGTTATACGATATACGTTATACGTTCTACGTTATACGTTATACGTTATACGTTATACGTTATACGTTATACGTTATACGTTATACGTTATACGTTATACGTTCTACGTCATACGTTATACGTTAAACGTTGTACGTTATACGTTATACGTTATACGTTTTACGTTATACGTTATACGTTATACGTTGTACGTTATACGTTATACGTTATACGTTATACGTTATACGTTATACGTTAAACGTTGTACGTTATACGTTATACGTTATACGTTATACGTTATACGTTATACGTCATACGTTATACGTTATACGTTATACCTTATACGTTATACGTTATACGTTATACGTTATACGTTATACGTTATACATTATACGTTATACGTTGAACGTTGTACGATATACGTTATACGTTATACGTTATACGTTATACGTTATACGTTAAACGTTGTACGTTATACGTTATACGTCATACGTTATACGTTATACGTTATACGTTCTACGTTATACGTTATACGTTATACGTTATACGTTATACGTTATACGTTATACGTTATACGTTATACGTTATACGTTATACGTTCTACGTTATACGTTATACGTTAAACGTTGTACGTTATACGTTATACGTTATACGTTTTACGTTATACGTTATACGTTATACGTTGTACGTTATACGTTATACGTTATACGTTATACGTTATACGTTATACGTTAAACGTTGTACGTTATACGTTATACGTTATACGTTAAACGTTGTACGTTATACGTTATACGTTATACGTTATTCGTTATACGTTATACGTTATACGTTATACGTTATACGTTATACGTAATACGTTATACGTTATGCGTTATAGGATATACGTTATACGTTATACGTTGTACGTTATACGTTATACGTTGTACGTTATACGTTCTACGTTATACGTTATACGTTAAACGTTATACGTTAAACGTTGTACGTTATACGTTATACGTCATACGTTATGCGTTATAGGATATACGTTATACGTTATACGTTGTACGTTATACGTTCTACGTTATACGTTATACGTTAAACGTTGTAGGTTATACGTTATACGTCATACGCTATACGTTATACGTTATACGTTATACGTTCTACGTTATACGTTATAGGTTAAACGTTGTACGTTATACGTTATACGTTATACGTTATACGTTATACGTTATACGTTATACGTTATACGTTATACGTTATACGTTATACGTTATACGTTATACGTTATACGTTATACGTTATACGTTATACGTTATACGTTATGCGTTATAGGATATACGTTATACGTTATACGTTGTACGTTATACGTTATACGTTATACGTTATACGTTATACGTTAAACGTTGTACGTTATACGTTATACGTTATACGTTATACGTTATACGTTATACGTTATACGTTATACGTTCTACGTTATACGTTATACGTTAAACGTTGTACGTTATACGTTATACGTTATACGTTTTACGTTATACGTTATACGTTATACGTTGTACGTTATACGTTAAACGTTGTACGTTATACGTTATACGTCATACGTTATACGTTATACGATATACGTTATACGTTCTACGTTATACGTTATACGTTATACGTTATACGTTATACGTTATACGTTATACGTTATACGTTATACGTTATACGTTCTACGTCATACGTTATACGTTAAACGTTGTACGTTATACGTTATACGTTATACGTTTTACGTTATACGTTATACGTTATACGTTGTACGTTATACGTTATACGTTATACGTTATACGTTATACGTTATACGTTATACGTTAAACGTTGTACGTTATACGTTATACGTTATACGTTATACGTTATACGTTATACGTCATACGTTATACGTTATACGTTATACCTTATACGTTATACGTTATACGTTATACGTTATACGTTATACATTATACGTTATACGTTGAACGTTGTACGATATACGTTATACGTTATACGTTATACGTTATACGTTATACGTTAAACGTTGTACGTTATACGTTATACGTCATACGTTATACGTTATACGATATACGTTATACGTTCTACGTTATACGTTATACGTTAAACGTTGTACGTTATACGTTATACGTTATACGTTATTCGTTATACGTTATACGTTATACGTTATACGTTATACGTTATACGTTATACGTTATACGTTATACGTTATGCGTTATAGGATATACGTTATACGTTATACGTTGTACGTTATACGTTATACGTTGTACGTTATACGTTCTACGTTATACGTTATACGTTAAACGTTATACGTTAAACGTTGTACGTTATACGTTATACGTCATACGTTATGCGTTATAGGATATACGTTATACGTTATACGTTGTACGTTATACGTTATACGTTATACGTTATACGTCATACGTTATACGTTATACGTTATACGCCATACGTTATACGTTATACGTTATACGTTATACGTTATACGTTCTACGTTATACGTTATACGTTAAACGTTGTACGTTATACGTTATACGTTATACGTTATACGTTATACGTTATACGTTATGCGTTATACGTTATACGTTATACGTTATACGTTATACGTTATACGTTATGCGTTATACGTTATACGTTATACGTAATATGTAAGACGTCATAGGTTTTACGTTCATCGTTATACGTTATTCGTTACACGCTATACGTTATACGTTATACGTTATACGTTATACGTTATACGTTATACGTTATACGTTATTCGTTATACGGTATACGTTAAACGTTGTACGTTATACGTCATACGTTATACGTTATACGTTATACGTTATACGTTATTCGTTATACGGTATACGTTAAACGTTGTACGTTATACGTTATACGTTATACGTTATACGTTATCCGTTGTACGTTATACGTTATACGTTATACGTTATACGCTATACGTTATACGTTATACGTTATACGTCATGCGATATGCGTTATACGTTATACGTTATACGTTATGCGTTATACGTTATACGTTATACGTTATACGTTATACGTTATACGTTATACGTTATACGTTATACGTTATACGTTATACGTTATGCGTTATAGGATATACGTTATACGTTATACGTTATACGTTATACGTTATACGTTATACGTTATACATTATACGTTATACGCTATACGTTATACGTCATACGTTATACGTTAAACGTTGTACGTTATACGTTATACGTCATACGTTATACGTTATACGTTATACGTTATACGTTATACGTTATACGTAATATGTAATACGTCATACGTTTTACGTTAATCGTTATACGTTATACGTTATATGTTATACGTTATACGTTATACGTTATACGTTATACGTTATACGTTATACGTTATACGACATACGTTATACGTTATACGTTATACGTTATACGTTATACGATATACGTTATACGTTATACGTTATACGTTATACGTTATACGTTATACGTTATACGTTTTACGTTATACGTTATGCGTTATACGTTATACGTTATGCGTTATAGGATATACGTTATACGTTATACGTTGTACGTTATACGTTATACGCTATACGTTATACGTTATACGTTGGACGTTATACGTTATACGTTATACGTTATACGCTATACGTTATACGTTATACGTTATACGTTATACGTTATACGTTGTACGTTATACGTTATACGTTATACGTTATACGTTATACGTTATACGTTATACGTTATACGTTATACGTTATACGTTATACGTTATACGTTATACGTTATACGTTATACGTTATACGTTATACGTTATACGTTGTACGTTATACGTTGTACGTTGTACGTTATACGTTGTACGTTATACGTTCTACGTTATACGTTATACGTTAAACGTTGTAGGTTATACGTTATACGTCATACGCTATACGTTATACGTTATACGTTATACGTTCTACGTTATACGTTATAGGTTAAACGTTGTACGTTATACGTTATACGTTATACGTTATACGTTATACGTTATACGTTATACGTTATACGTTATACGTTATACGTTATACGTTATACGTTATACGTTATACGTTATACGTTATACGTTATACGTTATACGTTATGCGTTATAGGATATACGTTATACGTTATACGTTGTACGTTATACGTTATACGTTATACGTTATACGTTATACGTTATACGTTAAACGTTGTACGTTATACGTTATACGTTATACGTTATACGTTATACGTTATACGTTATACGTTATACGTTCTACGTTATACGTTATACGTTAAACGTTGTACGTTATACGTTATACGTTATACGTTTTACGTTATACGTTATACGTTATACGTTGTACGTTATACGTTAAACGTTGTACGTTATACGTTATACGTCATACGTTATACGTTATACGATATACGTTATACGTTCTACGTTATACGTTATACGTTATACGTTATACGTTATACGTTATACGTTATACGTTATACGTTATACGTTATACGTTATACGTTCTACGTCATACGTTATACGTTAAACGTTGTACGTTATACGTTATACGTTATACGTTTTACGTTATACGTTATACGTTATACGTTGTACGTTATACGTTATACGTTATACGTTATACGTTATACGTTATACGTTATACGTTAAACGTTGTACGATATACGTTATACGTTATACGTTATACGTTATACGTTATACGTCATACGTTATACGTTATACGTTATACCTTATACGTTATACGTTATACGTTATACGTTATACGTTATACATTATACGTTATACGTTGAACGTTGTACGATATACGTTATACGTTATACGTTATACGTTATACGTTATACGTTAAACGTTGTACGTTATACGTTATACATCATACGTTATACGTTATACGATATACGTTATACGTTCTACGTTATACGTTATACGTTAAACGTTGTACGTTATACGTTATACGTTATACGTTATTCGTTATACGTTATACGTTATACGTTATACGTTATACGTTATACGTTATACGTTATACGTTATACGTTATGCGTTATAGGATATACGTTATACGTTATACGTTGTACGATATACGTTATACGTTATACGTTATACGTTATACGTTATACGTTAAACGTTGTACGTTATACGTTATACGTCATACGTTATACGTTATACGATATACGTTATACGTTCTACGTTATACGTTATACGTTAAACGTTGTACGTTATACGTTATACGTTATACGTTATTCGTTATACGTTATACGTTATACGTTATACGTTATACGTTATACGTTATACGTTATACGTTATACGTTATGCGTTATAGGATATACGTTATACGTTATACGTTGTACGTTATACGTTATACGTTGTACGTTATACGTTCTACGTTATACGTTATACGTTAAACGTTATACGTTAAACGTTGTACGTTATACGTTATACGTCATACGTTATGCGTTATAGGATATACGTTATACGTTATACGTTGTACGTTATACGTTATACGTTATACGTTATACGTTATACGTTATACGCTATACGTTATACGTTATACGTTATACGTTATACGTTATACGTTATACGTTATACGTTATACGTTACACGTTATACGTTATACGTTATACGTTATACGTTATGCGTTATAGGATATAAGTTATACGTTATACGTTATACGTTATACGTTGTACGTCATACGTTATGCGTTATAGGATATACGTTATACGTTATACGTTATACGTTATAAGTTATACGTTATACGTTATAGGATATACGTTATACGTTATACGTTATACGTTATGCGTTACACGTTATACGTTATACGTTATATGTTATACGACATGCGATATACGTTATACGTTATTCGTTATACGGTATACGTTAAACGTTGTACGTTATACGTCATACGTTATACGTTATACGTTATACGTTATACGTTATTCGTTATACGGTATACGTTAAACGTTGTACGTTATACGTTATACGTTATACGTTATACGTTATCCGTTGTACGTTATACGTTATACGTTATACGTTATACGCTATACGTTATACGTTATACGTTATACGTCATGCGATATGCGTTATACGTTATACGTTATACGTTATGCGTTATACGTTATACGTTATACGTTATACGTTATACGTTATACGTAATATGTTATACGTCATACGTTTTACGTTAATCGTTATACGTTATACGTTATACGCTATACGTTATACGTTATACGTTATACGTTATACGTTATACGTTATACGTTATACGTTATACGTTATACGTTATACGTTATACGTTATACGTTATACGTTATACGTTATACGTTATACGTTATACGTTATACGTTATACGTTATACGTTATACGTTATACGTTATACGTTATACGTTATACGTTATACGTTATACGTTATACGTTATACGTTATACGTTATGCGTTATAGGATATACGTTATACGTTATACGTTATACGTTATACGTTATACGTTATACGTTATACATTATACGTTATACGCTATACGTTATACGTCATACGTTATACGTTAAACGTTGTACGTTATACGTTATACGTCATACGTTATACGTTATACGTTATACGTTATACGTTATACGTTATACGTTATACGTAATATGTAATACGTCATACGTTTTACGTTAATCGTTATACGTTATACGTTATATGTTATACGTTATACGTTATACGTTATACGTTATACGTTATACGTTATACGTTATACGACATACGTTATACGTTATACGTTATACGTTATACGTTATACGATATACGTTATACGTTATACGTTATACGTTATACGTTATACGTTATACGTTATACGTTTTACGTTATACGTTATGCGTTATACGTTATACGTTATGCGTTATAGGATATACGTTATACGTTATACGTTGTACGTTATACGTTATACGCTATACGTTATACGTTATACGTTGGACGTTATACGTTATACGTTATACGTTATACGCTATACGTTATACGTTATACGTTATACGTTATACGTTATACGTTGTACGTTATACGTTATACGTTATACGTTATACGTTATACGTTATACGTTATACGTTATACGTTATACGTTATACGTTATACGTTATACGTTATACGTTATACGTTATACGTTATACGTTATACGTTATACGTTATACGTTGTACGTTATACGTTATACCTTATACGTTATACGTTATACGTTATACTTTAAACGTTGTACGTTATACCTTATACGTTATACGTTATACGTTATGCGTTATACGTTATACGTTATACGTTATACGTTATACGTTATACGTTATACGTTATACGTTATACGATATACGTTATACGTTATACGTCATACGTTATACGTTATACGTTATACGTCATACGTTATACATTATACGTTATAAGTTATACGTTATACGTTATACGTTGTACGTTATACGTTATACGTTAGACGCTATACGTTATACGTTATACGTTATACGTTATACGTTATACGTCATACGTTATGCGTTATAGGATATACGTTATACGTTATACGTTGTACGTGATACGTTATACGTTATACGTTATACGTTATACGTTGTACGTTATACGTTCTACGTTATACGTTATACGTTAAACGTTGTACGTTATACGTTATACGTTATACGTTATACGTTATACGTTATACGTTGTACGTTCTACGTTATACGTTATACGTTAAACGTTGTACGTTATACGTTATACGTTATACGTTTTACGTTATACGTTATACGTTATACGTTGTACGTTATACGTTATACGTTATACGTTATACGTTATACGTTATACGTTAAACGTTGTACGTTATACGTTATACGTTATACGTTATACGTTATACGTTATACGTTATACGTTATACGTTATACGTTATACGTTATACCTTATACGTTATACGTTATACGTTATACGTTATACATTATACGTTATACGTTGAACGTTGTACGATATACGTTATACGTTATACGTTATACGTTATACGTTATACGTTAAACGTTGTACGTTATACGTTATACGTCATACGTTATACGTTATACGATATACGTTATACGTTCTACGTTATACGTTATACGTTAAACGTTGTACGTTATACGTTATACGTTATACGTTATTCGTTATACGTTATACGTTATACGTTATACGTTATACGTTATACGTTATACGTTATACGTTATACGTTATGCGTTATGGATATACGTTATACGTTATACGTTGTACGTTATACGTTATACGTTGTACGTTATACGTTCTACGTTATACGTTATACGTTAAACGTTGTAGGTTATACGTTATACGTCATACGATATACGTTATACGTTATACGTTATACGTTATACGTTATATTATACGTTATACGTTATACGTTATGTGTTATAGGATATACGTTATACGTTATACGTTGTACGTTATACGTTATACGTTATACGTTATATAATACGTTATACGTTATACGTTAAACGTTGTACGTAATACGTTATACGTTATACGTTATACGTTATACGTTATACGTTATACGTTATACGTTATACGTTGTACGTTATACGTTCTACGTTATACGTTATACGATAAACGTTGTACGTTATACGTTATACGTCATACGTTATACGTTATACGTTATACGTTATACGTTATACGTTATACGTTATACGTTATACGTCATACGTTATACGTTATACGTTATACGTTATACGTTATACATTATACGTTATAAGTTATACGTTATACGTTATACGTTGTACGTTATACGTTATACGTTAGACGCTATACGTTATACGTTATACGTTATACGTTATACGTTATACGTCATACGTTATGCGTTATAGGATATACGTTATACGTTATACGTTGTACGTTATACGTTATACGTTATACGTTATACGTTATACGTTGTACGTTATACGTTCTACGTTATACGTTATACGTTAAACGTTGTACGTTATACGTTATACGTCATACGTTATACGTTATACGTTATACGTTATACGTTATACGTTATACGTTATACGTTCTACGTTATACGTTATACGTTAAACGTTGTACGTTATACGTTATACGTTATACGTTTTACGTTATACGTTATACGTTATACGTTGTACGTTATACGTTATACGTTATACGTTATACGTTATACGTTACACGTTAAACGTTGTACGTTATACGTTATACGTTATACGTTATACGTTATACGTTATACGTTATACGTTATACGTTATACGTTATACGTTATACCTTATACGTTATACGTTATACGTTATACGTTATACATTATACGTTATACGTTGAACGTTGTACGATATACATTATACGTTATACGTTATACGTTATACGTTATACGTTAAACGTTGTACGTTATACGTTATACGTCATACGTTATACGTTATACGATATACGTTATACGTTCTACGTTATACGTTATACGTTAAACGTTGTACGTTATACGTTATACGTTATACGTTATTCGTTATACGTTATACGTTATACGTTATACGTTATACGTTATACGTTATACGTTATACGTTATACGTTATACGTTATACGTTATACGTTGTACGTTATACGTTAAACGTTGTACGTTATACGTTATACGTCATACGTTATACGTTATACGATATACGTTATACGTTATGCGTTATAGGATATACGTTATACGTTATACGTTGTACGTTATACGTTATACGTTATACGTTATACGTTATACGTTAAACGTTGTACGTTATACGTTATACGTTATACGTTATACGTTATACGTTATACGTTATACGTTATACGTTCTACGTTATACGTTATACGTTAAACGTTGTACGTTATACGTTAAACGTTGTACGTTATACGATATACGTTATACGTTATGCGTTATAGGATATACGTTATACGTTATACGTTGTACGTTATACGTTATACGTTATACGTTATACGTTATACGTTAAACGTTGTACGTTATACGTTATACGTTATACGTTATACGTTATACGTTATACGTTATACGTTATACGTTATACGTTATACGTTCTACGTTATACGTTATACGTTAAACGTTGTACGTTATACGTTAAACGTTGTACGTTATACGTTATACGTCATACGTTTTACGTTATACGTTATACGTTATACGTTATACGTTATACGTTATACGTTCTACGTTATACGTTATACGTTAAACGTTGTACGTTATACGTTATACGTTATACGTTTTACGTTATACGTTATACGTTATACGTTGTACGTTATACGTTAAACGTTGTACGTTATACGTTATACGTTATACGTTAAACGTTGTACGTTATACGTTATACGTTATACGTTATACGTTATACGTTATACGTTATACGTTAAACGTTGTACGTTATACGTTATACGTTATACGTTATTCGTTATACGTTATACGTTATACGTCATACGTTATACGTTATACGTTATACGTTATACGTCATACGTTATACATTATACGTTATAAGTTATACGTTATACGTTATGCGTTATAGGATATAAGTTATACGTTATACGTTATACGTTATACGTTGTACGTTATAGGTTATACGTAATATGTAATACGTCATACGTTTTACGTTAATCGTTATACGTTATACGTTATACGTTATACGTTAAACGTTGTACGTTATACGTTATACGTCATACGTTATGCGTTATAGGATATACGTTATACGTTATACGTTGTACGTTATACGTTATACGTTATACGTTATACGTTATACGTTATACGTTATACGTTATACGTTATACGTTATACGTTATACGTTATACGTTATACGTTATACGTTATACGTTATACGTTATACGTTATACGTTACACGTTATACGTTATACGTTATACGTTATACGTTATGCGTTATAGGATATAAGTTATACGTTATACGTTATACGTTATACGTTGTACGTCATACGTTATGCGTTATAGGATATACGTTATACGTTATACGTTGTACGTTATACGTTATACGTTATACGTTATACGTTATACGTTATACGTTATACGTTGTACGTTATACGTTATACGTTATACGTTATACGTTATGCGTTATAGGATATACGTTATACGTTATACGTTGTACGTTATACGTTATACGTTGTACGTTATACGTTCTACGTTATACGTTATACGTTAAACGTTGTAGGTTATACGTTATACGTCATACGCTATACGTTATACGTTATACGTTATACGTTCTACGTTATACGTTATACGTTAAACGTTGTACGTTATACGTTATACGTTATACGTTATACGTTATACGTTATACGTTATACGTTATACGTTATACGTTATACGTTATACGTTATACGTTATACGTTATACGTTATACGTTATGCGTTATTGGATATACGTTATACGTTATACGTTGTACGTTATACGTTATACGTTATACGTTATACGTTATACGTTAAACGTTGTACGTTATACGTTATACGTTATACGTTATACGTTATACGTTATACGTTATACGTTATACGTTATACGTTATACGTTCTACGTTATACGTTATACGTTAAACGTTGTACGTTATACGTTATACGTTATACGTTTTACGTTATACGTTATACGTTATACGTTGTACGTTATACGTTAAACGTTGTACGTTATACGTTATACGTCATACGTTATACGTTATACGATATACGTTATACGAACTACGTTATACGTTATACGTTACACGTTATACGTTATACGTTATACGTTATACGTTATACGTTATACGTTATACGTTCTACGTTATACGTTATACGTTAAACGTTGTACGTTATACGTTATACGTTATACGTTATACGTTTTACGTTATACGTTATACGTTATACGTTATACGTTGTACGTTATACGTTATACGTTATACGTTATACGTTATACGTTATACGTTAAACGTTGTACGTTATACGTTATACGTTATACGTTATACGTTATACATTATACGTTATACGTTGAACGTTGTACGATATACGTTATACGTTATACGTTATACGTTATACGTTATACGTTATACGTTAAACGTTGTACGTTATACGTTATACGTCATACGTTATACGTTATACGATATACGTTATACGTTCTACGTTATACGTTATACGTTAAACGTTGTACGTTATAGGTTATACGTTATACGTTATTCGTTATACGTTATACGTTATACGTTATACGTTATACGTTATACGTTATACGTTATACGTTATGCGTTATAGGATATACGTTATACGTTATACGTTGTACGTTATACGTTATACGTTGTACGTTATACGTTCTACGTTATACGTTGTACGTTATACGTTCTACGTTATACGTTATACGTTAAACGTTGTAGGTTATACGTTATACGTCATACGCTATACGTTATACGTTATAAGTTATACGTTATACGTTATATTATACGTTATACGTTATACGTTATGTGTTATAGGATATACGTTATACGTTATACGTTGTACGTTATACGTTATACGTTATACGTTATATAATACGTTATACGTTATACGTTATATAATACGTTATACGTTATACGTTAAACGTTGTACGTTATACGTTATACGTTATACGTTATACGTTATACGTTATACGTTATACGTTATACGTTATACGTTATACGTCATACGTTATACGTTATACGTTATACGTTATACGTTATACATTATACGTTATAAGTTATACGTTATACGTTATACGTTGTACGTTATACGTTATACGTTAGACGCTATACGTTATACGTTATACGTTATACGTTATACGTTATACGTCATACGTTATGCGTTATAGGATATACGTTATACGTTATACGTTGTACGTTATACGTTATACGTTATACGTTATACGTTATACGTTGTACGTTATACGTTCTACGTTATACGTTATACGTTAAACGTTGTACGTTATACGTTATACGTCATACGTTATACGTTATACGTTATACGTTATACGTTATACGTTATACGTTATACGTTATACGTTATACCTTATACGTTATACGTTATACGTTATACGTTATACCTTATACGTTATAGGTTATACGTTATACCTTATACGTTATACGTTATACGTTATACGTTATACCTTATACGTTATACGTTGAACGTTGTACGATATACGTTATACGTTCTACGTTATACGTTATACGTTAAACGTTGTAGGTTATACGTTATACGACGTACGCTATACGTTATACGTTATACGTTATACGTTCTACGTTATACGTTATACGTTAAACGTTGTACGTTATACGTTATACGTTATACGTTATACGTTATACGTTATACGTTATACGTTATACGTTATACGTTATACGTTATACGTTATACGTTATACGTTATACGTTATGCGTTATAGGATATACGTTATACGTTATACGTTGTACGTTATACGTTATACGTTATACGTTATACGTTATACGTTAAACGTTGTACGTTATACGTTATACGTTATACGTTATACGTTATACGTTATACGTTATACGTTATACGTTCTACGTTATACGTTATACGTTAAACGTTGTACGTTATACGTTATACGTTATACGTTTTACGTTATACGTTATACGTTATACGTTGTACGTTATACGTTAAACGTTGTACGTTATACGTTATACGTCATACGTTATACGTTATACGATATACGTTATACGTTCTACGTTATACGTTATACGTTATACGTTATACGTTATACGTTATACGTTATACGTTATACGTTATACGTTATACGTTATACGTTATACGTTCTACGTTATACGTTATACGTTAAACGTTGTACGTTATACGTTATACGTTATACGTTTTACGTTATACGTTATACGTTATACGTTGTACGTTATACGTTATACCTTATACGTTATACGTTATACGTTATACGTTAAACGTTGTACGTTATACGTTATACGTTATACGTTATACGTTATACGTTATACGTTATACGTTATACGTTATACGTTATACCTTATACGTTATACGTTATACGTTATACGTTATAAGTTATACATTATACGTTATACGTTGAACGTTGTACGATATACGTTATACGTTATACGTTATACGTTATACGTTATACGTTAAACGTTGTACGTTATACGTTATACGTCATACGTTATACGTTATACGATATACGTTATACGTTCTACGTTATACGTTATACGTTAAACGTTGTACGTTATACGTTATACGTTATACGTCATTCGTTATACGTTATACGTTATACGTTATACGTTATACGTTATACGTTATACGTTATACGTTATACGTTATGCGTTATAGGATATACGTTATACGTTATACGTTGTACGTTACACGTTATACGTTGTACGTTATACGTTGTACGTTATGCGTTATACGTTATACGTTATACATTATACGTTATACGTTATACGTTATACGTTATACGTTATACGTTTTACGTTATACGTTATACGTTATACGTTATACGTTATACGTTATACGTAATATGTAATACGTCATACGTTTTACGTTAATCGTTATACGTTATACGTTATACGTTATACGTTAAACGTTGTACGTTATACGTTATACGTCATACGTTATGCGTTATAGGATATACGTTATACGTTATACGTTATACGTTGTACGTTATACGTTATACGTTATACGTTATACGTTATACGTTATACGTTATACGTTATACGTTATACGTTATACGTTATACGTTATACGCTATACGTTATACGTTATACGTTATACGTTATACGTTACACGTTATACGTTATACGTTATACGTTATACGTTATGCGTTATAGGATATAAGTTATACGTTATACGTTATACGTTATACGTTGTACGTCATACGTTATGCGTTATAGGATATACGTTATACGTTATACGTTGTACGTTATACGTTATACGTTATACGTTATACGTTATACGTTATACGTTATACGTTATACGTTATACGTTATACGTTATACGTTATACGTTATACGTTATACGTTATACGTTATACGTTATACGTTATACGTTATGCGTTATAGGATATACGTTATACGTTATACGTTGTACGTTATACGCTATACGTTATACGTTATACGTTATACGTTATACGTTAAACGTTGTACGTTATACGTTATACGTTATACGTTATACGTTATTCGTTATACGTTATGCGTTATACGTTATACGTTATACATTATACGTTATACGTTATACGTTATACGTTATACGTTATACGTTATAGGTTATACGTTATACGTTATACGTTATACGTTATACGTAATATGTAATACGTCATACGTTTTACGTTAATCGTTATACGTTATACGTTATACGTTATACGTTAAACGTTGTACGTTATACGTTATACGTCATACGTTATGCGTTATAGGATATACGTTATACGTTATACGTTGTACGTTATACGTTATACGTTATACGTTATACGTTATACGTTATACGTTATACGTTATACGTTATACGTTATACGTTATACGTTATACGTTATACGTTATACGTTATACGTTATACGTTATACGTTACACGTTATACGTTATACGTTATACGTTATACGTTATGCGTTATAGGATATAAGTTATACGTTATACGTTATACGTTATACGTTGTACGTCATACGTTATGCGTTATAGGATATACGTTATACGTTATACGTTGTACGTTATACGTTATACGTTATACGTTATACGTTATACGTTATACGTTATACGTTATACGTTATACGTTATACGTTATACGTTATACGTTATACGTTATACGTTATACGTTATACGTTATACGTTATACGTTATACGTTATACGTTATACGTTATACGTTATACGTTATACGTTATACGTTATACGTTATACGTTAAACGTTATACGTTATGCGTTATACGTTATACGTTATACGTTATACGTTATACGTTACACGTTATACGTTATACGTTATACGTTATACGTTATGCGTTATAGGATATAAGTTATACGTTATACGTTATACGTTATACGTTGTACGTCATACGTTATGCGTTATAGGATATACGTTATACGTTGTACGTTGTACGTTATACGTTATACGTTATACGTTATACGTTATACGTTATACGTTATACGTTATACGTTATACGTTATACGTTATACGTTATACGTTATACGTTATACGTTATACGTTATACGTTATACGTTAAACGTTATACGTTATGCGTTATACGTTATACGTTATACGTTATACGTTATACGTTATACGTTATACGTTATACGCTATACGTTATACGTTATACGTTATACGTTATACGTTACACGTTATACGTTATACGTTATACGTTATACGTTATGCGTTATAGGATATAAGTTATACGTTATACGTTATACGTTATACGTTGTACGTCATACGTTATGCGTTATAGGATATACGTTATACGTTATACGTTGTACGTTATACGTTATACGTTATACGTTATACGTTATACGTTATACGTTATACGTTATACGTTATACGTTATACGTTATACGTTATACGTTATACGTTATACGTTATACGTTATACGTTATACGTTATACGTTATGCGTTATAGGATATACGTTATACGTTATACGTTGTACGTTATACGCTATACGTTATACGTTATACGTTATACGTTATACGTTAAACGTTGTACGTTATACGTTATACGTTATACGTTATACGTTATTCGTTATACGTTATGCGTTATACGTTATACGTTATACATTATACGTTATACGTTATACGTTATACGTTATACGTTATACGTTATAGGTTATACGTTATACGTTATACGTTATACGTTATACGTAATATGTAATACGTCATACGTTTTACGTTAATCGTTATACGTTATACGTTATACGTTATACGTTAAACGTTGTACGTTATACGTTATACGTCATACGTTATGCGTTATAGGATATACGTTATACGTTATACGTTGTACGTTATACGTTATACGTTATACGTTATACGTTATACGTTATACGTTATACGTTATACGTTATACGTTATACGTTATACGTTATACGTTATACGTTATACGTTATACGTTATACGTTATACGTTACACGTTATACGTTATACGTTATACGTTATACGTTATGCGTTATAGGATATAAGTTATACGTTATACGTTATACGTTATACGTTGTACGTCATACGTTATGCGTTATAGGATATACGTTATACGTTATACGTTGTACGTTATACGTTATACGTTATACGTTATACGTTATACGTTATACGTTATACGTTATACGTTATACGTTATACGTTATACGTTATACGTTATACGTTATACGTTATACGTTATACGTTATACGTTATACGTTATACGTTATACGTTATACGTTATACGTTATACGTTATACGTTATACGTTATACGTTATACGTTAAACGTTATACGTTATGCGTTATACGTTATACGTTATACGTTATACGTTATACGTTACACGTTATACGTTATACGTTATACGTTATACGTTATGCGTTATAGGATATAAGTTATACGTTATACGTTATACGTTATACGTTGTACGTCATACGTTATGCGTTATAGGATATACGTTATACGTTGTACGTTGTACGTTATACGTTATACGTTATACGTTATACGTTATACGTTATACGTTATACGTTATACGTTATACGTTACACGTTATACGTTATACGTTATACGTTATACGTTATGCGTTATAGGATATAAGTTATACGTTATACGTTATACGTTATACGTTATACGTTGTACGTTATAGGTTATACGTAATATGTAATACGTCATACGTTTTACGTTAATCGTTATACGTTATACGTTATACGTTATACGTTAAACGTTGTACGTTATACGTTATACGTCATACGTTATGCGTTATAGGATATACGTTATACGTCATACGTTGTACGTTATACGTTATACGTTGTACGTTATACGTTCTACGTTATACGTTATACGTTAAACGTTGTAGGTTATACGTTATACGTCATACGCTATACGTTATACGTTATACGTTATACGTTATACGTTCTACGTTATACGTTAAACGTTGTACGTTATACGTTATACGTTATACGTTATACGTTATACGTTATACGTTATACGTTATACGTTATACGTTATACGTTATACGTTATACGTTATACGTTATACGTTATACGTTATACGTTATACGTTATACGTTATACGTTATACGTTATACGTTATGCGTTATAGGATATACGTTATACGTTATACGTTGTACGTTATACGCTATACGTTATACGTTATACGTTATACGTTAAACGTTGTACGTTATACGTTATACGTTATACGTTATACGTTATTCGTTATACGTTATGCGTTATACGTTATACGTTATACATTATACGTTATACGTTATACGTTATACGTTATACGTTATACGTTATACGTTATACGTTATACGTTATACGTTATACGTTATACGTTATACGTTATACGTTATACGTTACACGTTATACGTTATACGTTATACGTTATACGTTATGCGTTATAGGATATAAGTTATACGTTATACGTTATACGTTATACGTTGTACGTCATACGTTATGCGTTATAGGATATACGTTATACGTTGTACGTTGTACGTTATACGTTATACGTTATACGTTATACGTTATACGTTATACGTTATACGTTATACGTTATACGTTACACGTTATACGTTACACGTTATACGTTATACGTTATGCGTTATAGGATATAAGTTATACGTTATACGTTATACGTTATACGTTGTACGTTATAGGTTATACGTAATATGTAATACGTCATACGTTTTACGTTAATCGTTATACGTTATACGTTATACGTTATACGTTAAACGTTGTACGTTATACGTTATACGTTATACGTTATACGTTATACGTTATACGTTATACGTTATACGTTATACGTTATACGTTACACGTTATACGTTATACGTTATACGTTATACGTTATGCGTTATAGGATATAAGTTATACGTTATACGTTATACGTTATACGTTATACGTTGTACGTTATAGGTTATACGTAATATGTAATACGTCATACGTTTTACGTTAATCGTTATACGTTATACGTTATACGTTATACGTTATACGTTAAACGTTGTACGTTATACGTTATACGTCATACGTTATGCGTTATAGGATATACGTTATACGTCATACGTTGTACGTTATACGTTATACGTTGTACGTTATACGTTCTACGTTGTACGTTATACGTTAAACGTTGTAGGTTATACGTTATACGTCATACGCTATACGTTATACGTTATACGTTATACGTTATACGTTCTACGTTATACGTTAAACGTTGTACGTTATACGTTATACGTTATACGTTATACGTTATACGTTATACGTTATACGTTATACGTTATACGTTATACGTTATACGTTATACGTTATACGTTATACGTTATACGTTATACGTTATACGTTATACGTTATACGTTGTACGTTGTACGTTATACGTTGTACGTTATACGTTATACGTTATACGTTATACGTTATACGTTAAACGTTGTACGTTATACGTTATACGTTATACGTTATACGTTATACGTTATACGTTATACGTTATACGTTATACGTTATACGTTAAACGTTATACGTTATGCGTTATACGTTATACGTTATACGTTATACGTTATACGTTACACGTTATACGTTATACGTTATACGTTATACGTTATGCGTTATAGGATATAAGTTATACGTTATACGTTATACGTTATACGTTGTACGTCATACGTTATGCGTTATAGGATATACGTTATACGTTGTACGTTGTACGTTATACGTTATACGTTATACGTTATACGTTATACGTTATACGTTATACGTTATACGTTATACGTTATACGTTATACCTTACACGTTATACGTTATACGTTATACGTTATACGTTATGCGTTATAGGATATAAGTTATACGTTATACGTTATACGTTATACGTTGTACGTTATAGGTTATACGTAATATGTAATACGTCATACGTTTTACGTTAATCGTTATACGTTATACGTTATACGTTATACGTTAAACGTTGTACGTTATACGTTATACTTCATACGTTATGCGTTATAGGATATACGTTATACGTTATACGTTGTACGTTATACGTTATACGTTATACGTTATACGTTATACGTTATACGTTATACGTTATACGTTATACGTTATACGTTATACGTTATACGTTATACCTTATACGTTATACGTTATACGTTATACGTTACACGTTATACGTTATACGTTATACGTTATACGTTATGCGTTATAGGATATAAGTTATACGTTATACGTTATACGTTATACGTTATACGTTGTACGTCATACGTTATGCGTTATAGGATATACGTTATACGTTATACGTTGTACGTTATACGTTATACGTTATACGTTATACGTTATACGTTATACGTTATACGTTATACGTTATACGTTATACGTTATACGTTATACGTTATGCGTTATAGGATATACGTTATACGTTATACGTTGTACGTTATACGTTATACGTTGTACGTTATACGTTCTACGTTATACGTTATACGTTAAACGTTGTAGGTTATACGTTATACGTCATACGCTATACGTTATACGTTATACGTTATACGTTCTACGTTATACGTTATACGTTAAACGTTGTACGCTATACGTTATACGTTATACGTTATACGTTATACGTTATACGTTATACGTTGTACGTTATACGTTATACGTTATACGTTATACGTTATGCGTTATAGGATATACGTTATACGTTATACGTTGTACGTTATACGTTATACGTTATACGTTATACGTTATACGTTAAACGTTGTACGTTATACGTTATACGTTATACGTTATACGTTATACGTTATACGTTATACGTTATACGTTATACGTTATACGTTCTACGTTATACGTTATACGTTAAACGTTGTACGTTATACGTTATACGTTATACGTTTTACGTTATACGTTATACGTTATACGTTGTACGTTATACGTTAAACGTTGTACGTTATACGTTATACGTCATACGTTATACGTTATACGATATACGTTGTACGAACTACGTTATACGTTATACGTTACACGTTATACGTTATACGTTATACGTTATACGTTATACGTTATACGTTATACGTTCTACGTTATACGTTATACGTTAAACGTTGTACGTTATACGTTATACGTTATACGTTTTACGTTATACGTTATACGTTATACGTTGTACGTTATACGTTATACGTTATACGTTATACGTTATACGTTATACGTTAAACGTTGTACGTTATACGTTATACGTTATACGTTATACGTTATACGTTATACGTTATACGTTATACGTTATACGTTATACCTTATACGTTATACGTTATACGTTATACGTTATACGTTATACGTTAAACGTTGTACGTTATACGTTATACGTTATACGTTATACGTTATACGTTATACGTTATACGTTATACGTTATACGTTATACCTTATACGTTATACGTTATACGTTATACGTTATTCGTTATACGTTATACGTTATACGTTATACGTTATACGTTATACGTTATACGTTATACGTTATACGTTATGCGTTATAGGATATACGTTATACGTTATACGTTGTACGTTATACGTTATACGTTGTACGTTATACGTTCTACGTTATACGTTATACGTTAAACGTTGTAGGTTATACGTTATACGTCATACGCTATACGTTATACGTTATACGTTATACGTTATACGTTATACGTTATACGTTATACGTTATACGTTCTACGTTATACGTTATACGTTAAACGTTATACGTTACACGTTATACGTTATACGTTATACGTTATACGTTATACGTTATACGTTATACGTTCTACGTTATACGTTATACGTTAAACGTTGTACGTTATACGTTATACGTTATACGTTTTACGTTATACGTTATACGTTATACGTTGTACGTTATACGTTATACGTTATACGTTATACGTTATACGTTATACGTTAAACGTTGTACGTTATACGTTATACGTTATACGTTATACGTTATACGTTATACGTTATACGTTATACGTTATACGTTATACGTTATACGTTATACGTTAAACGTTATACGTTAAACGTTGTAGGTTATACGTTATACGTCATACGCTATACGTTATACGTTATACGTTATACGTTATACGTTCTACGTTATACGTTAAACGTTGTACGTTATACGTTAAACGTTGTAGGTTATACGTTATACGTCATACGCTATACGTTATACGTTATACGTTATACGTTCTACGTTATACGTTATACGTTAAACGTTGTACGTTATACGTTATACGTTATACGTTATACGTTATACGTTATACGTTAAACGTTATACGTTATACGTTATACGTTATACGTTATACGTTGTACGTTATACGTTATACGTTATACGTTATACGTTATACGTTATACGTTATACGTTATACGTTATACGTTATACGTTATACGTTATACGTTATACGTTATACGTTATACGTTATACGTCATACGTTATACGTTATACGATATACGTTATACGAACTACGTTATACGTTATACGTTACACGTTATACGTTATACGTTATACGTTATACGTTATACGTTATACGTTATACGTTCTACGTTATACGTTATACGTTATACGTTATACGTTAAACGTTGTACGTTATACGTTATACGTTATACGTTATACGTTATACGTTATACGTTATACGTTATACGTTATACGTTATACGTTATACCTTATACGTTATACGTTATACGTTATACGTTATACGTTATACGTTATACGTTATACGTTATACGTTATACGTTATACGTAATATGTAATACGTCATACGTTTTACGTTATACGTTACACGTTATACGTTATACGTTATACGTTATACGTTATGCGTTATAGGATATAAGTTATACGTTATACGTTATACGTTATACGTTGTACGTTATAGGTTATACGTAATATGTAATACGTCATACGTTTTACGTTAATCGTTATACGTTATACGTTATACGTTATACGTTAAACGTTGTACGTTATACGTTATACGTCATACGTTATGCGTTATAGGATATACGTTATACGTTATACGTTGTACGTTATACGTTATACGTTATACGTTATACGTTATACGTTATACGTTATACGTTATACGTTATACGTTATACGTTATACGTTATACGTTATACGTTATACGTTATACGTTATACGTTATACGTTACACGTTATACGTTATACGTTATACGTTATACGTTATGCGTTATAGGATATAAGTTATACGTTATACGTTATACGTTATACGTTGTACGTCATACGTTATGCGTTATAGGATATACGTTATACGTTATACGTTGTACGTTATACGTTATACGTTATACGTTATACGTTATACGTTATACGTTATACGTTATACGTTATACGTTATACGTTATACGTTATACGTTATGCGTTATAGGATATACGTTATACGTTATACGTTGTACGTTATACGTTATACGTTGTACGTTATACGTTCTACGTTATACGTTCTACGTTAAACGTTGTAGGTTATACGTTATACGTCATACGCTATACGTTATACGTTATACGTTATACGTTCTACGTTATACGTTATACGTTAAACGTTGTACGCTATACGTTATACGTTATACGTTATACGTTATACGTTATACGTTATACGTTATACGTTATACGTTATACGTTATACGTTATACGTTATACGTTATGCGTTATAGGATATACGTTATACGTTATACGTTGTACGTTATACGTTATACGTTATACGTTATACGTTATACGTTAAACGTTGTACGTTATACGTTATACGTTATACGTTATACGTTATACGTTATACGTTATACGTTATACGTTATACGTTATACGTTCTACGTTATACGTTATACGTTAAACGTTGTACGTTATACGTTATACGTTATACGTTTTACGTTATACGTTATACGTTATACGTTGTACGTTATACGTTAAACGTTGTACGTTATACGTTATACGTCATACGTTATACGTTATACGATATACGTTATACGAACTACGTTATACGTTATACGTTACACGTTATACGTTATACGTTATACGTTATACGTTATACGTTATACGTTATACGTTGTACGTTATACGTTATACGTTAAACGTTGTACGTTATACGTTATACGTTATACGTTTTACGTTATACGTTATACGTTATACGTTGTACGTTATACGTTATACGTTATACGTTATACGTTATACGTTATACGTTAAACGTTGTACGTTATACGTTATACGTTATACGTTATACGTTATACGTTATACGTTATACGTTATACGTTATACGTTATACGTTATACGTTATACCTTATACGTTATACGTTATACGTTATACGTTATACGTTATACATTATACGTTATACGTTGAACGTTGTACGATATACGTTATACGTTATACGTTATACGTTATACGTTATACGTTAAACGTTGTACGTTATACGTTATACGTCATACGTTATACGTTATACGATATACGTTATACGTTCTACGTTATACGTTATACGTTAAACGTTGTACGTTATACGTTATACGTTATACGTTATTCGTTATACGTTATACGTTATACGTTATACGTTATACGTTATACGTTATACGTTATACGTTATACGTTATGCGTTATAGGATATACGTTATACGTTATACGTTGTACGTTATACGTTATACGTTGTACGTTATACGTTCTACGTTATACGTTATACGTTAAACGTTGTAGGTTATACGTTATACGTCATACGCTATACGTTATACGTTATACGTTATACGTTATACGTTCTACGTTATACGTTAAACGTTGTACGTTATACGTTATACGTTATACGTTATACGTTATACGTTATACGTTATACGTTATACGTTATACGTTATACGTTATACGTTATACGTTATACGTTATACGTTATACGTTATACGTTATACGTTATACGTTATACGTTATACGTTATACGTTATACGTTATACGTTATACGTTATACGTTATACGTTATGCGTTATAGGATATACGTTATACGTTATACGTTGTACGTTATACGCTATACGTTATACGTTATACGTTATACGTTAAACGTTGTACGTTATACGTTATACGTTATACGTTATACGTTATTCGTTATACGTTATGCGTTATACGTTATACGTTATACGTTAAACGTTGTACGTTATACGTTATACGTCATACGTTATACGTTATACGATATACGTTATACGTTCTACGTTATACGTTATACGTTAAACGTTGTACGTTATACGTTATACGTTATACGTTATTCGTTATACGTTATACGTTATACGTTATACGTTATACGTTATACGTTATACGTTATACGTTATACGTTATGCGTTATAGGATATACGTTATACGTTATACGTTGTACGTTATACGTTATACGTTGTACGTTATACGTTCTACGTTATACGTTATACGTTAAACGTTGTAGGTTATACGTTATACGTCATACGCTATACGTTATACGTTATACGTTATACGTTATACGTTCTACGTTATACGTTAAACGTTGTACGTTATACGTTAAACGTTGTAGGTTATACGTTATACGTCATACGCTATACGTTATACGTTATACGTTATACGTTCTACGTTATACGTTATACGTTAAACGTTGTACGTTATACGTTATACGTTATACGTTATACGTTATACGTTATACGTTAAACGTTATACGTTATACGTTATACGTTATACGTTATACGTTGTACGTTATACGTTATACGTTATACGTTATACGTTATACGTTATACGTTATACGTTATACGTTATACGTTATACGTTATACGTTATACGTTATACGTTATACGTTATACGTTATACGTCATACGTTATACGTTATACGATATACGTTATACGAACTACGTTATACGTTATACGTTACACGTTATACGTTATACGTTATACGTTATACGTTATACGTTATACGTTATACGTTCTACGTTATACGTTATACGTTATACGTTATACGTTAAACGTTGTACGTTATACGTTATACGTTATACGTTATACGTTATACGTTATACGTTATACGTTATACGTTATACGTTATACGTTATACCTTATACGTTATACGTTATACGTTATACGTTATACGTTATACGTTATACGTTATACGTTATACGTTATACGTTATACGTAATATGTAATACGTCATACGTTTTACGTTATACGTTACACGTTATACGTTATACGTTATACGTTATACGTTATGCGTTATAGGATATAAGTTATACGTTATACGTTATACGTTATACGTTGTACGTTATAGGTTATACGTAATATGTAATACGTCATACGTTTTACGTTAATCGTTATACGTTATACGTTATACGTTATACGTTAAACGTTGTACGTTATACGTTATACGTCATACGTTATGCGTTATAGGATATACGTTATACGTTATACGTTGTACGTTATACGTTATACGTTATACGTTATACGTTATACGTTATACGTTATACGTTATACGTTATACGTTATACGTTATACGTTATACGTTATACGTTATACGTTATACGTTATACGTTATACGTTACACGTTATACGTTATACGTTATACGTTATACGTTATGCGTTATAGGATATAAGTTATACGTTATACGTTATACGTTATACGTTGTACGTCATACGTTATGCGTTATAGGATATACGTTATACGTTATACGTTGTACGTTATACGTTATACGTTATACGTTATACGTTATACGTTATACGTTATACGTTATACGTTATACGTTATACGTTATACGTTATACGTTATGCGTTATAGGATATACGTTATACGTTATACGTTGTACGTTATACGTTATACGTTGTACGTTATACGTTCTACGTTATACGTTCTACGTTAAACGTTGTAGGTTATACGTTATACGTCATACGCTATACGTTATACGTTATACGTTATACGTTCTACGTTATACGTTATACGTTAAACGTTGTACGCTATACGTTATACGTTATACGTTATACGTTATACGTTATACGTTATACGTTATACGTTATACGTTATACGTTATACGTTATACGTTATACGTTATGCGTTATAGGATATACGTTATACGTTATACGTTGTACGTTATACGTTATACGTTATACGTTATACGTTATACGTTAAACGTTGTACGTTATACGTTATACGTTATACGTTATACGTTATACGTTATACGTTATACGTTATACGTTATACGTTATACGTTCTACGTTATACGTTATACGTTAAACGTTGTACGTTATACGTTATACGTTATACGTTTTACGTTATACGTTATACGTTATACGTTGTACGTTATACGTTAAACGTTGTACGTTATACGTTATACGTCATACGTTATACGTTATACGATATACGTTATACGAACTACGTTATACGTTATACGTTACACGTTATACGTTATACGTTATACGTTATACGTTATACGTTATACGTTATACGTTGTACGTTATACGTTATACGTTAAACGTTGTACGTTATACGTTATACGTTATACGTTTTACGTTATACGTTATACGTTATACGTTGTACGTTATACGTTATACGTTATACGTTAAACGTTGTACGTTATACGTTATACGTCATACGTTATGCGTTATAGGATATACGTTATACGTTATACGTTGTACGTTATACGTTATACGTTATACGTTATACGTTATACGTTATACGTTATACGTTATACGTTATACGTTATACGTTATACGTTATACGTTATACGTTATACGTTATACGTTATACGTTATACGTTACACGTTATACGTTATACGTTATACGTTATACGTTATGCGTTATAGGATATAAGTTATACGTTATACGTTATACGTTATACGTTGTACGTCATACGTTATGCGTTATAGGATATACGTTATACGTTATACGTTGTACGTTATACGTTATACGTTATACGTTATACGTTATACGTTATACGTTATACGTTATACGTTATACGTTATACGTTATACGTTATACGTTATGCGTTATAGGATATACGTTATACGTTATACGTTGTACGTTATACGTTATACGTTGTACGTTATACGTTCTACGTTATACGTTCTACGTTAAACGTTGTAGGTTATACGTTATACGTCATACGCTATACGTTATACGTTATACGTTATACGTTCTACGTTATACGTTATACGTTAAACGTTGTACGCTATACGTTATACGTTATACGTTATACGTTATACGTTATACGTTATACGTTATACGTTATACGTTATACGTTATACGTTATACGTTATACGTTATGCGTTATAGGATATACGTTATACGTTATACGTTGTACGTTATACGTTATACGTTATACGTTATACGTTATACGTTAAACGTTGTACGTTATACGTTATACGTTATACGTTATACGTTATACGTTATACGTTATACGTTATACGTTATACGTTATACGTTCTACGTTATACGTTATACGTTAAACGTTGTACGTTATACGTTATACGTTATACGTTTTACGTTATACGTTATACGTTATACGTTGTACGTTATACGTTAAACGTTGTACGTTATACGTTATACGTCATACGTTATACGTTATACGATATACGTTATACGAACTACGTTATACGTTATACGTTACACGTTATACGTTATACGTTATACGTTATACGTTATACGTTATACGTTATACGTTGTACGTTATACGTTATACGTTAAACGTTGTACGTTATACGTTATACGTTATACGTTTTACGTTATACGTTATACGTTATACGTTGTACGTTATACGTTATACGTTATACGTTATACGTTATACGTTATACGTTAAACGTTGTACGTTATACGTTATACGTTATACGTTATACGTTATACGTTATACGTTATACGTTATACGTTATACGTTATACGTTATACGTTATACCTTATACGTTATACGTTATACGTTATACGTTATACGTTATACATTATACGTTATACGTTGAACGTTGTACGATATACGTTATACGTTATACGTTATACGTTATACGTTATACGTTAAACGTTGTACGTTATACGTTATACGTCATACGTTATACGTTATACGATATACGTTATACGTTCTACGTTATACGTTATACGTTAAACGTTGTACGTTATACGTTATACGTTATACGTTATTCGTTATACGTTATACGTTATACGTTATACGTTATACGTTATACGTTATACGTTATACGTTATACGTTATGCGTTATAGGATATACGTTATACGTTATACGTTGTACGTTATACGTTATACGTTGTACGTTATACGTTCTACGTTATACGTTATACGTTAAACGTTGTAGGTTATACGTTATACGTCATACGCTATACGTTATACGTTATACGTTATACGTTATACGTTCTACGTTATACGTTAAACGTTGTACGTTATACGTTATACGTTATACGTTATACGTTATACGTTATACGTTATACGTTATACGTTATACGTTATACGTTATACGTTATACGTTATACGTTATACGTTATACGTTATACGTTATACGTTATACGTTATACGTTATACGTTATACGTTATACGTTATGCGTTATACGTTATGCGTTATAGGATATACGTTATACGTTATACGTTGTACGTTATACGCTATACGTTATACGTTATACGTTATACGTTAAACGTTGTACGTTATACGTTATACGTTATACGTTATACGTTATTCGTTATACGTTATGCGTTATACGTTATACGTTATACATTATACGTTATACGTTATACGTTATACGTTATACGTTATACGTTATACGTTATACGTTATACGTTATACGTTATACGTAATATGTAATACGTCATACGTTTTACGTTAATCGTTATACGTTATACGTTATACGTTATACGTTAAACGTTGTACGTTATACGTTATACGTCATACGTTATGCGTTATAGGATATACGTTATACGTTATACGTTGTACGTTATACGTTATACGTTATACGTTATACGTTATACGTTATACGTTATACGTTATACGTTATACGTTATACGTTATACGTTATACGTTATACGTTATACGTTATACGTTATACGTTATACGTTACACGTTATACGTTATACGTTATACGTTATACGTTATGCGTTATAGGATATAAGTTATACGTTATACGTTATACGTTATACGTTGTACGTCATACGTTATGCGTTATAGGATATACGTTATACGTTATACGTTGTACGTTATACGTTATACGTTATACGTTATACGTTATACGTTATACGTTATACGTTATACGTTATACGTTATACGTTATACGTTATGCGTTATACGTTATACGTTATACGTTATACGTTATACGTTATACGTTATACGTTATACGTTATACGTTATACGTTATACGTTATACGTTATACGTTAAACGTTATACGTTATGCGTTATACGTTATACGTTATACGTTATACGTTATACGTTACACGTTATACGTTATACGTTATACGTTATACGTTATGCGTTATAGGATATAAGTTATACGTTATACGTTATACGTTATACGTTGTACGTCATACGTTATGCGTTATAGGATATACGTTATACGTTGTACGTTGTACGTTATACGTTATACGTTATACGTTATACGTTATACGTTATACGTTATACGTTATACGTTATACGTTATACGTTACACGTTATACGTTATACGTTATACGTTATACGTTATGCGTTATAGGATATAAGTTATACGTTATACGTTATACGTTATACGTTGTACGTTATAGGTTATACGTAATATGTAATACGTCATACGTTTTACGTTAATCGTTATACGTTATACGTTATACGTTATACGTTAAACGTTGTACGTTATACGTTATACGTCATACGTTATGCGTTATAGGATATACGTTATACGTTATACGTTGTACGTTATACGTTATACGTTGTACGTTATACGTTCTACGTTATACGTTATACGTTAAACGTTGTAGGTTATACGTTATACGTCATACGCTATACGTTATACGTTATACGTTATACGTTATACGTTCTACGTTATACGTTAAACGTTGTACGTTATACGTTATACGTTATACGTTATACGTTATACGTTATACGTTATACGTTATACGTTATACGTTATACGTTATACGTTATACGTTATACGTTATACGTTATACGTTATACGTTATACGTTATACGTTATACGTTATACGTTATACGTTATACGTTATACGTTATGCGTTATAGGATATACGTTATACGTTATACGTTGCACGTTATACGCTATACGTTATACGTTATACGTTATACGTTAAACGTTGTACGTTATACGTTATACGTTATACGTTATACGTTATTCGTTATACGTTATGCGTTATACGTTATACGTTATACATTATACGTTATACGTTATACGTTATACGTTATACGTTATACGTTATACGTTATACGTTATACGTTATACGTTATACGTTATACGTTATACGTTATACGTTATACGTAATATGTAATACGTCATACGTTTTACGTTAATCGTTATACGTTATACGTTATACGTTATACGTTAAACGTTGTACGTTATACGTTATACGTCATACGTTATGCGTTATAGGATATACGTTATACGTTATACGTTGTACGTTATACGTTATACGTTATACGTTATACGTTATACGTTATACGTTATACGTTATACGTTATACGTTATACGTTATACGTTATACGTTATACGTTATACGTTATACGTTATACGTTACACGTTATACGTTATACGTTATACGTTATACGTTATGCGTTATAGGATATAAGTTATACGTTATACGTTATACGTTATACGTTGTACGTCATACGTTATGCGTTATAGGATATACGTTATACGTTATACGTTGTACGTTATACGTTATACGTTATACGTTATACGTTATACGTTATACGTTATACGTTATACGTTATACGTTATACGTTATACGTTATACGTTATACGTTATACGTTATACGTTATACGTTATACGTTATACGTTATACGTTATACGTTATACGTTATACGTTATACGTTATACGTTATACGTTATACGTTAAACGTTATACGTTATGCGTTATACGTTATACGTTATACGTTATACGTTATACGTTACACGTTATACGTTATACGTTATACGTTATACGTTATGCGTTATAGGATATAAGTTATACGTTATACGTTATACGTTATACGTTGTACGTCATACGTTATGCGTTATAGGATATACGTTATACGTTGTACGTTGTACGTTATACGTTATACGTTATACGTTATACGTTATACGTTATACGTTATACGTTATACGTTATACGTTACACGTTATACGTTATACGTTATACGTTATACGTTATGCGTTATAGGATATAAGTTATACGTTATACGTTATACGTTATACGTTGTACGTTATAGGTTATACGTAATATGTAATACGTCATACGTTTTACGTTAATCGTTATACGTTATACGTTATACGTTATACGTTATACGTTATACGTTATACGTTATACGTTATACGTTATACGTTATACGTTATACGTTATACGTTGTACGTTATACGTTATACGTTATACGTTATACGTTATACGTTATACGTTATACGTCATACGTTATGCGTTATAGGATATACGTTATACGTTATACGTTGTACGTTATACGTTATACGTTATACGTTATACGTTATACGTTATACGTTATACGTTATACGTTATACGTTATACGTTATACGTTATACGTTATACGTTATACGTTATACGTTATACGTTATACGTTATACGTTATACGTTATACGTTATACGTTATACGTTATACGTTATACGTTATACGTTATACGTTATACGTTATACGTTACACGTTATACGTTATACGTTATACGTTATACGTTATGCGTTATAGGATATAAGTTATACGTTATACGTTATACGTTATACGTTGTACGTCATACGTTATGCGTTATAGGATATACGTTATACGTTATACGTTGTACGTTATACGTTATACGTTATACGTTATACGTTATGCGTTATAGGATATAAGTTATACGTTATACGTTATACGTTATACGTTGTACGTCATACGTTATGCGTTATAGGATATACGTTATACGTTATACGTTGTACGTTATACGTTATACGTTATACGTTATACGTTATACGTTATACGTTATACGTTATACGTTATACGTTATACGTTATACGTTATGCGTTATAGGATATACGTTATACGTTATACGTTGTACGTTATACGTTATACGTTGTACGTTATACGTTCTACGTTATACGTTATACGTTAAACGTTGTAGGTTATACGTTATACGTCATACGCTATACGTTATACGTTATACGTTATACGTTCTACGTTATACGTTATACGTTATACGTTATACGTTATACGTTCTACGTTATACGTTATACGTTAAACGTTGTACGTTATACGTTATACGTTATACGTTTTACGTCATACGTTATACGTTATACGTTGTACGTTATACGTTAAACGTTGTACGTTATACGTTATACGTCATACGTTATACGTTATACGATATACGTTATACGTTCTACGTTATACGTTATACGTTATACGTTATACGTTATACGTTATACGTTATACGTTATACGTTATACGTTATACGTTCTACGTTATACGTTATACGTTAAACGTTGTATGTTATACGTTATACGTTATACGTTTTACGTTATACGTTATACGTTATACGTTGTACGTTATACGTTATACGTTATACGTTATACGTTATACGTTATACGTTAAACGTTGTACGTTATACGTTATACGTTATACGTAATACGTTATACGTTATACGTTATACGTTATACGTTATACGTTATACCTTATACGTTATACGTTATACGTTATACGTTATACGTTATACATTATACGTTATACGTTGAACGTTGTACGATATACGTTATACGTTATACGTTATACGTTATACGTTATACGTTAAACGTTGTACGTTATACGTTATACGTCATACGTTATACGTTATACGATATACGTTATACGTTCTACGTTATACGTTATACGTTAAACGTTGTACGTTATACGTTATACGTTATACGTTATTCGTTATACGTTATACGTTATACGTTATACGTTATACGTTATACGTTATACGTTATACGTTATGCGTTATAGGATATACGTTATACGTTATACGTTGTACGTTATACGTTATACGTTGTACGTTATACGTTCTACGTTATACGTTATACGTTAAACGTTGTAGGTTATACGTTATACGTCATACGCTATACGTTATACGTTATACGTTATACGTTATACGTTCTACGTTATACGTTAAACGTTGTACGTTATACGTTATACGTTATACGTTATACGTTATTCGTTATACGTTATGCGTTATACGTTATACGTTATACATTATACGTTATACGTTATACGTTATACGTTATACGTTATACGTTATACGTTATACGTTATACGTTATACGTTATACGTTATACGTTATACGTTATACGTTATACGTTATACGTTACACGTTATACGTTATACGTTATACGTTATACGTTATGCGTTATAGGATATAAGTTATACGTTATACGTTATACGTTATACGTTGTACGTCATACGTTATGCGTTATAGGATATACGTTATACGTTATACGTTGTACGTTATACGTTATACGTTATACGTTATACGTTATACGTTATACGTTATACGTTATACGTTATACGTTATACGTTATACGTTATACGTTATACGTTATACGTTATACGTTATACGTTATACGTTATACGTTATACGTTATACGTTATACGTTATACGTTATACGTTATACGTTATACGTTAAACGTTATACGTTATGCGTTATACGTTATACGTTATACGTTATACGTTATACGTTACACGTTATACGTTATACGTTATACGTTATACGTTATGCGTTAAACGTTGTACGTTATACGTTATACGTTATACGTTTTACGTCATACGTTATACGTTATACGTTGTACGTTATACGTTAAACGTTGTACGTTATACGTTATACGTTATACGTAATACGTTATACGTTATACGTTATACGTTATACGTTATACGTTATACCTTATACGTTATACGATATACGTTATACGTTCTACGTTATACGTTATACGTTAAACGTTGTACGTTATACGTTATACGTTATACGTTATTCGTTATACGTTATACGTTATACGTTAAACGTTGTAGGTTATACGTTATACGTCATACGCTATACGTTATACGTTATACGTTATACGTTCTACGTTATACGTTATACGTTATACGTTATACGTTATACGTTCTACGTTATACGTTATACGTTAAACGTTGTACGTTATACGTTATACGTTATACGTTTTACGTCATACGTTATACGTTATACGTTGTACGTTATACGTTAAACGTTGTACGTTATACGTTATACGTCATACGTTATACGTTATACGATATACGTTATACGTTCTACGTTATACGTTATACGTTATACGTTATACGTTATACGTTATACGTTATACGTTATACGTTATACGTTATACGTTCTACGTTATACGTTATACGTTAAACGTTGTATGTTATACGTTATACGTTATACGTTTTACGTTATACGTTATACGTTATACGTTGTACGTTATACGTTATACGTTATACGTTATACGTTATACGTTATACGTTAAACGTTGTACGTTATACGTTATACGTTATACGTAATACGTTATACGTTATACGTTATACGTTATACGTTATACGTTATACCTTATACGTTATACGTTATACGTTATACGTTATACGTTATACATTATACGTTATACGTTGAACGTTGTACGATATACGTTATACGTTATACGTTATACGTTATACGTTATACGTTATACGTTAAACGTTGTACGTTATACGTTATACGTCATACGTTATACGTTATACGATATACGTTATACGTTCTACGTTATACGTTATACGTTAAACGTTGTACGTTATACGTTATACGTTATACGTTATTCGTTATACGTTATACGTTATACGTTATACGTTATACGTTATACGTTATACGTTATACGTTATGCGTTATAGGATATACGTTATACGTTATACGTTGTACGTTATACGTTATACGTTGTACGTTATACGTTCTACGTTATACGTTATACGTTAAACGTTGTAGGTTATACGTTATACGTCATACGCTATACGTTATACGTTATACGTTATACGTTATACGTTCTACGTTATACGTTAAACGTTGTACGTTATACGTTATACGTTATACGTTATACGTTATTCGTTATACGTTATGCGTTATACGTTATACGTTATACATTATACGTTATACGTTATACGTTATACGTTATACGTTATACGTTATACGTTATACGTTATACGTTATACGTTATACGTTATACGTTATACGTTATACGTTATACGTTATACGTTACACGTTATACGTTATACGTTATACGTTATACGTTATGCGTTATAGGATATAAGTTATACGTTATACGTTATACGTTATACGTTGTACGTCATACGTTATGCGTTATAGGATATACGTTATACGTTATACGTTGTACGTTATACGTTATACGTTATACGTTATACGTTATACGTTATACGTTATACGTTATACGTTATACGTTATACGTTATACGTTATACGTTATACGTTATACGTTATACGTTATACGTTATACGTTATACGTTATACGTTATACGTTATACGTTATACGTTATACGTTATACGTTATACGTTAAACGTTATACGTTATGCGTTATACGTTATACGTTATACGTTATACGTTATACGTTACACGTTATACGTTATACGTTATACGTTATACGTTATGCGTTATAGGATATAAGTTATACGTTATACGTTATACGTTATACGTTGTACGTCATACGTTATGCGTTATAGGATATACGTTATACGTTGTACGTTGTACGTTATACGTTATACGTTATACGTTATACGTTATACGTTATACGTTATACGTTGTACGTCATACGTTATGCGTTATAGGATATACGTTATACGTTATACGTTGTACGTTATACGTTATACGTTATACGTTATACGTTATACGTTATACGTTATACGTTATACGTTATACGTTATACGTTATACGTTATACGTTATACGTTATACGTTATACGTTATACGTTATACGTTATACGTTATACGTTATACGTTATACGTTATACGTTATACGTTGTACGTTATACGCTATACGTTATACGTTATACGTTATACGTTAAACGTTGTACGTTATACGTTATACGTTATACGTTATACGTTATTCGTTATACGTTATGCGTTATACGTTATACGTTATACATTATACGTTATACGTTATACGTTATACGTTATACGTTATACGTTATACGTTATACGTTATACGTTATACGTTATACGTTATACGTTATACGTTATACGTTATACGTTATACGTTATACGTTACACGTTATACGTTATACGTTATACGATATACGTTATGCGTTATAGGATATAAGTTATACGTTATACGTTATACGTTATACGTTGTACGTCATACGTTATGCGTTATAGGATATACGTTATACGTTATACGTTGTACGTTATACGTTATACGTTATACGTTATACGTTATACGTTATACGTTATACGTTATACGTTATACGTTATGCGTTATACGTTATACGTTATACGTTATACGTTATACGTTATACGTTATACGTTATACGTTATACGTTATGCGTTATAGGATATAAGTTATACGTTATACGTTATACGTTATACGTTGTACGTCATACGTTATGCGTTATAGGATATACGTTATACGTTGTACGTTGTACGTTATACGTTATACGTTATACGTTATACGTTATACGTTATACGTTATACGTTGTACGTCATACGTTATGCGTTATAGGATATACGTTATACGTTATACGTTGTACGTTATACGTTATACGTTATACCTTATACGTTATACGTTATACGTTATACGTTATACGTTATACGTTATACGTTATACGTTATACGTTATACGTTATACGTTATACGTTATACGTTATACGTTACACGGTATACGTTATACGTTATACGTTATACGTTATGCGTTATAGGATATAAGTTATACGTTATACGTTATACGTTATACGTTGTACGTCATACGTTATGCGTTATAGGATATACGTTATACGTTATACGCTGTACGTTATACGTTATACGTTATACGTTATACGTTATACGTTATACGTTATACGTTATACGTTATACGTTATACGTTACACGTTATACGTTATACGTTATACGTTATACGTTATGCGTTATAGGATATAAGTTATACGTTATACGTTATACGTTATACGTTGTACGTCATACGTTATACGTTATACGTTATACGTTATACGTTATATGTTATACGTTATACGTTATACGTTATACGTTATACGTTATACGTTATACGTTATACGTTATGCGTTATAGGATATACGTTATACGTTATACGTTATACGTTATACGTTGTACGTTATACGTTATACGTTATGCGTTATACGTTATACGTTATACGTTATACGTTATACGTTATACGTTATACGTTATACGTTATACGTTATACGTTGTACGTCATACGTTATGCGTTATACGTTATACGTTATACGTTATACGTTATACGTTATACGTTACACGGTATACGTTATACGTTATACGTTATACGTTATGCGTTATAGGATATAAGTTATACGTTATACGTTATACGTTATACGTTGTACGTCATACGTTATGCGTTATAGGATATACGTTATACGTTATACGCTGTACGTTATACGTTATACGTTATACGTTATACGTTATACGTTATACGTTATACGTTATACGTTATACGTTACACGTTATACGTTATACGTTATACGTTATACGTTATACGTTATACGTTATACGTTATGCGTTATAGGATATAAGTTATACGTTATACGTTATACGTTATACGTTGTACGTCATACGTTATGCGTTATAGGATATACGTTATACGTTATACGCTGTACGTTATACGTTATACGTCATACGTTATACGTTATACGTTATACGTTATACGTTATACGTTATACGTTACACGTTATACGTTATACGTTACACGTTATACGTTATACGTTATACGTTATACGTTATGCGTTATAGGATATAAGTTATACGTTATACGTTATACGTTATACGTTGTACGTCATACGTTATGCGTTATAGGATATACGTTATACGTTGTACGTTGTACGTTATACGTTATACGTTATACGTTATACGTTATACGTTATACGTTATACGTTATACGTTGTACGTCATACGCTATGCGTTATAGGATATACGTTATACGTTATACGTTGTACGTTATACGTTATACGTTATACGTTATACGTTATACGTTATACGTTATACGTTATACGTTATACGTTATACGTTATACGTTATACGTTATACGTTATACGTTATACGTTGTACGTTACACGTTATACGTTATACGTTATACGTTATACGTTATGCGTTATAGGATATAAGTTATACGTTATACGTTATACGTTATACGTTGTACGTCATACGTTATGCGTTATAGGATATACGTTATACGTTGTACGTTGTACGTTATACGTTATACGTTATACGTTATACGTTATACGTTATACGTTATACGTTGTACGTCATACGTTATGCGTTATAGGATATACGTTATACGTTATACGTTGTACGTTATACGTTATACGTTATACCTTATACGTTATACGTTATACGTTATACGTTATACGTTATACGTTATACGTTATACGTTATACGTTATACGTTATACGTTATACGTTATACGTTATACGTTACACGGTATACGTTATACGTTATACGTTATACGTTATGCGTTATAGGATATAAGTTATACGTTATACGTTATACGTTATACGTTGTACGTCATACGTTATGCGTTATAGGATATACGTTATACGTTATACGCTGTACGTTATACGTTATACGTTATACGTTATACGTTATACGTTATACGTTATACGTTATACGTTATACGTTATACGTTACACGTTATACGTTATACGTTATACGTTATACGTTATGCGTTATAGGATATAAGTTATACGTTATACGTTATACGTTATACGTTGTACGTCATACGTTATACGTTATACGTTATACGTTATACGTTATATGTTATACGTTATACGTTATACGTTATACGTTATACGTTATACGTTATACGTTATACGTTATGCGTTATAGGATATACGTTATACGTTATACGTTATACGTTATACGTTGTACGTTATACGTTATACGTTATGCGTTATACGTTATACGTTATACGTTATACGTTATACGTTATACGTTATACGTTATACGTTATACGTTATACGTTGTACGTCATACGTTATGCGTTATACGTTATACGTTATACGTTATACGTTATACGTTATACGTTACACGGTATACGTTATACGTTATACGTTATACGTTATGCGTTATAGGATATAAGTTATACGTTATACGTTATACGTTATACGTTGTACGTCATACGTTATGCGTTATAGGATATACGTTATACGTTATACGCTGTACGTTATACGTTATACGTTATACGTTATACGTTATACGTTATACGTTATACGTTATACGTTATACGTTACACGTTATACGTTATACGTTATACGTTATACGTTATACGTTATACGTTATACGTTATGCGTTATAGGATATAAGTTATACGTTATACGTTATACGTTATACGTTGTACGTCATACGTTATGCGTTATAGGATATACGTTATACGTTATACGCTGTACGTTATACGTTATACGTCATACGTTATACGTTATACGTTATACGTTATACGTTATACGTTATACGTTACACGTTATACGTTATACGTTACACGTTATACGTTATACGTTATACGTTATACGTTATGCGTTATAGGATATAAGTTATACGTTATACGTTATACGTTATACGTTGTACGTCATACGTTATGCGTTATAGGATATACGTTATACGTTGTACGTTGTACGTTATACGTTATACGTTATACGTTATACGTTATACGTTATACGTTATACGTTATACGTTGTACGTCATACGCTATGCGTTATAGGATATACGTTATACGTTATACGTTGTACGTTATACGTTATACGTTATACGTTATACGTTATACGTTATACGTTATACGTTATACGTTATACGTTATACGTTATACGTTATACGTTATACGTTATACGTTATACGTTGTACGTTACACGTTATACGTTATACGTTATACGTTATACGTTATGCGTTATAGGATATAAGTTATACGTTATACGTTATACGTTATACGTTGTACGTCATACGTTATGCGTTATAGGATATACGTTATACGTTATACGCTGTACGTTATACGTTATACGTTATACGTTATACGTTATACGTTATACGTTATACGTTATACGTTATACGTTATACGTTACACGTTATACGTTATACGTTATACGTTATACGTTATGCGTTATAGGATATAAGTTATACGTTATACGTTATACGTTATACGTTGTACGTCATACGTTATACGTTATACGTTATACGTTATACGTTATATGTTATACGTTATACGTTATACGTTATACGTTATACGTTATACGTTATACGTTATACGTTATGCGTTATAGGATATACGTTATACGTTATACGTTATACGTTATACGTTGTACGTTATACGTTATACGTTATGCGTTATACGTTATACGTTATACGTTATACGTTATACGTTATACGTTATACGTTATACGTTATACGTTATACGTTATACGTTATACGTTATACGTTATACGTTATACGTTATACGTTATACGTTATACGTTATACGTTATACGTTATACGTTATACATTATACGTTATACGCTATACGTTATACGTTATACGTTATACGTTAAACGTTGTACGTTATACGTTATACGTCATACGTTATGCGTTATAGGATATACGTTATACGTTATACGTTGTACGTTATACGTTATACGTTGTACGTTATACGTTCTACGTTATACATTATACGTTAAACGTTGTACGTTATACGTTATACGTCATACGTTATACGTTATACGTTATACGTTATACGTTATACGTTATACGTTATACGTTATACGTTATACGTTATACGTTACACGTTATAAGTTATACGTTATACGTTATACGTTATGCGTTATAGGATATAAGTTATACGTTATACGTTATACGTTATACGTTGTACGTCATACGTTATGCGTTATAGGATATACGTTATACGTTATACGTTGTACGTTATACGTTATACGTTATACGTTATACGTTATACGTTATACGTTATACGTTATACGTTATACGTTATGCGTTATACGTTATACGTTATACGTTATACGTTATACGTTATACGTTATACGTTATACGTTATACGTTATACGTTATGCGTTATAGGATATAAGTTATACGTTATACGTTATACGTTATACGTTGTACGTCATACGTTATGCGTTATAGGATATACGTTATACGTTGTACGTTGTACGTTATACGTTACACGTTATACGTTATACGTTATACGTCATACGTTATGCGTTATAGGATATACGTTATACGTTATACGTTGTACGTTATACGTTATACGTTGTACGTTATACGTTATACGTTATACGTTATACGTTATACGTTATACGTTATACGTTATACGTTATACGTTATACGTTATACGTTATACGTTATACGTTATACGTTATACGTTATACGTTATACGTTATACGTTATACGTTACACGTTATACGTTATACGTTATACGTTATACGTTATGCGTTATAGGATATAAGTTATACGTTATACGTTGTACGTTATACGTTATACGTTGTACGTTATACGTTCTACGTTATACATTATACGTTAAACGTTGTACGTTATACGTTATACGTCATACGTTATACGTTATACGTTATACGTTATACGTTATACGTTATACGTTATACGTTATACGTTATACGTTATACGTTATACGTTATACGTTATACGTTATACGTTATACGTTATATGTTATACGTTATACGTTATACGTTATACGTTATACGTTATACGTTATACGTTATACGTTATACGTTATACGTTATACGTTATACGTTATACGTTATACGTTATACGTTATACGTTATACGTTACACGTTATACGTTACACGTTATACGTTATACGTTATACGTTATACGTTATACGTTATACGTTATACGTTATACGTTATACATTATACGTTATACGCTATACGTTATACGTTATACGTTATACGTTAAACGTTGTACGTTATACGTTATACGTTATACGTCATACGTTATGCGTTATAGGATATACGTTATACGTTATACGTTGTACGTTATACGTTATACGTTGTACGTTATACGTTCTACGTTATACATTATACGTTAAACGTTGTACGTTATACGTTATACGTCATACGTTATACGTTATACGTTATACGTTATACGTTATACGTTATACGTTATACGTTATACGTTATACGTTATACGTTATACGTTATACGTTATACGTTATACGTTATACGTTATACGTTATACGTTATACGTTATGCGTTATAGGATATAAGTTATACGATATACGTTATACGTTATACGTTGTACGTCATACGTTATGCGTTATAGGATATACGTTATACGTTGTACGTTGTACGTTATACGTTATACGTTATACGTTATACGTTATACGTTATACGTTATACGTTGTACGTCATACGTTATGCGTTATAGGATATACGTTATACGTTATACGTTGTACGTTATACGTTATACGTTATACGTTATACGTTATACGTTATACGTTATACGTTATACGTTATACGTTATACGTTATACGTTATACGTTATACGTTATACGTTATACGTTATACGTTATACGTTGTACGTTACACGTTATACGTTATACGTTATACGTTATACGTTATGCGTTATAGGATATAAGTTATACGTTATACGTTATACGTTATACGTTGTACGTCATACGTTATGCGTTATAGGATATACGTTATACGTTATACGCTGTACGTTATACGTTATACGTTATACGTTATACGTTATACGTTATACGTTATACGTTATACGTTATACGTTTCACGTTATACGTTATACGTTACACGTTATACGTTATACGTTATACGTTATACGTTATGCGTTATAGGATATAAGTTATACGTTATACGTTATACGTTATACGTTGTACGTCATACGTTATACGTTATACGTTATACGTTATACGTTATATGTTATACGTTATACGTTATACGTTATACGTTATACGTTATACGTTATACGTTATACGTTATGCGTTATAGGATATACGTTATACGTTATACGTTATACGTTATACGTTGTACGTTATACGTTATACGTTATGCGTTATACGTTATACGTTATACGTTATACGTTATACGTTATACGTTATACGTTATACGTTATACGTTATACGTTATACGTTATACGTTATACGTTATACGTTATACGTTATACGTTATACGTTATACGTTATACGTTATACGTTATACGTTATACGTTATACATTATACGTTATACGCTATACGTTATACGTTATACGTTATACGTTAAACGTTGTACGTTATACGTTATACGTTATACGTCATACGTTATGCGTTATAGGATATACGTTATACGTTATACGTTGTACGTTATACGTTATACGTTGTACGTTATACGTTCTACGTTATACATTATACGTTAAACGTTGTACGTTATACGTTATACGTCATACGTTATACGTTATACGTTATACGTTATACGTTCTACGTTATACGTTATACGTTATACGTTATACGTTATACGTTATACGTTATACGTTATACGTTATACGTTATACGTTATACGTTATACGTTATACGTTATACGTTGTACGTCATACGTTATGCGTTATAGGATATACGTTATACGTTATACGTTGTACGTTATACGTTATACGTTATACGTTATACGTTATACGTTATACGTTATACGTTATACGTTATACGTTATACGTTATACGTTATACGTTATACGTTATACGTTATACGTTATACGTTATACGTTATACGTTATACGTTATACGTTATACGCTATACGTTATACGTTATACGTTATACGTTAAACGTTGTACGTTATACGTTATACGTTATACGTTATACATTATACGTTATACGCTATACGTTATACGTTATACGTTATACGTTAAACGTTGTACGTTATACGTTATACGTTATACGTCATACGTTATGCGTTATAGGATATACGTTATACGTTATACGTTGTACGTTATACGTTATACGTTGTACGTTATACGTTCTACGTTATACATTATACGTTAAACGTTGTACGTTATAAGTTATACGTCATACGTTATACGTTATACGTTATACGTTATACGTTCTACGTTATACGTTATACGTTATACGTTATACGTTATACGTTATACGTTATACGTTATACGTTATACGTTATACGTTATACGTTATACGTTATACGTTATACGTTATACGTTGTACGTCATACGTTATGCGTTATAGGATATACGTTATACGTTATACGTTGTACGTTATACGTTATACGTTATACGTTATACGTTATACGTTATACGTTATACGTTATACGTTATACGTTATACGTTATACGTTATACGTTATACGTTATACGTTATACGTTATACGTTATACGTTATACGTTACACGTTATACGTTATACGTTATACGTTATACGTTATGCGTTATAGGATATAAGTTATACGTTATACGTTATACGTTATACGTTGTACGTCATACGTTATGCGTTATAGGATATACGTTATACGTTATACGCTGTACGTTATACGTTATACGTTATACGTTATACGTTATACGTTATACGTTATACGTTATACGTTATACGTTACACGTTATACGTTATACGTTATACGTTATACGTTATACGTTATACGTTATACGTTATGCGTTATAGGATATAAGTTATACGTTATACGTTATACGTTATACGTTGTACGTCATACGTTATGCGTTATAGGATATACGTTATACGTTATACGCTGTACGTTATACGTTATACGTTATACGTTATACGTTATACGTTATACGTTATACGTTATACGTTATACGTTACACGTTATACGTTATACGTTACACGTCATACGTTATACGTTATACGTTATACGTTATGCGTTATAGGATATAAGTTATACGTTATACGTTATACGTTATACGTTGTACGTCATACGTTATGCGTTATAGGATATACGTTATACGTTGTACGTTGTACGTTATACGTTATACGTTATACGTTATACGTTATACGTTATACGTTATACGTTGTACGTCATACGTTATGCGTTATAGGATATACGTTATACGTTATACGTTGTACGTTATACGTTATACGTTATACGTTATACGTTATACGTTATACGTTATACGTTATACGTTATACGTTATACGTTATACGTTATACGTTATACGTTATACGTTATACGTTGTACGTTACACGTTATACGTTATACGTTATACGTTATACGTTATGCGTTATAGGATATAAGTTATACGTTATACGTTATACGTTATACGTTATACGTTGTACGTCATACGTTATGCGTTATAGGATATACGTTATACGTTATACGCTGTACGTTATACGTTATACGTTATACGTTATACGTTATACGTTATACGTTATACGTTATACGTTATACGTTACACGTTATACGTTATACGTTATACGTTATACGTTATGCGTTATAGGATATAAGTTATACGTTATACGTTATACGTTATACGTTGTACGTCATACGTTATACGTTATACGTTATACGTTATACGTTATATGTTATACGTTATACGTTATACGTTATACGTTATACGTTATACGTTATACGTTATACGTTATGCGTTATAGGATATACGTTATACGTTATACGTTATGCGTTATACGTTGTACGTTATACGTTATACGTTATGCGTTATACGTTATACGTTATACGTTATACGTTATACGTTATACGTTATACGTTATACGTTATACGTTATACGTTATACGTTATACGTTATACGTTATACGTTATACGTTATACGTTATACGTTATACGTTATACGTTATACGTTATACGTTATACGTTATACGTTATACGTTATACATTATACGTTATACGCTATACGTTATACGTTATACGTTATACGTTAAACGTTGTACGTTATACGTTATACGTCATACGTTATGCGTTATAGGATATACGTTATACGTTATACGTTGTACGTTATACGTTATACGTTGTACGTCATACGTTCTACGTTATACATTATACGTTAAACGTTGTACGTTATACGTTATACGTCATACGTTATACGTTATACGTTATACGTTATACGTTCTACGTTATACGTTATACGTTAAACGTTGTACGTTATACGTTATACGTTATACGTTATACGTTATACGTTATACGTTATACGTTATACGTTATACGTTATACGTTATACGTTATACGTTATACGTTATACGTTATACGTTATACGTTATACGTTATACGTTATGCGTTATAGGATATAAGTTATACGTTATACGTTATACGTTATACGTTGTACGTCATACGTTATGCGTTATAGGATATACGTTATACGTTGTACGTTGTACGTTATACGTTATACGTTATACGTTATACGTTATACGTTATACGTTATACGTTGTACGTCATACGTTATGCGTTATAGGATATACGTTATACGTTATACGTTATACGTTATACGTTATACGTTATACGTTATACGTTATACGTTATACGTTATACGTTATACGTTATACGTTATACGTTATACGTTATACGTTATACGTTATACGTTGTACGTTACACGTTATACGTTATACGTTATACGTTATACGTTATGCGTTATAGGATATAAGTTATACGTTATACGTTATACGTTATACGTTGTACGTCATACGTTATGCGTTATAGGATATACGTTATACGTTATACGCTGTACGTTATACGTTATACGTTATACGTTATACGTTATACGTTATACGTTATACGTTATACGTTATACGTTACACGTTATACGTTATACGTTACACGTTATACGTTATACGTTATACGTTATACGTTATGCGTTATAGGATATAAGTTATACGTTATACGTTATACGTTATACGTTGTACGTCATACGTTATGCGTTATAGGATATACGTTATACGTTGTACGTTGTACGTTATACGTTATACGTTATACGTTATACGTTATACGTTATACGTTATACGTTATACGTTGTACGTCATACGTTATGCGTTATAGGATATACGTTATACGTTATACGTTGTACGTTATACGTTATACGTTATACGTTATACGTTATACGTTATACGTTATACGTTATACGTTATACGTTATACGTTATACGTTATACGTTATACGTTATACGTTATACGTTATACCTTGTACGTTACACGTTATACGTTATACGTTATGCGTTATACGTTATGCGTTATAGGATATAAGTTATACGTTATACGTTATACGTTATACGTTGTACGTCATACGTTATGCGTTATAGGATATACGTTATACGTTATACGCTGTACGTTATACGTTATACGTTATACGTTATACGTTATACGTTATACGTTATACGTTATACGTTATACGTTACACGTTATACGTTATACGTTATACGTTATACGTTATGCGTTATAGGATATAAGTTATACGTTATACGTTATACGTTATACGTTGTACGTCATACGTTATACGTTATACGTTATACGTTATACGTTATATGTTATACGTTATACGTTATACGTTATACGTTATACGTTATACGTTATACGTTATACGTTATGCGTTATAGGATATACGTTATACGTTATACGTTATACGTTATACGTTGTACGTTATACGTTATACGTTATGCGTTATACGTTATACGTTATACGTTATACGTTATACGTTATACGTTATACGTTGTACGTTATACGTTATACGTCATACGTTATGCGTTATAGGATATACGTTATACGTTATACGTTGTACGTTATACGTTATACGTTGTACGTCATACGTTCTACGTTATACATTATACGTTAAACGTTGTACGTTATACGTTATACGTCATACGTTATACGTTATACGTTATACGTTATACGTTCTACGTTATGCGTTATACGTTAAACGTTGTACGTTATACGTTATACGTTATACGTTATACGTTATACGTTATACGTTATACGTTATACGTTATGCGTTATACATTATACGTTATACGTTATACGTTATACGTTATACGTTATACGTTATACGTTATACGTTATACGTTATACGTTATACGTTATACGTTATACGTTATACGTTATACGTTATACGTTATACGTTATACGTTATACGTTATACGTTATACGTTATACGTAATATGTAATACGTCATACGTTTTACGTTAATCGTTATACGTTATACGCTATACGCTATACGTTATACGTTATACGTTATACGTTATACGTTATACGTTATACGTTATACGTTATACGACATACGTTATACGTTATACGTTATACGTTATACGTTATACGTTATACGTTATACGTTATACGTTATACGTTATACGTTATACGTTATACGTTATACGTTATACGTTATACGTTATACGTTATACGTTATACGTTATACGTTATACGTTATACGTTATACGTTATACGTTATACGTTATACGTTATACGTTATACGTTATACGTTATACGTTATACGTTATACGTTATACGTTATACGTTATACGTTATACGTTATACGTTATTAGTTATACGTTATACGTTATACGTTATACGTTATACGTTATACGTTATACGTTATACGTTATACGTTGTACGTTATACGCTATACGTTATACGTTATACGTTATACGTTGTACGTCATACGTTATGCGTTATAGGATATACGTTATACGTTATACGTTGTACGTTATACGTTATACGTTATACGTTATACGTTATACGTTATACGTTATACGTTATACGTTATACGTTATACGTTATACGTTATACGTTATACGTTATACGTTATACGTTATACGTTATACGTTACACGTTATACGTTATACGTTATACGTTATACGTTATGCGTTATAGGATATAAGTTATACGTTATACGTTATACGTTATACGTTGTACGTCATACGTTATGCGTTATAGGATATACGTTATACGTTATACGCTGTACGTTATACGTTATACGTTATACGTTATACGTTATACGTTATACGTTATACGTTATACGTTATACGTTACACGTTATACGTTATACGTTATACGTTATACGTTATGCGTTATAGGATATAAGTTATACGTTATACGTTATACGTTATACGTTGTACGTCATACGTTATACGTTATACGTTATACGTTATACGTTATATGTTATACGTTATACGTTATACGTTATACGTTATACGTTATACGTTATACGTTATACGTTATGCGTTATAGGATATACGTTATACGTTATACGTTATACGTTATACGTTGTACGTTATACGTTATACGTTATGCGTTATACGTTATACGTTATACGTTATACGTTATACGTTATACGTTATACGTTGTACGTTATACGTTATACGTCATACGTTATGCGTTATAGGATATACGTTATACGTTATACGTTGTACGTTATACGTTATACGTTGTACGTCATACGTTCTACGTTATACATTATACGTTAAACGTTGTACGTTATACGTTATACGTCATACGTTATACGTTATACGTTATACGTTATACGTTCTACGTTATACGTTATACGTTAAACGTTGTACGTTATACGTTATACGTTATACGTTATACGTTATACGTTATACGTTATACGTTATGCGTTATACGTTATGCGTTATACGTTATACGTTATACATTATACGTTATACGTTATACGTTATACGTTATACGTTATACGACATACGTTATACGTTATACGTTATACGTTATACGTTATACGTTATACGTTATACGTTATACGTTATACGTTATACGTTATACGTTATACGTTATACGTTATACGTTATACGTTATACGTTATACGTTATACGTTATACGTTATACGTTATACGTTATACGTTATACGTTATACGTTATACGTTATACGTTATACGTTATACGTTATACGTTATACGTTATACGTTATACGTTATACGTTATACGTTATACGTTATACGTTATACGTTATACGTTGTACGTCATACGTTATACGTTATACGTCATACGTTATGCGTTATAGGATATACGTTATACGTTATACGTTGTACGTTATACGTTATACGTTGTACGTCATACGTTCTACGTTATACATTATACGTTAAACGTTGTACGTTATACGTTATACGTCATACGTTATACGTTATACGTTATACGTTATACGTTCTACGTTATACGTTATACGTTAAAAGTTGTACGTTATACGTTATACGTTATACGTTATACGTTATACGTTATACGTTATACGTTATGCGTTATACATTATACGTTATACGTTATACGTTATACGTTATACGTTATACGTTATACGTTATACGTTATACGTTATACGTTATACGTTATACGTTATACGTTATACGTTATACGTTATACGTTATACGTTATACGTTATACGTAATATGTAATACGTCATACGTTTTACGTTAATCGTTATACGTTATACGCTATACGCTATACGTTATACGTTATACGTTATACGTTATACGTTATACGTTATACGTTATACGACATACGTTATACGTTATACGTTATTCGTTATACGTTATACGTTATACGTTATACGTTATACGTTATACGTTATACGTTATACGTTATACGTTATACGTTATACGTTATACGTTATACGTTATACGTTATACGTTATACGTTATACGTTATACGTTATACGTTATACGTTATACGTTATACGTTATACGTTATACGTTAAAGGTTATACGTTATACGTTATACGTTATACGTTATACGTTATACGTTATACGTTATACGTTATACGTTATACGTTATACGTTGTACGTTATACGCTATACGTTATACGTTATACGTTATACGTTAAACGTTGTACGTTATACGTTATACGTTATACGTTATACGTTATTCGTTATACGTTATGCGTTATACGTTATACGTTATACATTATACGTTATACGTTATACGTTATACGTTATACGTTATACGTTATACGTTATACGTTATACGTTATACGTTATACGTTATACGTTATACGTTATACGTTATACGTTACACGTTATACGTTATACGTTATACGTTATACGTTATGCGTTATAGGATATAAGTTATACGTTATACGTTATACGTTATACGTTGTACGTCATACGTTATGCGTTATAGGATATACGTTATACGTTAAACGTTGTACGTTATACGTTATACGTTATACGTTATACGTTATACGTTATACGTTATACGTTATACGTTATACGTTATGCGTTATACGTTATACGTTATACGTTATACGTTATACGTTATACGTTATACGTTATACGTTATACGTTATACGTTATGCGTTATAGGATATAAGTTATACGTTATACGTTATACGTTATACGTTGTACGTCATACGTTATGCGTTATAGGATATATGTTATACGTTGTACGTTGTACGTTATACGTTATACGTTATACGTTATACGTTATACGTTATACGTTATACGTTGTACGTCATACGTTATGCGTTATAGGATATACGTTATACGTTATACGTTGTACGTTATACGTTATACGTTAAACGTTATACGTTATACGTTATACGTTATACGTTATACGTTATACGTTATACGTTATACGTTATACGTTATACGTTATACGTTATACGTTATACGTTATACGTTACACGTTATACGTTATACGTTATACGTTATACGTTATGCGTTATAGGATATAAGTTATACGTTATACGTTATACGTTATACGTTGTACGTCATACGTTATGCGTTATAGGATATACGTTATACGTTATACGCTGTACGTTATACGTTATACGTTATACGTTATACGTTATACGTTATACGTTATACGTTATACGTTATACGTTATACGTTACACGTTATACGTTATACGTTATACGTTATACGTTATGCGTTATAGGATATAAGTTATACGTTATACGTTATACGTTATACGTTGTACGTCATACGTTATACGTTATACGTTATACGTTATACGTTATATGTTATACGTTATACGTTATACGTTATACGTTATACGTTATACGTTATACGTTATACGTTATGCGTTATAGGATATACGTTATACGTTATACGTTATACGTTATACGTTGTACGTTATACGTTATACGTTATGCGTTGTACGTTATACGTTATACGTTATACGTTATACGTTATACGTTATACGTTATACGTTATACGTTATACGTTATACGTTATACGTTATACGTTATACGTTATACGTTATACGTTATACGTTATACGTTATACGTTATACGTTATACGTTATACGTTATACATTATACGTTATACGCTATACGTTATACGTTATACGTTATACGTTAAACGTTGTACGTTATACGTTATACGTTATACGTCATACGTTATGCGTTATAGGATATACGTTATACGTTATACGTTGTACGTTATACGTTATACGTTGTACGTTATACGTTCTACGTTATACATTATACGTTAAACGTTGTACGTTATACGTTATACGTCATACGTTATACGTTATACGTTATACGTTATACGTTCTACGTTATACGTTATACGTTATACGTTATACGTTATACGTTATACGTTATACGTTATACGTTATACGCCATACGTTATACGTTATACGTTATACGTTGTACGTCATACGTTATGCGTTATAGGATATACGTTATACGTTATACGTTGTACGTTATACGTTATACGTTATACGTTATACGTTATACGTTATACGTTATACGTTATACGTTATACGTTATACGTTATACGTTATACGTTATACGTTATACGTTATACGTTATACGTTATACGTTATACGTTACACGTTATACGTTATACGTTATACGTTATACGTTATGCGTTATAGGATATAAGTTATACGTTATACGTTATACGTTATACGTTGTACGTCATACGTTATGCGTTATAGGCTATACGTTATACGTTATACGCTGTACGTTATACGTTATACGTTATACGTTATACGTTATACGTTATACGTTATACGTTATACGTTATACGTTACACGTTATACGTTATACGTTATACGTTATACGTTATACGTTATACGTTATACGTTATACGTTATGCGTTATAGGATATAAGTTATACGTTATACGTTATACGTTATACTTTGTACGTCATACGTTATGCGTTATAGGATATACGTTATACGTTATACGCTGTACGTTATACGTTATACGTTATACGTTATACGTTATACGTTATACGTTATACGTTATACGTTATACGTTACACGTTATACGTTATACGTTACACGTTATACGTTATACGTTATACGTTATACGTTATGCGTTATAGGATATAAGTTATACGTTATACGTTATACGTTATACGTTGTACGTCATACGTTATGCGTTATAGGATATACGTTATACGTTGTACGTTGTACGTTATACGTTATACGTTATACGTTATACATTATACGTTATACGTTGTACGTTGTACGTTGTACGTCATACGTTATGCGTTATAGGATATACGTTATACTTTATACGTTGTACGTTATACGTTATACGTTATACGTTATACGTTATACGTTATACGTTATACGTTATACGTTATACGTTATACGTTATACGTTATACGTTATACGTTATACGTTATACGTTATACGTTATACGTTATACGTTGTACGTTACACGTTATACGTTATACGTTATACGTTATACGTTATGCGTTATAGGATATAAGTTATACGTTATACGTTATACGTTATACGTTGTACGTCATACGTTATGCGTTATAGGATATACGTTATACGTTATACGCTGTACGTTATACGTTATACGTTATACGTTATACGTTATACGTTATACGTTATAGGTTATACGTTATACGTTACACGTTATACGTTATACGTTATACGTTATACGTTATGCGTTATAGGATATAAGTTATACGTTATACGTTATACGTTATACGTTGTACGTCATACGTTATACGTTATACGTTATACGTTATACGTTATACGTTATACGTTATACGTTATACGTTATACGTTATACGTTATACGTTATACGTTATACGTTATACGTTATACATTATACGTTATACGCTATACGTTATACGTTATACGTTATACGTTAAACGTTGTACGTTATACGTTATACGTCATACGTTATGCGTTATAGGATATACGTTATACGTTATACGTTATACGTTATACGTTATACGTTGTACGTTATACGTTATACGTTATGCGTTATGCGTTATACGTTATACGTTATACGTTATACGTTATACGTTATACGTTATACGTTATACGTTATACGTTATACGTTATACGTTGTACGTCATACGTTATACGTTATACGTTATACGTTATACGTTATACGTTATATGTTATACGTTATACGTTATACGTTATACGTTATACGTTATACGTTATACGTTATACGTTATGCGTTATAGGATATACGTTATACGTTATACGTTATACGTTATACGTTATACGTTGTACGTTATACGTTATACGTTATGCGTTATACGTTATACGTTATACGTTATACGTTATACGTTATACGTTATACGTTATACGTTATACGTTATACGTTATACGTTATACGTTATACGTTATACGTTATACGTTAAACGTTGTACGTTATACGTTATACGTCATACGTTATGCGTTATAGGATATACGTTATACGTTATACGTTGTACGTTATACGTTATACGTTGTACGTTATACGTTCTACGTTATACATTATACGTTAAACGTTGTACGTTATACGTTATACGTCATACGTTATACGTTATACGTTATACGTTATACGTTCTACGTTATACGTTATACGTTAAACGTTGTACGTTATACGTTATACGTTATACGTTATACGTTATACGTTATACGTTATACGTTATGCGTTATACGTTATACGTTATACGTTATACGTTATACGTTATACGTTATACGTTATACGTTATACATTATACGTTATACGCTATACGTTATACGTTATACGTTATACGTTAAACGTTGTACGTTATACGTTATACGTCATACGTTATGCGTTATAGGATATACGTTATACGTTATACGTTGTACGTTATACGTTATACGTTGTACGTTATACGTTCTACGTTATACATTATACGTTAAACGTTGTACGTTATACGTTATACGTCATACGTTATACGTTATACGTTATACGTTATACGTTCTACGTTATACGTTATACGTTAAACGTTGTACGTTATACGTTATACGTTATACGTTATACGTTATACGTTATACGTTATACGTTATGCGTTATACGTTATACGTTATACGTTATACGCTATGCGTTATACGTCATACTTTTACGTTATACGTTATACGTTATACATTATACGTTATACGTTATACGTTATACGTTATACGTTATACGTTATACGTTATACGTTATACGTTATACGTTACACGTTATACGTTATACGTTATACGTTATACGTTATGCGTTATAGGATATAAGTTATACGTTATACGTTATACGTTATACGTTGTACGTCATACGTTATGCGTTATAGGATATACGTTATACGTTATACGCTGTACGTTATACGTTATACGTTATACGTTATACGTTATACGTTATACGTTATACGTTATACGTTATACGTTACACGTTATACGTTATACGTTATACGTTATACGTTATACGTTATACGTTATACGTTATGCGTTATAGGATATAAGTTATACGTTATACGTTATACGTTATACGTTGTACGTCATAAGTTATGCGTTATAGGATATACGTTATACGTTATACGCTGTACGTTATACGTTATACGTTATACGTTATACGTTATACGTTATACGTTATACGTTATACGTTATACGTTACACGTTATACGTTATACGTTACACGTTATACGTTATACGTTATACGTTATACGTTATGCGTTATAGGATATAAGTTATACGTTATACGTTATACGTTATACGTTGTACGTCATACGTTATGCGTTATAGGATATACGTTATACGTTGTACGTTGTACGTTATACGTTATACGTTATACGTTATACGTTATACGTTATACGTTATACGTTGTACGTCATACGTTATGCGTTATAGGATATACGTTATACTTTATACGTTGTACGTTATACGTTATACGTTATACGTTATGCGTTATAGGATATAAGTTATACGTTATACGTTATACGTTATACGTTGTACGTCATACGTTATACGTTATACGTTATACGTTATACGTTATATGTTATACGTTATACGTTATACGTTATACGCTGTACGTTATACGTTATACGTTATACGTTATACGTTATACGTTATACGTTATACGTTATACGTTATACGTTACACGTTATACGTTATACGTTATACGTTATACGTTATACGTTATACGTTATACGTTATGCGTTATAGGATATAAGTTATACGTTATACGTTATACGTTATACGCTGTACGTTATACGTTATACGTTATACGTTATACGTTATACGTTATACGTTATAGGTTATACGTTATACGTTACACGTTATACGTTATACGTTATACGTTATACGTTATGCGTTATAGGATATAAGTTATACGTTATACGTTATACGTTATACGTTGTACGTCATACGTTATACGTTATACGTTATACGTTATACGTTATATGTTATACGTTATACGTTATACGTTATACGTTATACGTTATACGTTATACGTTATACGTTATGCGTTATAGGATATACGTTATACGTTATACGTTATACGTTATACGTTATACGTTGTACGTTATACGTTATACGTTATGCGTTATACGTTATACGTTATACGTTATACGTTATACGTTGTACGTTATACGTTATACGTTGTACGTTATACGTTCTACGTTATACATTATACGTTAAACGTTGTACGTTATACGTTATACGTCATACGTTATACGTTATACGTTATACGTTATACGTTCTACGTTATACGTTATACGTTAAACGTTGTACGTTATACGTTATACGTTATACGTTATACGTTATACGTTATACGTTATACGTTATGCGTTATACGTTATACGTTATACGTTATACGTTATACGCTATGCGTTATAGGATATACGTTGTACGTTATACGTTCTACGTTATACATTATACGTTAAACGTTGTACGTTATACGTTATACGTCATACGTTATACGTTATACGTTATACGTTATACGTTCTACGTTATACGTTATACGTTAAACGTTGTACGTTATACGTTATACGTTATACGTTATACGTTATACGTTATACGTTATACGTTATGCGTTATACGTTATACGTTATACGTTATACGTTATACGTTATACGTTATACGTTATACGTTATACGTTATACGTTATACGTTATACGTTATACGTTATACGTTATACGTTATACGTTATACGTAATATGTAATACGTCATACGTTTTACGTTAATCGTTATACGTTATACGTTATACGTTATACGTTATACGTTATACGTTATACGTTATACGTTATACGTTATACGTTATACGTTATACGTTATACGTTATACGTTATACGTTATACGTTATACGTTACACGTTATACGTTATACGTTATACGTTATACGTTATGCGTTATAGGATATAAGTTATACGTTATACGTTATACGTTATACGTTGTACGTCATACGTTATGCGTTATAGGATATACGTTATACGTTATACGCTGTACGTTATACGTTATACGTTATACGTTATACGTTATACGTTATACGTTATACGTTATACGTTATACGTTATACGTTACACGTTATACGTTATACGTTATACGTTATACGTTATGCGTTATAGGATATAAGTTATACGTTATACGTTATACGTTATACGTTGTACGTCATACGTTATACGTTATACGTTATACGTTATACGTTATACGTTATATGTTATACGTTATACGTTATACGTTATACGTTATACGTTATACGTTATACGTTATACGTTATGCGTTATAGGATATACGTTATACGTTATACGTTATACGTTATACGTTATACGTTATACGTTATACGTTATACGTTACACGTTATACGTTATACGTTATACGTTATACGTTATGCGTTATAGGATATAAGTTATACGTTATACGTTATACGTTATACGTTGTACGTCATACGTTATGCGTTATAGGATATACGTTATACGTTATACGCTGTACGTTATACGTTATACGTTATACGTTATACGTTATACGTTATACGTTATACGTTATACGTTATACGTTACACGTTATACGTTATACGTTATACGTTATACGTTATACGTTATACGTTATACGTTATGCGTTATAGGATATAAGTTATACGTTATACGTTATACGTTATACGTTGTACGTCATACGTTATGCGTTATAGGATATACGTTGTACGTTATACGTTCTACGTTATACATTATACGTTAAACGTTGTACGTTATACGTTATACGTCATACGTTATACGTTATACGTTATACGTTATACGTTATACGTTCTACGTTATACGTTATACGTTAAACGTTGTACGTTATACGTTATACGTTATACGTTATACGTTATACGTTATACGTTATACGTTATGCGTTATACGTTATACGTTATACGTTATACGTTATACGTTATACGTTATACGTTATACGTTATACGTTATACGTTATACGTTATACGTTATACGTTATACGTTATACGTTATACGTTATACGTAATATGTAATACGTCATACGTTTTACGTTAATCGTTATACGTTATACGTTATACGCTATACGTTATACGTTATACGTTATACGTTATACGTTATACGTTATACGTTATACATTATACGTTATACGTTATACGTTATACGTTATACGTTATACGTTATACGTTATACGTTATACGTTATACGTTATACGTTATACGTCATACGTTATACGTTATACGTTATACGTTACACGTTATACGTTATACGTTATACGTTATACGTTATGCGTTATAGGATATAAGTTATACGTTATACGTTATACGTTATACGTTGTACGTCATACGTTATGCGTTATAGGATATACGTTATACGTTATACGTTGTACGTTATACGTTATACGTTATACGTTATACGTTATACGTTATACGTTATACGTTATACGTTATACGTTATACGTTATACGTTATACGTTATACGTTATACGTTATACGTTATACGTTATGCGTCATACGTCATACTTTTACGTTATACGTTATACGTTATGCGTTATACGATATACGTTATACGTTATACGTTATACGTTATGCGTTATACGTTATACGTTATACGTTATTCGTTATACGTTATACGTTATACGTTATACGTTATACGTTATACGTTATACGTTATACGTTATGCGTTATAGGATATACGTTATACGTTATACGTTGTACGTTATACGTTATACGTTGTACGTTATACGTTATACGTTTTACGTTATACGTTATACGTTATACGTTGTACGTTATACGTTAAACGTTGTACGTTATACGTTATACGTCATACGTTATACGTTATACGATATACGTTATACGTTATACGTTATACGTTATACGTTATACGTTATACGTTATACGTTATACGACATACGTTATACGTTATACGTTATACGTTATACGTTATACGTTATACGTTATACGTTATACGTTATACGTTATACGTTATACGTTATGCGTCATACGTCATACTTTTACGTTATACGTTATACGTTATACGTTATACGTTATACGTTATACGTTATACGTTATACGTTATGCGTTATACGTTATACGTTATACGTTATTCGTTATACGTTATACGTTATACGTTATACGTTATACGTTATACGTTATACGTTATACGTGATGCGTTATAGGATATACGTTATACGTTATACGTTGTACGTTATACGTTATACGTTGTACGTTATACGTTCTACGTTATACGTTATACGTTAAACGTTGTAGGTTATACGTTATACGTCATACGCTATACGTTATACGTTATACGTTATACGTTATACGTTCTACGTTATACGTTAAACGTTGTACGTTATACGTTATACGTTATACGTTATACGTTATACGTTATACGTTATACGTTATACGTTATACGTTATACGTTATACGTTACACGTTATACGTTATACGTTATACGTTATACGTTATACGTTATACGTTATACGTTATACGTTATACGTTATACGTTATACGTTATACGTTATACGTTATGCGTTATAGGATATACGTTATACGTTATACGTTGTACGTTATACGCTATACGTTATACGTTATACGTTATACGTTAAACGTTGTACGTTATACGTTATACGTTATACGTAATACGTTATACGTTATACGTTATACGTTATACGTTATACGTTATACGTTATACGTTATACGTTATACGTTATACGTTATACGTTAAACGTTATACGTTATGCGTTATACGTTATACGTTATACGTTATACGTTATACGTTACACGTTATACGTTATACGTTATACGTTATACGTTATGCGTTATAGGATATAAGTTATACGTTATACGTTATACGTTATACGTTGTACGTCATACGTTATGCGTTATAGGATATACGTTATACGTTATACGTTATACGTTATACGTTATACGTTATACGTTATACGTTATACGTTATACGTTATACGTTGTACGTCATACGTTATGCGTTATAGGATATACGTTATACGTTATACGTTGTACGTTATACGTTATACGTTATACGTTATACGTTATACGTTATACGTTATACGTTATACGTTATACGTTATACGTTATACGTTATACGTTATACGTTATACGTTATACGTTATACGTTACACGTTATACGTTATACGTTATACGTTATACGTTATGCGTTATAGGATATAAGTTATACGTTATACGTTATACGTTATACGTTGTACGTCATACGTTATGCGTTATAGGATATACGTTATACGTTATACGTTGTACGTTATACGTTATACGTTATACGTTATACGTTATACGTTATACGTTATACGTTATACGTTATACGTTATACGTTATACGTTATACGTTATACGTTATACGTTATACGTTATACGTTATACGTTATACGTTATACGTTATACGTTACACGTTATACGTTATACGATATACGTTATACGTTATACGTTATACGTTATACGTTATACGTTATACGTTATACGTTATGCGTTATAGGATATACGTTATACGTTATACGTTGTACGTTATACGTTATACGTTGTACGATATACGTTATACGTTATACGTTATACGTTATACGTTATACGTTATACGTTAAACGTTGTACGTTATACGTTATACGTCATACGTTATACGTTATACGATATACGTTATACGTTCTACGTTATACGTTATACGTTAAACGTTGTACGTTATACGTTATACGTTATACGTTATTCGTTATACGTTATACGTTATACGTTATACGTTATACGTTATACGTTATACGTTATACGTTATACGTTATACGGTATGCGTTATAGGATATACGTTATACGTTATACGTTGTACGTTATACGTTATACGTTGTACGTTATACGTTCTACGTTATACGTTATACGTTAAACGTTGTAGGTTATACGTTATACGTCATACGCTATACGTTATACGTTATACGTTATACGTTATACGTTCTACGTTATACGTTAAACGTTGTACGTTATACGTTATACGTTATACGTTATACGTTATACGTTATACGTTATACGTTATACGTTATACGTTATACGTTATACGTTATACGTTATACGTTATACGTTATGCGTTATAGGATATACGTTATACGTTATACGTTACACGTTATACGTTATACGTTATACGTTATACCTTATACGTTATACGTTATACGTTATACGTTATACGTTATACATTATACGTTATACGTTATACGTTATACGTTATACGTTATACGTTATACGTTATACGTTATACGTTATACGGTATGCGTTATACGTTATACGTTATACGTTATACGTTATACGTTATACGTTATACGTTATACGTTATGCGTTATACGTAATACGTTATACGTTATACGATATACGTTATACGCTCTACGTTATACGTTATACGTTAAACGTTGTACGTTATACGTTATACGTTATACGTTATTCGTTATACGTTATACGTTATACGTTATACGTTATACGTTATACGTTATACGTTATACGTTATACGGTATGCGTTATAGGATATACGTTATACGTTATACGTTGTACGTTATACGTTATACGTTGTACGTTATACGTTCTACGTTATACGTTATACGTTAAACGTTGTACGTTATACGTTATACGTTATACGTTTTACGTTATACGGTATACGTTATACGTTGTACGTTATACGTTATACGTTATACGTTATACGTTATACGTTATACGTTAAACGTTGTACGTTATACGTTATACGTTATACGTTATACGTTATACGTTACACGTTATACGTTATACGTTATACGTTATACCTTATACGTTATACGTTATACGTTATACGTTATACGTTATACATTATACGTTATACGTTGAACGTTGTACGATATACGTTATACGTTATACGTTATACGTTATACGTTATACGTTAAACGTTGTACGTTATACGTTATACGTCATACGTTATACGTTATACGATATACGTTATACGTTCTACGTTATACGTTATACGTTAAACGTTGTACGTTATACGTTATACGTTATACGTTATTCGTTATACGTTATACGTTATACGTTATACGTTATACGTTATACGTTATACGTTATACGTTATACGTTATACGGTATGCGTTATAGGATATACGTTATACGTTATACGTTGTACGTTATACGTTATACGTTGTACGTTATACGTTCTACGTTATACGTTATACGTTAAACGTTGTAGGTTATACGTTATACGTCATACGCTATACGTTATACGTTATACGTTATACGTTATACGTTCTACGTTATACGTTAAACGTTGTACGTTATACGTTATACGTTATACGTTATACGTTATACGTTATACGTTATACGTTATACGTTATACGTTATACGTTATACGTTATACGTTATACGTTATACGTTATACGTTATACGTTATACGTTATACGTTATACGTTATACGTTATACGTTATACGTTATACGTTATACGTTATACGTTATACGTTATACGTTATACGTTATACGTTATACGTTATGCGTTATAGGATATACGTTATACGTTATACGTTGTACGTTATACGCTATACGTTATACGTTATACGTTATACGTTAAACGTTGTACGTTATACGTTATACGTTATACGTTATACGTTATACGTTATACGTTATACGTTATGCGTTATACGTTATACGTTATACATTATACGTTATACGTTATACGTTATACGTTATACGTTATACGTTATACGTTATACGTTATACGTTATACGTTATACGTTATACGTAATATGTAATACGTCATACGTTTTACGTTAATCGTTATACGTTATACGTTATACGTTATACGTTATACGTTAAACGTTGTACGTTATACGTTATACGTCATACGTTATGCGTTATAGGATATACGTTATAGGTTATACGTTGTACGTTATACGTTATACGTTATACGTTATACGTTATACGTTATACGTTATACGTTATACGTTATACGTTATACGTTATACGTTATACGTTATACGTTATACGTTATACGTTACACGTTATACGTTATACGTTATACGTTATACGTTATGCGTTATAGGATATAAGTTATACGTTATACGTTATACGTTATACGTTGTACGTCATACGTTATGCGTTATAGGATATACGTTATACGTTATACGTTGTACGTTATACGTTATACGTTATACGTTATACGTTATACGTTATACGTTATACGTTATACGTTATACGTTATACGTTATACGTTATACGTTATACGTTATACGTTATACGTTATACGTTATACGTTATACGTTATACGTTATACGTTATACGTTATACGTTATACGTTAAACGTTATACGTTATGCGTTATACGTTATACGTTATACGTTATACGTTATACGTTACACGTTATACGTTATACGTTATACGTTATACGTTATGCGTTATAGGATATAAGTTATACGTTATACGTTATACGTTATACGTTGTACGTCATACGTTATGCGTTATAGGATATACGTTATACGTTGTACGTTGTACGTTATACGTTATACGTTATACGTTATACGTTATACGTTATACGTTATACGTTGTATGTCATACGTTATGCGTTATAGGATATACGTTATACGTTATACGTTGTACGTTATACGTTGTACGTCATACGTTATGCGTTATAGGATATACGTTATACGTTATACGTTGTACGTTATACGTTATACGTTATACGTTATACGTTATACGTTATACGTTATACGTTATACGTTATACGTTATACGTTATACGTTATACGTTATACGTTACACGTTATACGTTATACGTTATACGTTATACGTTATACGTTATACGTTATACGTTATACGTTATACGTTAAACGTTATACGTTATGCGTTATACGTTATACGTTATACGTTATACGTTACACGTTACACGTTATACGTTATACGTTATACGTTATACGTTATGCGTTATAGGATATAAGTTATACGTTATACGTTATACGTTATACGTTGTACGTCATACGTTATGCGTTATAGGATATACGTTATACGTTGTACGTTGTACGTTATACGTTATACGTTATACGTTATACGTTATACGTTATACGTTGTACGTTGTACGTCATACGTTATGCGTTATAGGATATACGTTATACGTTATACGTTGTACGTTATACGTTATACGTTATACGTTATACGTTATACGTTATACGTTATACGTTATACGAAATACGTTATACGTTATACGTTATACGTTATACGTTATACGTTATACGTTATACGTTACACGTTATACGTTATACGTTATACGTTATACGTTATGCGTTATAGGATATAAGTTATACGTTATACGTTATACGTTATACGTTGTACGTCATACGTTATGCGTTATAGGATATACGTTATACGTTATACGTTGTACGTTATACGTTATACGTTATACGTTATACGTTATACGTTATACGTTATACGTTATACGTTATACGTTACACGTTATACGTTATACGTTATACGTTATACGTTATGCGTTATAGGATATAAGTTATACGTTATACGTTATACGTTATACGTTGTACGTCATACGTTATACGTTATACGTTATACGTTATACGTTATATGTTATACGTTATACGTTATACGTTATACGTTGTACGTTATACGCTATACGTTATACGTTATACGTTACACGTTAAACGTTGTACGTTATACGTTATACGTTATACGTTATACGTTATACGTTATACGTTATGCGTTATACGTTATACGTTATACATTATACGTTATACGTTATACGTTATACGTTATACGTTATACGTTATACGTTATACGTTATACGTTATACGTTATACGTTATACGTTATACGTTATACGTTATACGTTATACGTAATATGTAATACGTCATACGTTTTACGTTAATCGTTATACGTTATACGTTATACGTTATACGTTAAACGTTGTACGTTATACGTTATACGTCATACGTTATGCGTTATAGGATATACGTTATACGTTATACGTTGTACGTTATACGTTATACGTTATACGTTATACGTTATACGTTATACGTTATACGTTATACGTTATACGTTATACGTTATACGTTATACGTTATACGTTATACGTTATACGTTACACGTTATACGTTATACGTTATACGTTATACGTTATGCGTTATAGGATATAAGTTATACGTTATACGTTATACGTTATACGTTGTACGTCATACGTTATGCGTTATAGGATATACGTTATACGTTATACGTTGTACGTTATACGTTATACGTTATACGTTATACGTTATACGTTATACGTTATACGTTAAACGTTGTAGGTTATACGTTATACGTCATACGCTATACGTTATACGTTATACGTTATACGTTCTACGTTATACGTTATACGTTAAACGTTGTACGTTATACGTTATACGTTATACGTTATACGTTATACGTTATACGTTATACGTTATACGTTATACGTTATACGTTATACGTTATACGTTATACGTTATACGTTATGCGTTATAGGATATACGTTATACGTTATACGTTGTACGTTATACGTTATGCGTTATAGGATATACGTTATACGTTATACGTTGTACGTTATACGTTATACGTTGTACGTTATACGTTCTACGTTATACGTTATACGTTAAACGTTGTAGGTTATACGTTATACGTCATACGCTATACGTTATACGTTATACGTTATACGTTCTACGTTATACGTTATACGTTAAACGTTGTACGTTATACGTTATACGTTATACGTTATACGTTATACGTTATACGTTATACGTTATACGTTATACGTTATACGTTATACGTTATACGTTATACGTTATACGTTATGCGTTATAGGATATACGTTATACGTTATACGTTGTACGTTATACGTTATACGTTATACGTTATGCGTTATAGGATATACGTTATACGTTATACGTTGTACGTTATACGTTATACGTTGTACGTTATACGTTCTACGTTATACGTTATACGTTAAACGTTGTAGGTTATACGTTATACGTCATACGCTATACGTTATACGTTATACGTTATACGTTCTACGTTATACGTTATACGTTAAACGTTGTACGTTATACGTTATACGTTATACGTTATACGTTATACGTTATACGTTATACGTTATACGTTATACGTTATACGTTATACGTTATACGTTATACGTTATACGTTATACGTTATACGTTATACGTTATACGTTATACGTTATACGTTATACGTTATACGTTACACGTTATACGTTATACGTTATACGTTATACGTTATGCGTTATAGGATATAAGTTATACGTTATACGTTATACGTTATACGTTGTACGTCATACGTTATGCGTTATAGGATATACGTTATACGTTATACGTTGTACGTTATACGTTATACGTTATACGTTATACGTTATACGTTATACGTTATACGTTATACGTTATACGTTATACGTTATACGTTATACGTTATACGTTATACGTTATACGTTATACGTTACACGTTACACGTTATACGTTATACGTTATACGTTATACGTTATGCGTTATAGGATATAAGTTATACGTTATACGTTATACGTTATACGTTGTACGTCATACGTTATGCGTTATAGGATATACGTTATACGTTGTACGTTGTACGTCATACGTTATACGTTATACGTTATACGTTATACGTTATACGTTGTACGTTGTACGTCATACGTTATGCGTTATAGGATATACGTTATACGTTATACGTTGTACGTTATACGTTATACGTTATACGTTATACGTTATACGTTATACGTTATACGTTATACGTTATACGTTATACGTTATACGTTATACGTTATACGTTATACGTTATACGTTATACGTTATACGTTATACGTTACACGTTATACGTTATACGTTATACGTTATACGTTATGCGTTATAGGATATAAGTTATACGTTATACGTTATACGTTATACGTTGTACGTCATACGTTATGCGTTATAGGATATACGTTATACGTTATACGTTGTACGTTATACGTTATACGTTATACGTTATACGTTATACGTTATACGTTATACGTTATACGTTATACGTTACACGTTATACGTTATACGTTATACGTTATACGTTATGCGTTATAGGATATAAGTTATACGTTATACGTTATACGTTATACGTTGTACGTCATACGTTATACGTTATACGTTATACGTTATACGTTATATGTTATACGTTATACGTTATACGTTATACGTTGTACGTTATACGCTATACGTTATACGTTATACGTTACACGTTAAACGTTGTACGTTATACGTTATACGTTATACGATATACGTTATACGTTATACGTTATGCGTTATACGTTATACGTTATACATTATACGTTATACGTTATACGTTATACGTTATACGTTATACGTTATACGTTATACGTTATACGTTATACGTTATACGTTATACGTAATATGTAATACGTCATACGTTTTACGTTAATCGTTATACGTTATACGTTATACGTTATACGTTAAACGTTGTACGTTATACGTTATACGTCATACGTTATGCGTTATAGGATATACGTTATACGTTATACGTTGTACGTTATACGTTATACGTTATACGTTATACGTTATACGTTATACGTTATACGTTATACGTTATACGTTATACGTTATACGTTATACGTTATACGTTATACGTTATACGTTATACGTTACACGTTATACGTTATACGTTATACGTTATACGTTATGCGTTATAGGATATAAGTTATACGTTATACGTTATACGTTATACGTTGTACGTCATACGTTATGCGTTATAGGATATACGTTATACGTTATACGTTGTACGTTATACGTTATACGTTATACGTTATACGTTATACGTTATACGTAATACGTTATACGTTAAGCGTTGTAGGTTATACGTTATACGTCATACGCTATACGTTATACGTTATACGTTATACGTTCTACGTTATACGTTATACGTTAAACGTTGTACGTTATACGTTATACGTTATACGTTATACGTTATACGTTATACGTTATACGTTATACGTTATACGTTATACGTTATACGTTATACGTTATACGTTATACGTTATGCGTTATAGGATATACGTTATACGTTATACGTTGTACGTTATACGTTATGCGTTATAGGATATACGTTATACGTTATACGTTGTACGTTATACGTTATACGTTATACGTTGTACGTTATACGTTCTACGTTATACGTTATACGTTAAACGTTGTAGGTTATACGTTATACGTCATACGCTATACGTTATACGTTATACGTTATACGTTCTACGTTATACGTTATACGTTAAACGTTGTACGTTATACGTTATACGTTATACGTTATACGTTATACGTTATACGTTATACGTTATACGTTATACGTTATACGTTATACGTTATACGTTATACGTTATACGTTATGCGTTATAGGATATACGTTATACGTTATACGTTGTACGTTATACGTTATACGTTATACGTTATACGTTATACGTTATGCGTTATAGGATATACGTTATACGTTATACGTTGTACGTTATACGTTATACGTTGTACGTTATACGTTCTACGTTATACGTTATACGTTAAACGTTGTAGGTTATACGTTATACGTCATACGCTATACGTTATACGTTATACGTTATACGTTCTACGTTATACGTTATACGTTAAACGTTGTACGTTATACGTTATACGTTATACGTTATACGTTATACGTTATACGTTATACGTTATACGTTATACGTTATACGTTATACGTTATACGTTATACGTTATACGTTATACGTTATACGTTATACGTTATACGTTATACGTTATACGTTATACGTTATACGTTATACGTTATACGTTATACGTTACACGTTATACGTTATACGGTATACGTTATACGTTATGCGTTATAGGATATAAGTTATACGTTATACGTTATACGTTATGCGTTATAGGATATAAGTTATACGTTATACGTTATACGTTATACGTTGTACGTCATACGTTATGCGTTATAGGATATACGTTATACGTTGTACGTTGTACGTTATACGTTATACGTTATACAATATACGTTATACGTTATACGTTATACGTTATACGTTATACGTTACACGTTATACGTTATACGTTATACGTTATACGTTATACGTTATACGTTACACGTTATACGTTATACGTTATACGTTATACGTTATGCGTTATAGGATATAAGTTATACGTTATACGTTATACGTTATACGTTGTACGTCATACGTTATGCGTTATAGGATATACGTTATACGTTATACGTTGTACGTTATACGTTATACGTTATACGTTATACGTTATACGTTATACGTTATACGTTATACGTTATACGTTATACGTTATACGTTATGCGTTATACGTTATACGTTATACGTTATACGTTATACGTTATACGTTATACGTTATACGTTATACGTTATACGTTATACGTTATACGTTAAACGTTATACGTTATGCGTTATACGTTATACGTTATACGTTATACGTTATACGTTACACGTTATACGTTATACGTTATACGTTATACGTTATGCGTTATAGGATATAAGTTATACGTTATACGTTATACGTTATACGTTGTACGTCATACGTTATGCGTTATAGGATATACGTTATACGTTGTACGTTGTACGTTATACGTTATACGTTATACGTTATACGTTATACGTTATACGTTATACGTTGTACGTCATACGTTATGCGTTATAGGATATACGTTATACGTTATACGTTGTACGTTATACGTTATACGTTATACGTTATACGTTATACGTTATACGTTATACGTTATACGTTATACGTTATACGTTATACGTTATACGTTATACGTTATACGTTATACGTTATACGTTATACGTTATACGTTATACGTTATACGTTATACGTTATACGTTATACGTTATACGTTATACGTTATACGTTGTACGTTATACGCTATACGTTATACGTTATACGTTATACGTTAAACGTTGTACGCTATACGTTATACGTTATACGTTATACGTTATTCGTTATACGTTATGCGTTATACGTTATACGTTATACATTATACGTTATACGTTATACGTTATACGTTATACGTTATACGTTATACGTTATACGTTATACGTTATACGTTATACGTTATACGTTATACGTTATACGTTATACGTTACACGTTATACGTTATACGTTATACGTTATACGTTATGCGTTATAGGATATAAGTTATACGTTATACGTTATACGTTATACGTTGTACGTCATACGTTATGCGTTATAGGATATACGTTATACGTTATACGTTGTACGTTATACGTTATACGTTATACGTTATACGTTATACGTTATACGTTATACGTTATACGTTATACGTTATGCGTTATACGTTATACGTTATACGTTATACGTTATACGTTATACGTTATACGTTATACGTTATACGTTATACGTTATGCGTTATAGGATATAAGTTATACGTTATACGTTATACGTTATACGTTGTACGTCATACGTTATGCGTTATAGGATATACGTTATACGTTGTACGTTGTACGTTATACGTTATACGTTATACGTTATACGTTATACGTTATACGTTATACGTTGTACGTCATACGTTATGCGTTATAGGATATACGTTATACGTTATACGTTGTACGTTATACGTTATACGTTATACGTTATATGTTATACGTTATACGTTATACGTTATACGTTATACGTTATACGTTATACGTTATACGTTATACGTTATACGTTATACGTTATACGTTACACGTTATACGTTATACGTTATACGTTATACGTTATGCGTTATAGGATATAAGTTATACGTTATACGTTATACGTTATACGTTGTACGTCATACGTTATGCGTTATAGGATATACGTTATACGTTATACGCTGTACGTTATACGTTATACGTTATACGTTATACGTTATACGTTATACGTTATACGTTATACGTTATACGTTATACGTTACACGTTATACGTTATACGTTATACGTTATACGTTATGCGTTATAGGATATAAGTTATACGTTATACGTTATACGTTATACGTTGTACGTCATACGTTATACGTTATACGTTATACGTTATACGTTATATGTTATACGTTATACGTTATACGTTATACGTTATACGTTATACGTTATACGTTATACGTTATGCGTTATAGGATATACGTTATACGTTATACGTTATACGTTATACGTTGTACGTTATACGTTATACGTTATGCGTTATACGTTATACGTTATACGTTATACGTTATACGTTATACGTTATACGTTATACGTTATACGTTATACGTTATACGTTATACGTTATACGTTATACGTTATACGTTATACGTTATACGTTATACGTTATACGTTATACGTTATACGTTATACGTTATACTTTATACGTTATACGCTATACGTTATACGTTATACGTTATACGTTAAACGTTGTACGTTATACGTTATACGTTATACGTCATACGTTATGCGTTATAGGATATACGTTATACGTTATACGTTTACGTTATACGTTATACGTTGTACGTTATACGTTCTACGTTATACATTATACGTTAAACGTTGTACGTTATAAGTTATACGTCATACGTTATACGTTATACGTTATACGTTATACGTTCTACGTTATACGTTATACGTTATACGTTATACGTTATACGTTATACGTTATACGTTATACGTTATACGTTATACGTTATACGTTATACGTTATACGTTGTACGTCATACGTTATGCGTTATAGGATATACGTTAAACGTTGTACGTTATACGTTATACGTTATACGTTATACGTTATAGGTTATACGTTATACGTTATACGTTCTACGTTATACGTTATACGTTAAACGTTGTACGTTATACGTTATACGTTATACGTTTCACGTTATACGTTATACGTTATACGTTATACGTTGTACGTTATACGTTAAACGTTGTACGTTATACGTTATACGTCATACGTTATACGTTATACGATATACGTTATACGTTCTACGTTATACGTTATACGTTATACGTTATACGTTATACGTTATACGTTATACGTTATACGTTATACGTTATACGTTATACGTTATACGTTCTACGTTATACGTTATACGTTAAACGTTGTACGTTATACGTTATACGTTATACGTTTTACGTTATACGTTATACGTTATACGTTGTACGTTATACGTTATACGTTATACGTTATACGTTATACGTTATACGTTAAACGTTGTACGTTATACGTTATACGTTATACGTTATACGTTATACGTTATACGTTATACGTTATACGTTATACGTTATACCTTATACGTTATACGTTATACGTTATACGTTATACGTTATACATTATACGTTATACGTTGAACGTTGTACGATATACGTTATACGTTATACGTTATACGTTATACGTTATACGTTAAACGTTGTACGTTATACGTTATACGTCATACGTTATACGTTATACGATATACGTTATACGTTCTACGTTATACGTTATACGTTAAACGTTGTACGTTATACGTTATACGTTATACGTTATTCGTTATACGTTATACGTTATACGTTATACGTTATACGTTATACGTTATACGTTATACGTTATACGGTATGCGTTATAGGATATACGTTATACGTTATACGTTGTACGTTATACGTTATACGTTGTACGTTATACGTTCTACGTTATACGTTATACGTTAAACGTTGTAGGTTATACGTTATACGTCATACGCTATACGTTATACGTTATACGTTATACGTTATACGTTCTACGTTATACGTTAAACGTTGTACGTTATACGTTATACGTTATACGTTATACGTTATACGTTATACGTTATACGTTATACGTTATACGTTATACGTTATACGTTATACGTTATACGTTATACGTTATACGTTATACGTTATACGTTATACGTTATACGTTATACGTTATACGTTATACGTTATACGTTATACGTTATACGTTATACGTTATACGTTATACGTTATACGTTATGCGTTATAGGATATACGTTATACGTTATACGTTGTACGTTATACGCTATACGTTATACGTTATACGTTATACGTTAAACGTTGTACGTTATACGTTATACGTTATACGTTATACGTTATACGATATACGTTATACGTTCTACGTTATACGTTATACGTTAAACGTTGTACGTTATACGTTATACGTTATACGTTATTCGTTATACGTTATACGTTATACGTTATACGTTATACGTTATACGTTATACGTTATACGTTATACGGTATGCGTTATAGGATATGCGTTATACGTTATACGTTGTACGTTATACGTTATACGTTGTACGTTATACGTTCTACGTTATACGTTATACGTTAAACGTTGTACGTTATACGTTATACGTTATACGTTTTACGTTATACGTTATACGTTATACGTTGTACGTTATACGTTATACGTTATACGTTATACGTTATACGTTATACGTTAAACGTTGTACGTTATACGTTATACGTTATACGTTATACGTTATACGTTATACGTTATACGTTATACGTTATACGTTATACCTTATACGTTATACGTTATACGTTATACGTTATACGTTATACATTATACGTTATACGTTGAACGTTGTACGATATACGTTATACGTTATACGTTATACGTTATACGTTATACGTTAAACGTTGTACGTTATACGTTATACGTTAAACGTTGTACGTTATACGATATACGTTATACGTTCTACGTTATACGTTATACGTTAAACGTTGTACGTTATACGTTATACGTTATACGTTATTCGTTATACGTTATACGTTATACGTTATACGTTATACGTTATACGTTATACGTTATACGTTATACGGTATGCGTTATAGGATATACTTTATACGTTATACGTTGTACGTTATACGTTATACGTTGTACGTTATACGTTCTACGTTATACGTTATACGTTAAACGTTGTAGGTTATACGTTATACGTCATACGCTATACGTTATACGTTATACGTTATACGTTATACGTTCTACGTTATACGTTAAACGTTGTACGTTATACGTTATACGTTATACGTTATACGTTATACGTTATACGTTATACGTTATACGTTATACGTTATACGTTATACGTTATACGTTATACGTTATACGTTATACGTTATACGTTATACGTTATACGTTATACGTTATACGTTATACGTTATACGTTATACGTTATACGTTATACGTTATACGTTATACGTTATACGTTATACGCTATACGTTATACGTTATGCGTTATAGGATATACGTTATACGTTATACGTTGTACGTTATACGCTATACGTTATACGTTATACGTTATACGTTAAACGTTGTACGTTATACGTTATACGTTCTACGTTATACGTTATACGTTATACGTTATGCGTTATACGTTATACGTTATACATTATACGTTATACGTTATACGTTATACGTTATACGTTATACGTTATACGTTATACGTTATACGTTATACGTTATACGTTATACGTTATACGTTATACGTTATACGTTATACGTTATACGTAATATGTAATACGTCATACGTTTTACGTTAATCGTTACACGTTATACGTTATACGTTATACGTTATACGTTAAACGTTGTACGTTATACGTTATACGTCATACGTTATGCGTTATAGGATATACGTTATAGGTTATACGTTGTACGTTATACGTTATACGTTATACGTTATACGTTATACGTTATACGTTATACGTTATACGTTATACGTTATACGTTATACGTTATACGTTATACGTTATACGTTATACGTTACACGTTATACGTTATACGTTATACGTTATACGTTTTGCGTTATAGGATATAAGTTATACGTTATACGTTATACGTTATACGTTGTACGTCATACGTTATGCGTTATAGGATATACGTTATACGTTATACGTTGTACGTTATACGTTATACGTTATACGTTATATGTTATACGTTATACGTTATACGTTATACGTTATACGTTATACGTTATACGTTATACGTTATACGTTATACGTTATACGTTATACGTTATACGTTATACGTTATACGTTATACGTTATACGTTATACGTTAAACGTTATACGTTATGCGTTATACGTTATACGTTATACGTTATACGTTATACGTTACACGTTATAACGTTATACGTTATACGTTATACGTTATGCGTTATAGGATATAAGTTATACGTTATACGTTATACGTTATACGTTGTACGTCATACGTTATGCGTTATAGGATATACGTTATACGTTGTACGTTGTACGTTATACGTTATACGTTATACGTTATACGTTATACGTTATACGTTATACGTTATACGTTGTATGTCATACGTTATGCGTTATAGGATATACGTTATACGTTATACGTTGTACGTTATACGTTGTACGTCATACGTTATGCGTTATAGGATATACGTTATACGTTATACGTTGTACGTTATACGTTATACGTTATACGTTATACGTTATACGTTATACGTTATACGTTATACGTTATACGTTATACGTTATACGTTATACGTTATACGTTATACGTTATACGTTATACGTTATACGTTATACGTTATACGTTATACGTAATATGTAATACGTCATACGTTTTACGTTAATCGTTATACGTTATACGTTATACGTCATACGTTATACGTTAAACGTTGTACGTTATACGTTATACGTCATACGTTATGCGTTATAGGATATACGTTATAGGTTATACGTTGTACGTTATACGTTATACGTTATACGTTATACGTTATACGTTATACGTTATACGTTATACGTTATACGTTATACGTTATACGTTATACGTTATACGTTATACGTTATACGTTACACGTTATACGTTATACGTTATACGTTATACGTTATGCGTTATAGGATATAAGTTAAACGTTATACGTTATACGTTATACGTTGTACGTCATACGTTATGCGTTATAGGATATACGTTATACGTTATACGTTGTACGTTATACGTTATACGTTATACGTTATATGTTATACGTTATACGTTATACGTTATACGTTATACGTTATACGTTATACGTTATACGTTATACGTTATACGTTATACGTTATACGTTATACGTTATACGTTATACGTTATACGTTATACGTTATACGTTAAACGTTATACGTTATGCGTTATACGTTATACGTTATACGTTATACGTTATACGTTACACGTTATAACGTTATACGTTATACGTTATACGTTATGCGTTATAGGATATAAGTTATACGTTATACGTTATACGTTATACGTTGTACGTCATACGTTATGCGTTATAGGATATACGTTATACGTTGTACGTTGTACGTTATACGTTATACGTTATACGTTATACGTTATACGTTATACGTTATACGTTGTATGTCATACGTTATGCGTTATAGGATATACGTTATACGTTATACGTTGTACGTTATACGTTGTACGTCATACGTTATGCGTTATAGGATATACGTTATACGTTATACGTTGTACGTTATACGTTATACGTTATACGTTATACGTTATACGTTATACGTTATACGTTATACGTTATACGTTATACGTTATACGTTATACGTTATACGTTATACGTTATACGTTATACGTTATACGTTATACGTTATACGTTATACGTTATACGTTATACGTTAAACGTTATACGTTATGCGTTATACGTTATACGTTATACGTTATACGTTATACGTTACACGTTATACGTTATACGTTATACGTTATACGTTATGCGTTATAGGATATAAGTTATACGTTATACGTTATACGTTATACGTTGTACGTCATACGTTATGCGTTATAGGATATACGTTATACGTTGTACGTTGTACGTTATACGTTATACGTTATACGTTATACGTTATACGTTATACGTTATACGTTGTACGTCATACGTTATGCGTTATAGGATATACGTTATACGTTATACGTTGTACGTTATACGTTATACGTTATACGTTATACGTTATACGTTATACGTTATACGTTATACGTTATACGTTATACGTTATACGTTATACGTTATACGTTATACGTTATACGTTATACGTTATACGTTATACGTTATACGTTATACGTAATATGTAATACGTCATACGTTTTACGTTAATCGTTATACGTTATACGTTATACGTTATACGTTATACGTTATACGTTAAACGTTGTACGTTATACGTTATACGTCATACGTTATGCGTTATAGGATATACGTTATAGGTTATACGTTGTACGTTATACGTTATACGTTATACGTTATACGTTATACGTTATACGTTATACGTTATACGTTATACGTTATACGTTATACGTTATACGTTATACGTTATACGTTATACGTTATACGTTACACGTTATACGTTATACGTTATACGTTATACGTTATGCGTTATAGGATATAAGTTAAACGTTATACGTTATACGTTATACGTTGTACGTCATACGTTATGCGTTATAGGATATACGTTATACGTTATACGTTGTACGTTATACGTTATACGTTATACGTTATATGTTATACGTTATACGTTATACGTTATACGTTATACGTTATACGTTATACGTTATACGTTATACGTTATACGTTATACGTTATACGTTATACGTTATACGTTATACGTTATACGTTATACGTTAAACGTTATACGTTATGCGTTATACGTTATACGTTATACGTTATACGTTATACGTTACACGTTATAACGTTATACGTTATACGTTATACGTTATGCGTTATAGGATATAAGTTATACGTTATACGTTATACGTTATACGTTGTACGTCATACGTTATGCGTTATAGGATATACGTTATACGTTGTACGTTGTACGTTATACGTTATACGTTATACGTTATACGTTATACGTTATACGTTATACGTTGTATGTCATACGTTATGCGTTATAGGATATACGTTATACGTTATACGTTGTACGTTATACGTTGTACGTCATACGTTATGCGTTATAGGATATACGTTATACGTTATACGTTGTACGTTATACGTTATACGTTATACGTTATACGTTATACGTTATACGTTATACGTTATACGTTATACGTTATACGTTATACGTTATACGTTATACGTTATACGTTATACGTTATACGTTATACGTTATACGTTATACGTTATACGTTATACGTTATACGTTAAACGTTATACGTTATGCGTTATACGTTATACGTTATACGTTATACGTTATACGTTACACGTTATACGTTATACGTTATACGTTATACGTTATGCGTTATAGGATATAAGTTATACGTTATACGTTATACGTTATACGTTGTACGTCATACGTTATGCGTTATAGGATATACGTTATACGTTGTACGTTGTACGTTATACGTTATACGTTATACGTTATACGTTATACGTTATACGTTATACGTTGTACGTCATACGTTATGCGTTATAGGATATACGTTATACGTTATACGTTGTACGTTATACGTTATACGTTATACGTTATACGTTATACGTTATACGTTATACGTTATACGTTATACGTTATACGTTATACGTTATACGTTATACGTTATACGTTATACGTTATACGTTACACGTTATACGTTATACGTTATACGTTATACGTTATGCGTTATAGGATATAAGTTATACGTTATACGTTATACGTTATACGTTGTACGTCATACGTTATGCGTTATAGGATATACGTTATACGTTATACGTTGTACGTTATACGTTATACGTTATACGTTATACGTTATACGTTATACGTTATACGTTATACGTTATACGTTACACGTTATACGTTATACGTTATACGTTATACGTTATGCGTTATAGGATATAAGTTATACGTTATACGTTATACGTTATACGTTGTACGTCATACGTTATACGTTATACGTTATACGTTATACGTTATATGTTATACGTTATACGTTATACGTTATACGTTGTACGTTATACGCTATACGTTATACGTTATACGTTACACGTTAAACGTTGTACGTTATACGTTATACGTTATACGTTATACGTTATACGTTATACGTTATGCGTTATACGTTATACGTTATACATTATACGTTATACGTTATACGTTATACGTTATACGTTATACGTTATACGTTATACGTTATACGTTATACGTTATACGTTATACGTTATACGTTATACGTTATACGTAATATGTAATACGTCATACGTTTTACGTTAATCGTTATACGTTATACGTTATACGTTATACGTTAAACGTTGTACGTTATACGTTATACGTCATACGTTATGCGTTATAGGATATACGTTATACGTTATACGTTGTACGTTATACGTTATACGTTATACGTTATACGTTATACGTTATACGTTATACGTTATACGTTATACGTTATACGTTATACGTTATACGTTATACGTTATACGTTATACGTTACACGTTATACGTTATACGTTATACGTTATACGTCATGCGTTATAGGATATAAGTTATACGTTATACGTTATACGTTATACGTTGTACGTCATACGTTATGCGTTATAGGATATACGTTATACGTTATACGTTGTACGTTATACGTTATACGTTATACGTTATACGTAATACGTTATACGTTATACGTTATACGTTATACGTTATACGTTATGCGTTATAGGATATACGTTATACGTTATACGTTATACGTTATACGTTATACGTTATACGTTATACGTTATACGTTATACGTTATACGTTATACGTTATGCGTTATAGGATATACGTTATACGTTATACGTTGTACGTTATACGTTATACGTTATACGTTATACGTTATACGTTAAACGTTGTACGTTATACGTTATACGTTATACGTTATACGTTATACGTTATACGTTATACGTTATACGTTCTACGTTATACGTTATACGTTAAACGTTGTACGTTATACGTTATACGTTATACGTTTTACGTTATACGTTATACGTTATACGTTGTACGTTATACGTTAAACGTTGTACGTTATACGTTATACGTCATACGTTATACGTTATACGATACACGTTATACGTTCTACGTTATACGTTATACGTTATACGTTATACGTTATACGTTATACGTTATACGTTATACGTTATACGTTATACGTTATACGTTCTACGTTATACGTTATACGTTAAACGTTGTACGTTATACGTTATACGTTATACGTTTTACGTTATACGTTATACGTTATACGTTGTACGTTATACGTTATACGTTATACGTTATACGTTATACGTTATACGTTAAACGTTGTACGTTATACGTTATACGTTATACGTTATACGTTATACGTTATACGTTATACGTTATACGTTATACGTTATACGTTATACGTTATGCCTTATACGTTATACGTTATACGTTATACGTTATACGTTATACATTATACGTTATACGTTGAACGTTGTACGATATACGTTATACGTTATACGTTATACGTTATACGTTATACGTTATACGTTATACGTTATACGTTATACGTTATACGTTATACGTTATACGTTATACGTTATACGTTATACGTTATACGTTATACGTTATACGTTATACGTTATACGTTATACGTTATACGTTATACGTTATACGTTACATGTTATACGGTATACGTTATACGTTATACGTTATGCGTTATAGGATATAAGTTATACGTTATACGTTATACGTTATACGTTGTACGTTATACGTTATACGTTATACGTTATACGTTATACGTTATACGTTATACGTTATACGTTATACGTTATGCGTTATAGGATATACGTTATACGTTATACGTTGTACGTTATACGCTATACGTTATACGTTATACGTTATACGTTAAACGTTGTACGTTATACGTTATACGTTATACGTTATACGTTATACGTTATACGTTATACGTTATGCGTTATACGTTATACGTTATACATTATACGTTATACGTTATACGTTATACGTTATACGTTATACGTTATACGTTATACGTTATACGTTATACGTTATACGTTATACGTAATATGTAATACGTCATACGTTTTACGTTAATCGTTATACGTTATACGTTATACGTTATACGTTAAACGTTGTACGTTATACGTTATACGTCATACGTTATGCGTTATAGGATATACGTTATACGTTATACGTTGTACGTTATACGTTATACGTTATACGTTATACGTTATACGTTATACGTTATACGTTATACGTTATACGTTATACGTTATACGTTATACGTTATACGTTATACGTTATACGTTATACGTTACACGTTATACGTTATACGTTATACGTTATACGTTATGCGTTATAGGATATAAGTTATACGTTATACGTTATACGTTATACGTTGTACGTCATACGTTATGCGTTATAGGATATACGTTATACGTTATACGTTGTACGTTATACGTTATACGTTATACGTTATACGTTATACGTTATACGTTATACGTTATACGTTATACGTTATACGTTATACGTTATACGTTATACGTTATACGTTATACGTTATACGTTATACGTTATACGTTATACGTTATACGTTATACGTTATACGTTATACGTTATACGTTATACGTTAAACGTTATACGTTATGCGTTATACGTTATACGTTATACGTTATACGTTATACGTTACACGTTATACGTTATACGTTATACGTTATACGTTATGCGTTATAGGATATAAGTTATACGTTATACGTTATACGTTATACGTTGTACGTCATACGTTATGCGTTATAGGATATACGTTATACGTTGTACGTTGTACGTTATACGTTATACGTTATACGTTATACGTTATACGTTATACGTTATACGTTGTATGTCATACGTTATGCGTTATAGGATATACGTTATACGTTATACGTTGTACGTTATACGTTATACGTTATACGTTATACGTTATACGTTATACGTTATACGTTATACGTTATACGTTATACGTTATACGTTATACGTTATACGTTATACGTTATACGTTATACGTTACACGTTATACGTTATACGTTATACGTTATACGTTATGCGTCATAGGATATAAGTTATACGTTATACGTTATACGTTATACGTTGTACGTCATACGTTATGCGTTATAGGATATACGTTATACGTTATACGTTGTACGTTATACGTTATACGTTATACGTTATACGTTATACGTTATACGTTATACGTTATACGTTATACGTTATACGTTATACGTTACACGTTATACGTTATACGTTATACGTTATACGTTATGCGTTATAGGATATAAGTTATACGTTATACGTTATACGTTATACGTTGTACGTCATACGTTATACGTTATACGTTATACGTTATACGTTATATGTTATACGTTATACGTTATACGTTATACGTTATACGTTATACGTTATACGTTATACGTTATACGTTATGCGTTATAGGATATACGTTATACGTTATACGTTATACGTTATACGTTGTACGTTATACGTTATACGTTATGCGTTATACGTTATACGTTATACGTTATACGTTATACGTTATACGTTATACGTTATACGTTATACGTTATACGTTATACGTTATACGTTATACGTTATACGTTATACGTTATACGTTATGCGTTATACGTTATACGTTATACATTATACGTTATACGTTATACGTTATACATTATACGTTATACGTTATACGTTATACGTTATACGTTATACGTTATACGTTATACGTTATACGTTATACGTTATACGTTATACGTAATATGTAATACGTCATACGTTTTACGTTATACGTTATACGTTATACGTTATGCGTTATACGTTATACGTTATACATTATACGTTATACGTTATACGTTATACATTATACGTTATACGTTATACGTTATACGTTATACGTTATGCGTTATACGCTATACGTTATACATTATACGTTATACGTTATACGTTATACATTATACGTTATACGTTATACGTTATACGTTATACGTTATACGTTATACGTTATACGTTATACGTTACACGTTATACGTTATACGTTATACGTTATACGTTATGCGTTATAGGATATAAGTTATACGTTATACGTTATACGTTATACGTTGTACGTCATACGTTATACGTTATACGTTATACGTTATACGTTATATGTTATACGTTATACGTTATACGTTATACGTTATACGTTATACGTTATACGTTATACGTTATGCGTTATAGGATATACGTTATACGTTATACGTTATACGTTATACGTTGTACGTTATACGTTATACGTTATGCGTTATACTTTATACGTTATACGTTATACGTTATACGTTATACGTTATACGTTATACGTTATACGTTATACGTTATACGTTATACGTTATACGTTACACGTTATACGTTATACGTTATACGTTATACGTTATACGTTATACGTTATACGTTATACGTTATACATTATTGGTTATACGCTATACGTTATACGTTATACGTTATACGTTAAACGTTGTACGTTATACGTTATACGTCATACGTTATGCGTTATAGGATATACGTTATACGTTATACGTTGTACGTTATACGTTATACGTTGTACGTTATACGTTGTACGTTATACATTATACGTTAAACGTTGTACGTTATACGTTATACGTCATACGTTATACGTTATACGTTATACGTTATACGTTCTACGTTATACGTTATACGTTAAACGTTGTACGTTATACGTTATACGTTATACGTTATACGTTATACGTTATACGTTATACGTTATGCGTTATACGTTATACGTTATACGTTATACGTTAAACGTTGTACGTTATACGTTATACGTCATACGTTATGCGTTATAGGATATACGTTATACGTTATACGTTGTACGTTATACGTTATACGTTGTACGTTATACGTTGTACGTTATACATTATACGTTAAACGTTGTACGTTATACGTTATACGTCATACGTTATACGTTATACGTTATACGTTATACGTTCTACGTTATACGTTATACGTTAAACGTTGTACGTTATACGTTATACGTTATACGTTATACGTTATACGTTATACGTTATACGTTATGCGTTATACGTTATACGTTATACGTTATACGTTATACGTTATACGTTATACGTTATACGTTATACGTTATACGTTATACGTTATACGTTATACGTTATACGTTATACGTTATACGTTATACGTTATACGTTATACGTTATACGTTATACGTAATATGTAATACGTCATACGTTTTACGTTAATCGTTATACGTTATACGTTATACGCTATACGTTATACGTTATACGTTATACGTTATACGTTATACATTATACGTTATACGTTATACGACATACGTTATACGTTATACGTTATACGTTATACGTTATACGTTATACGTTATACGTTATACGTTATACGTTATGCGTTATACGTCATACTTTATACGTCATACGTTATACGTTATACGTTATACGTTATACGTTATACGTTATACGTTATACGTTATACGTTATACGTTATACGTTATACGTTAAACGTTATACGTTATGCGTTATACGTTATACGTTATACGTTATACGTTATACGTTACACGTTATACGTTATACGTTATACGTTATACGTTATGCGTTATAGGATATAAGTTATACGTTATACGTTATACGTTATACGTTGTACGTCATACGTTATGCGTTATAGGATATACGTTATACGTTGTACGTTGTACGTTATACGTTATACGTTATACGTTATACGTTATACGTTATACGTTATACGTTGTATGTCATACGTTATGCGTTATAGGATATACGTTATACGTTATACGTTGTACGTTATACGTTATACGTTATACGTTATACGTTATACGTTACACGTTATACGTTATACGTTATACGTTATACGTTATGCGTTATAGGATATAAGTTATACGTTATACGTTATACGTTATACGTTGTACGTCATACGTTATACGTTATACGTTATACGTTATACGTTATATGTTATACGTTATACGTTATACGTTATACGTTGTACGTTATACGCTATACGTTATACGTTATACGTTACACGTTAAACGTTGTACGTTATACGTTATACGTTATACGTTATACGTTATACGTTATACGTTATGCGTTATACGTTATACGTTATACATTATACGTTATACGTTATACGTTATACGTTATACGTTATACGTTATACGTTATACGTTATACGTTATACGTTATACGTTATACGTTATACGTTATACGTTATACGTAATATGTAATACGTCATACGTTTTACGTTAATCGTTATACGTTATACGTTATACGTTATACGTTAAACGTTGTACGTTATACGTTATACGTCATACGTTATGCGTTATAGGATATACGTTATACGTTATACGTTGTACGTTATACGTTATACGTTATACGTTATACGTTATACGTTATACGTTATACGTTATACGTTATACGTTATACGTTATACGTTATACGTTATACGTTATACGTTATACGTTACACGTTATACGTTATACGTTATACGTTATACGTCATGCGTTATAGGATATAAGTTATACGTTATACGTTATACGTTATACGTTGTACGTCATACGTTATGCGTTATAGGATATACGTTATACGTTATACGTTGTACGTTATACGTTATACGTTATACGTTATACGTAATACGTTATACGTTATACGTTATACGTTATACGTTATACGTTATGCGTTATAGGATATACGTTATACGTTATACGTTGTACGTTATACGTTATACGTTGTACGTTATACGTTCTACGTTATACGTTATACGTTAAACGTTGTAGGTTATACGTTATACGTCATACGCTATACGTTATACGTTATACGTTATACGTTCTACGTTATACGTTATACGTTAAACGTTGTACGTTATACGTTATACGTTATACGTTATACGTTATACGTTATACGTTATACGTTATACGTTATACGTTATACGTTATACGTTATACGTTATACGTTATACGTTATACGTTATGCGTTATAGGATATACGTTATACGTTATACGTTGTACGTTATACGTTATACGTTATACGTTATACGTTATACGTTAAACGTTGTACGTTATACGTTATACGTTATACGTTATACGTTATACGTTATACGTTATACGTTATACGTTCTACGTTATACGTTATACGTTAAACGTTGTACGTTATACGTTATACGTTATACGTTTTACGTTATACGTTATACGTTATACGTTGTACGTTATACGTTAAACGTTGTACGTTATACGTTATACGTCATACGTTATACGTTATACGATACACGTTATACGTTCTACGTTATACGTTATACGTTATACGTTATACGTTATACGTTATACGTTATACGTTATACGTTATACGTTATACGTTATACGTTCTACGTTATACGTTATACGTTAAACGTTATACGTTATACGTTGTATGTCATACGTTATGCGTTATAGGATATACGTTATACGTTATACGTTGTACGTTATACGTTATACGTTATACGTTATACGTTATACGTTATACGTTATACGTTATACGTTATACGTTATACGTTATACGTTATACGTTATACGTTATACGTTATACGTTATACGTTATACGTTACACGTTATACGTTATACGTTATACGTTATACGTTATGCGTCATAGGATATAAGTTATACGTTATACGTTATACGTTATACGTTGTACGTCATACGTTATGCGTTATAGGATATACGTTATACGTTATACGTTGTACGTTATACGTTATACGTTATACGTTATACGTTATACGTTATACGTTATACGTTATACGTTATACGTTACACGTTATACGTTATACGTTATACGTTATACGTTATGCGTTATAGGATATAAGTTATACGTTATACGTTATACGTTATACGTTGTACGTCATACGTTATACGTTATACGTTATACGTTATACGTTATATGTTATACGTTATACGTTATACGTTATACGTTATACGTTATACGTTATACGTTATACGTTATGCGTTATAGGATATACGTTATACGTTATACGTTATACGTTATACGTTGTACGTTATACGTTATACGTTATGCGTTATACGTTATACGTTATACGTTATACGTTATACGTTATACGTTATACGTTATACGTTATACGTTATACGTTATACGTTATACGTTATACGTTATACGTTATACGTTATACGTTATGCGTTATACGTTATACGTTATACATTATACGTTATACGTTATACGTTATACATTATACGTTATACGTTATACGTTATACGTTATACGTTATACGTTATACGTTATACGTTATACGTTATACGTTATACGTTATACGAAATATGTAATACGTCATACGTTTTACGTTATACGTTATACGTTATACGTTATGCGTTATACGTTATACGTTATACGTTATACATTATACGTTATACGTTATACGTTATACATTATACGTTATACGTTATACGTTATACGTTATACGTTATACATTATACGTTATACGTTATACGTTATACATTATACGTTATACGTTATACGTTATACGTTATACGTTATACGTTATACGTTAAACGTTGTACGTTATACGTTATACGTCATACGTTATGCGTTATAGGATATACGTTATACGTTATACGTTGTACGTTATACGTTATACGTTATACGTTATACGTTATACGTTATACGTTATACGATATACGTTATACGTTATACGTTATACGTTATACGTTATACGTTATACGTTATACGTTACACGTTATACGTTATACGTTATACGTTATACGTCATGCGTTATAGGATATAAGTTATACGTTATACGTTATACGTTATACGTTGTACGTCATACGTTATGCGTTATAGGATATACGTTATACGTTATACGTTGTACGTTATACGTTATACGTTATACGTTATACGTAATACGTTATACGTTATACGTTATACGTTATACGTTATACGTTATGCGTTATAGGATATACGTTATACGTTATACGTTGTACGTTATACGTTATACGTTGTACGTTATACGTTCTACGTTATACGTTATACGTTAAACGTTGTAGGTTATACGTTATACGTCATACGCTATACGTTATACGTTATACGTTATACGTTCTACGTTATACGTTATACGTTAAACGTTGTACGTTATACGTTATACGTTATACGTTATACGTTATACGTTATACGTTATACGTTATACGTTATACGTTATACGTTATACGTTATACGTTATACGTTATACGTTATACGTTATGCGTTATAGGATATACGTTATACGTTATACGTTGTACGTTATACGTTATACGTTATACGTTATACGTTATACGTTAAACGTTGTACGTTATACGTTATACGTTATACGTTATACGTTATACGTTATACGTTATACGTTATACGTTCTACGTTATACGTTATACGTTAAACGTTGTACGTTATACGTTATACGTTATACGTTTTACGTTATACGTTATACGTTATACGTTGTACGTTATACGTTAAACGTTGTACGTTATACGTTATACGTCATACGTTATACGTTATACGATACACGTTATACGTTCTACGTTATACGTTATACGTTATACGTTATACGTTATACGTTATACGTTATACGTTATACGTTATACGTTATACGTTATACGTTCTACGTTATACGTTATACGTTAAACGTTATACGTTATACGTTGTATGTCATACGTTATGCGTTATAGGATATACGTTATACGTTATACGTTGTACGTTATACGTTATACGTTATACGTTATACGTTATACGTTATACGTTATACGTTATACGTTATACGTTATACGTTATACGTTATACGTTATACGTTATACGTTATACGTTATACGTTATACGTTACACGTTATACGTTATACGTTATACGTTATACGTTATGCGTCATAGGATATAAGTTATACGTTATACGTTATACGTTATACGTTGTACGTCATACGTTATGCGTTATAGGATATACGTTATACGTTATACGTTGTACGTTATACGTTATACGTTATACGTTATACGTTATACGTTATACGTTATACGTTATACGTTATACGTTACACGTTATACGTTATACGTTATACGTTATACGTTATGCGTTATAGGATATAAGTTATACGTTATACGTTATACGTTATACGTTGTACGTCATACGTTATACGTTATACGTTATACGTTATACGTTATATGTTATACGTTATACGTTATACGTTATACGTTATACGTTATACGTTATACGTTATACGTTATGCGTTATAGGATATACGTTATACGTTATACGTTATACGTTATACGTTGTACGTTATACGTTATACGTTATGCGTTATACGTTATACGTTATACGTTATACGTTATACGTTATACGTTATACGTTATACGTTATACGTTATACGTTATACGTTATACGTTATACGTTATACGTTATACGTTATACGTTATGCGTTATACGTTATACGTTATACATTATACGTTATACGTTATACGTTATACATTATACGTTATACGTTATACGTTATACGTTATACGTTATACGTTATACGTTATACGTTATACGTTATACGTTATACGTTATACGAAATATGTAATACGTCATACGTTTTACGTTATACGTTATACGTTATACGTTATGCGTTATACGTTATACGTTATACGTTATACATTATACGTTATACGTTATACGTTATACATTATACGTTATACGTTATACGTTATACGTTATACGTTATACGTTATGCGTTATACGTTATACGTTATACATTATAGGTTATACGTTATACGTTATACATTATACGTTATACGTTATACGTTATACGTTATACGTTATACGTTATACGTTATACGTTATACGTTACACGTTATACGTTATACGTTATACGTTATACGTTATGCGTTATAGGATATAAGTTATACGTTATACGTTATACGTTATACGTTGTACGTCATACGTTATACGTTATACGTTATACGTTATACGTTATATGTTATACGTTATACGTTATACGTTATACGTTATACGTTATACGTTATACGTTATACGTTATGCGTTATAGGATATACGTTATACGTTATACGTTATACGTTATACGTTATACGTTATACGTTATACGTTATGCGTTATAGGATATAAGTTATACGTTATACGTTATATGTTATACGTTGTACGTCATACGTTATACGTTATACGTTATACGTTATACGTTATATGTTATACGTTATACGTTATACGTTATACGTTATACGTTATACGTTATACGTTATACGTTATGCGTTATAGGATATACGTTATACGTTATACGTTATACGTTATACGTTGTACGTTATACGTTATACGTTATGCGTTATACGTTATACGTTATACGTTATACGTTATACGTTATACGTTATACGTTATACGTTATACGTTATACGCTATACGTTATACGTTATACGTTATACGTTAAACGTTGTACGTTATACGTTATACGTCATACGTTATACGTTGTACGTTATACGTTCTACGTTATACATTATACGTTAAACGTTGTACGTTATACGTTATACGTCATACGTTATACGTTATACGTTATACGTTATACGTTCTACGTTATACGTTATACGTTAAACGTTGTACGTTATACGTTATACGTTATACGTTATACGTTATACGTTATACGTTATACGTTATGCGTTATACGTTATACGTTATACGTTATACGTTATACGTTATACGTTATACGTTATACGTTATACGTTATACGTTATACGTTATACGTTATACGTTATACGTTATACGTTATACGTTATACGTTATACGTTATACGTTATACGTTATACGTTATACGTTATACGTTATACGTAATATGTAATACGTCATACGTTTTACGTTAATCGTTATACGTTATACGTTATACGCTATACGTTATACGTTATACGTTATACGTTATACGTTATACATTATACGTTATACGTTATACGACATACGTTATACGTTATACGTTATACGTTATACGTTATACGTTATACGTTATACGTTATACGTTATACGTTATGCGTTATACGTCATACTTTATACGTCATACGTTATACGTTATACGTTATACGTTATACGTTATACGTTATACGTTATACGTTATACGTTATACGTTATGCGTTATACGTTATACGTTATACGTTATACGTTATACGTTATACGTTATACGTTATACGTTATACGTTCTACGTTATACGTTATACGTTATACGCTATACGTTATACGTTATACGTTATACGTTATACGTTATACGTTATACGTAATATGTAATACGTCATACGTTTTACGTTAATCGTTATACGTTATACGTTATACGCTATACGTTATACGTTATACGTTATACGTTATACGTTACACATTATACGTTATACGTTATACGACATACGTTATACGTTATACGTTATACGTTATACGTTATACGTTATACGTTATACGTTATACGTTATACGTTATGCGTTATACGTCATACTTTATACGTCATACGTTATACGTTATACGTTATACGTTATACGTTATACGTTATACGTTATACGTTATACGTTATACGTTATACATTATACGTTATACGCTATACGTTATACGTTATACGTTATACGTTAAACGTTGTACGTTATACGTTATACGTCATACGTTATGCGTTATAGGATATACGTTATACGTTATACGTTGTACGTTATACGTTATACGTTGTACGTTATACGTTCTACGTTATACATTATACGTTAAACGTTGTACGTTATACGTTATACGTCATACGTTATACGTTATACGTTATACGTTATACGTTATACGTTAAACGTTGTACGTTATACGTTATACGTTATACGTTATACGTTATACGTTATACGTTATGCGTTATACGTTATACGTTATACATTATACGTTATACGTTATACGTTATACGTTATACGTTATACGTTATACGTTATACGTTATACGTTATACGTTATACGTTATACGTTATACGTTATACGTTATACGTTATGCGTTATACGTTATACGTTATACGTTATACGTAATATGTAATACGTCATACGTTTTACGTTAATCGTTATACGTTATACGTTATACGTTATACGTTATACGTTATACGTTATACGTTAAACGTTGTACGTTATACGTTATACGTCATACGTTATGCGTTATAGGATATACGTTATACGTTATACGTTGTACGTTATACGTTATACGTTATACGTTATACGTTATACGTTATACGTTATACGTTATACGTTATACGTTATACGTTATACGTTATACGTTATACGTTATACGTTATACGTTACACGTTATACGTTATACGTTATACGTTATACGTTATGCGTTATAGGATATAAGTTATACGTTATACGTTATACGTTATACGTTGTACGTCATACGTTATGCGTTATAGGATATACGTTATACGTTATACGTTGTACGTTATACGTTATACGTTATACGTTATACGTTATACGTTATACGTTATACGTTATACGTTATACGTTATACGTTATACGTTATACGTTATACGTTATACGTTATACGTTATACGTTATACGTTATACGTTATACGTTATACGTTATACGTTATACGTTATACGTTATACGTTATACGTTATACGTTATACGTTATACGTTATACGTTATACGTTATACGTTACACGTTATACGTTATACGTTATACGTTATACGTTATGCGTTATAGGATATAAGTTATACGTTATACGTTATACGTTATACGTTGTATGTCATACGTTATGCGTTATAGGATATACGTTATACGTTATACGTTGTACGTTATACGTTATACGTTATACGTTATACGTTATACGTTATACGTTATACGTTATACGTTATACGTTATACGTTATACGTTATACGTTATACGTTATACGTTATGCGTTATAGGATATACGTTATACGTTATACGTTGTACGTTATACGTTATACGTTGTACGTTATACGTTCTACGTTATACGTTATACGTTAAACGTTGTAGGTTATACGTTATACGTCATACGCTATACGTTATACGTTATACGTTATACGTTATACGTTCTACGTTATACGTTAAACGTTGTACGTTATACGTTATACGTTATACGTTATACGTTATACGTTATACGTTATACGTTATACGTTATACGTTATACGTTATACGTTATACGTTATACGTTATACGTTATACGTTATACGTTATACGTTATACGTTATACGTTATACGTTATACGTTATACGTTATACGTTATACGTTATGCGTTATAGGATATACGTTATACGTTATACGTTGTACGTTATACGCTATACGTTATACGTTATACGTTATACGTTAAACGTTGTACGTTATACGTTATACGTTATACGTTATACGTTATACGTTATACGTTATACGTTATGCGTTATACGTTATACGTTATACGTTATACGTTATACGTTATACGTTATACGTTATACGTTATGCGTTATACGTTATACGTTATACATTATACGTTATACGTTATACGTTATACATTATACGTTATACGTTATACGTTATACGTTATACGTTATACGTTATACGTTATACGTTATACGTTATACGTTATACGTAATATGTAATACGTCATACGTTTTACGTTAATCGTTATACGTTATACGTTATACGTTATACGTTAAACGTTGTACGTTATACGTTATACGTCATACGTTATGCGTTATAGGATATACGTTATACGTTATACGTTGTACGTTATACGTTATACGTTATACGTTATACGTTATACGTTATACGTTATACGTTATACGTTATACGTTATACGTTATACGTTATACGTTATACGTTATACGTTATACGTTATACGTTACACGTTATACGTTATACGTTATACGTTATACGTTATGCGTTATAGGATATAAGTTATACGTTATACGTTATACGTTATACGTTGTACGTCATACGTTATGCGTTATAGGATATACGTTATACGTTATACGTTGTACGTTATACGTTATACGTTATACGTTATACGTTATACGTTATACGTTATACGTTATACGTTATACGTTATACGTTATACGTTGTATGTCATACGTTATGCGTTATAGGATATACGTTATACGTTATACGTTGTACGTTATACGTTATACGTTATACGTTATACGTTTACGTTATACGTTATACGTTATACGTTATACGTTATGCGTTATACGTTATACGTTATACATTATACGTTATACGTTATACGTTATACATATACGTTATACGTTATACGTTATACGTTATACGTTATACGTTATACGTTATACGTTATACGTTATCGTTATACGTTATACGTAATATGTAATACGTCATACGTTTTACGTTAAGTTATACGTTATACGTTATGCGTTATACGTTATACGTTATAACATTATACGTTATACGTTATACGTTTTACATTATACGTTATACGTTATACGTTATACGTTATACGTTATGCGTTATACGTTATACGTTATACATTATACGTTTATACGTTATACGTTATACATTATACGTTATACGTTATACGTTATACGTTATACGTTATACGTTATACGTTATACGTTATACGTTACACGTTATACGTTATACGTTATACGTTATACGTTATGCGTTATAGGATATAAGTTATACGTTATACGTTATACGTTATACGTTGTACGTCATACGTTATTCGTTATACGTTATACGTTATACGTTATATGTTATACGTTATACGTTATACGTTATACGTTATACGTTATACGTTTATACGTTATACGTTATGCGTTATAGGATATACGTTATACGTTATACGTTATACGTTATACGTTATGCGTTATAGGATATACGTTATACGTTATACGTTATACGTTATACGTTGTACGTTATACGTTATACGTTATGCGTTATACGTTATACGTTATACGTTATACGTTATACGTTATACGTTATACGTTATACGTTATACGTTATACGTTATACGTTATACGTTATACGTTATACGTTATACGTTATACGTTATGCGTTATACGTTATACGTTATACGTTATACGTTATACGTTATACGTTATACGTTATACGCTATACGTTATACGTTATACGTTATACGTTAAACGTTGTACGTTATACGTTATACGTCATACGTTATACGTTGTACGTTATACGTTCTACGTTATACATTATACGTTAAACGTTGTACGTTATACGTTATACGTCATACGTTATACGTTATACGTTATACGTTATACGTTCTACGTTATACGTTATACGTTAAACGTTGTACGTTATACGTTATACGTTATACGTTATACGTTATACGTTATACGTTATACGTTATGCGTTATACGTTATACGTTATACGTTATACGTTATACGTTATGCGTTATACGTTATACGTTATACGTTATACGTTATACGTTATACGTTATACGTTATACGTTATACGTTATACGTTATACGTTATACGTTATACGTTATACGTTATACGTTATACGTAATATGTAATACGTCACACGTTTTACTTTAATCGTTATACGTTATACGTTATACGCTATACGTTATACGTTATACGTTATACGTTATACGTTATACATTATACGTTATACGTTATACGACATACGTTATACGTTATACGTTATACGTTATACGTTATACGTTATACGTTATACGATATACGTTATACGTTATACGTTATGCGTTATACGTCATACTTTATACGTCATACGTTATACGTTATACGTTATACGTTATACGTTATACGTTATACGTTATACGTTATACGTTATACGTTATACGTTATACGTTAAACGTTATACGTTATGCGTTATACGTTATACGTTATACGTTATACGTTATACGTTATACGTTACACGTTATACGTTATACGTTATACGTTATACGTTATGCGTTATAGGATATAAGTTATACGTTATACGTTATACGTTATACGTTGTACGTCATACGTTATGCGTTATAGGATATACGTTATACGTTGTACGTTGTACGTTATACGTTATACGTTATACGTTATACGTTATACGTTATACGTTATACGTTGTATGTCATACGTTATGCGTTATAGGATATACGTTATACGTTATACGTTGTACGTTATACGTTATACGTTATACGTTATACGTTATACGTTATACGTTATACGTTATACGTTATACGTTATACGTTATACGTTATACGTTATACGTTATACGTTATACGTTATACGTTATACGTTATACGTTATACGTTATACGTTACACGTTATACGTTATACGTTATACGTTATACGTTATGCGTTATAGGATATAAGTTATACGTTATACGTTATACGTTATACGTTATACGTTGTACGTCATACGTTATGCGTTATAGGATATACGTTATACGTTATACGTTGTACGTTATACGTTATACGTTATACGTTATACGTTATACGTTATACGTTATACGTTATACGTTATACGTTACACGTTATACGTTATACGTTATACGTTATACGTTATGCGTTATAGGATATAAGTTATACGTTATACGTTATACGTTATACGTTGTACGTCATACGTTATACGTTATACGTTATACGTTATACGTTATATGTTATACGTTATACGTTATACGTTATACGTTATACGTTATACGTTATACGTTATACATTATGCGTTATAGGATATACGTTATACGTTATACGTTATACGTTATACGTTATACGTTGTACGTTATACGTTATACGTTATGCGTTATACGTTATACGTTATACGTTATACGTTATACGTTATTCGTTATACGTTATACGTTATACGTTATACGTTATACGTTATACGTTATACGTTATACGTTATACGTTATACGTTATACGTTATACGTTATACGTTATACATTATACGTTATACGCTATACGTTATACGTTATACGTTATACGTTAAACGTTGTACGTTATACGTTATACGTCATACGTTATGCGTTATAGGATATACGTTTTACGTTATACGTTGTACGTTATACGTTATACGTTGTACGTTATACGTTCTACGTTATACATTATACGTTAGACGTTGTACGTTATACGTTATACGTCATACGTTATACGTTATACGTTATACGTTATACGTTCTACGTTATACGTTATACGTTAAACGTTGTACGTTATACGTTATACGTTATACGTTATACGTTATACGTTATACGTTATACGTTATACGTTATACGTTATGCGTTATACGTTATACGTTATACGTTATACGTTATACGTTATACGTTATACGTTATACGTTATACGTTATACGTTATACGTTATACGTTATACGTTATACGTTATACGTTATACGTTATACGTTATACGTTATACGTAATATGTAATACGTCATACGTTTTACGTTAATCGTTATACGATATACGTTATACGCTATACGTTATACGTTATACGTTATACGTTATATGTTATACGTTATACGTTATACGTTATACGACATACGTTATACGTTATACGTTATACGTTATACGTTATACGTTATACGTTATACGTTATACGTTATACGTTATGCGTTATACGTCATACTTTATACGTTATACGTTATACGTTATACGTTATACGTTATACGTTATACGTTATACGTTATGCGTTATACGTTATACGTTATACGTTATACGTTATACGTTATACGTTATGCGTTATAGGATATACGTTATACGTTATACGTTGTACGTTATACTTTATACGTTATACGTTATACGTTATACGTTGGACGTTATACGTTATACGTTATACGTTATACGCTATACGTTATACGTTATACGTTATACGTTATACGTTATACGTTGTACGTTATACGTTATACGTTATACGTTATACGTTATACGTTATACGTTATACGTTATACGTTATACGTTATACGTTATACGTTATACGTTATACGTTATACGTTATACGTCATACGTTAAACGTTGTACGTTATACGTTATACGTTATACGTTATACGTTATACGTTATACGTTATACGTTATACGTTATACGTTATACGTTATACGTTATACGTTATACGTTATACGTTATACGTTATACGTTATACGTTATACGTTATGCGTTATAGGATATACGTTATACGTTATACGTTGTACGTTATACTTTATACGTTATACGTTATACGTTAGACGTTGGACGTTATACATTATACGTTATACGTTATACGTTATACGCTATATGTTATACGTTATACGTTATACGTTATACGTTATACGTTGTATGTTATACGTTATACGTTATACGTTATACGTTATACGTTATACGTTATACGTTATACGTTATACGTTATACGTTATACATTATACGTTATACGTTATACGTTATACGTTATACGTTATACGTTATACGTTATACGTTATACATTATACGTTATACGTTATACGTTATACGTTATACGTTATACGTTATACGTTATACGTTATACGTTATACGTTTTACGACATACGTTATACGTTATACGTTATACGTTATACGTTATACGTTATACGTTATACGTTATACGTTATACGTTATACGTTATACGTTATACGTTATACGTTATACGTTATACGTTATACGTTATACGTTATACGTCATACGTTATACGTTATACGTTATACGTTATACGTTATACGTTATACGTTATACATTATACGTTATACGTTATACGTTATACGTTATACGTTATACGTTATACGTTATACGACATACGTTATACGTTATACGTTATACGTTATACGTTATACGTTATACGTTATACGTTATACGTTATACGTTATACGATATACGTTATACGTTATACGTTATGCGTTATACGTTATACGATATACGTTATACGTTATACGTTATACGTTATACGTTATACGTTAGACGTTGTACGTTATACGTTATACGTTATACGGTATACGCTATACGTTATACGCTATAGGTTATACGTTATACGTTATACGTTATACGTTATACGTTATGCGTTATAGGATATACGTTATGCGTTATAGGATTTACGTTATACGTTATACGTTATACGTTATACGTTATACGTTATACGTTATACGTTATACGTTATACGTTATACGTTATACGTTATACGTTATACATTATACGTTATACGTTATACGTTATACGTTATACGTTATACGTTATACGTTATACGTTATACGTTATACGACATACGTTATACGTTATACGTTATACGTTATACGTTATACGTTATACGTTATACGTTATACGTTATGCGTTACAGGATATACGTTATACGTTATACGTTGTACGTTATACGTTATACGTTATACGTTATACGTTATACGTTATACGTTATACATTATACGTTATACGTTATACGTTATACGTTATACGTTATACGTTATACGTTATACGTTATACGTTATACGTTATACGTTATACGTTATACGTTATACGTTATACGTTATACATTATACGTTATACGTTATACGTTATACGTTATACGTTATACGTTATACGTTATACGACATACGTTATACGTTATACGTTATACGTTATACGTTATACGTTATACGTTATACGTTATGCGTTATACGTTATACGTTATACGTTATACGTTATACGTTATACGTTATACGTTATGCGTTATACGTTATAGGATATACGTTATACGTTATACGTTATACGTTATACGTTATACGTTATACGTTAGACGGTGTACGTTATACGTTATACGTTATACGTTTTACGCTATACGTTATACGCTATACGTTATACGTTATACGTTATACGTTATACGTTATACGTTATGCGTTATAGGATATACGTTATGCGTTATAGGATTTACGTTATACTTTATACGTTATACGTTATACGTTATACGTTATACGTTATACGTTATACGTTATACGTTATACGTTATACGTTATACGTTATGCGTTATAGGATATACGTTATGCGTTATAGAATATACGTTATACGTTATACGTTATACGTTATACGTTATACGTTAGACGGTGTACGTTATACGTTATACGTTATACGTTTTACGCTATACGTTATACGCTATACGTTATACGTTATACGTTATACGTTATACGTTATACGTTATACGTTATACGTTATACGTTATACGTTATACGTTATACGTTATACGTTATACGTTATACGTTATACGTTATACGTTATACGTTATACGTTATACGTTATACGTTATACGTTTTACGCTATACGTTATACGTTATACGTTACACGTTATGCGTTATAGGATATACGTTATACGTTATACGTTGTACGTTATACGTTATACGTTATACGTTATACGTTATACGTTATACGTTATACGTTATACGTTATACGTTATACGTTATACGTTATACGTTATACGTTATACGTTATACGTTATACGTTATACGTTATACGTTATACGGTATACGTTATACGCTATACGTTATACGTTATACGTTATACGTTATGCGTTATAGGATATACGTTATACGTTATACGTTGTACGTTATACGTTATACGTTATACGTTATACGTTATACGTTATACGTTATACGTTATACGTTATACGTTATACGTTATACGTTATACGTTACACGTTATACGTTATACATTATACTGTATACGTTATACGTTATACGTTATACGTTATACGTTATACGTTATACGTTATACGTTATACGTTATACGTTATACGTTATACGTTATACGTTATACGTTATACGTTATACGTTATACGTTATACGTTATACGTTATACGTTATGCGTTATAGGATATACGTTATACGTTATACGTTGTACGTTATACGTTATACGCTATACGTTATATGTTATACGTCATGCGATATACGTTATACGTTATTCGTTATACGGTATACGTTAAACGTTGTACGTTATACGTTATACGTTATACGTTATACGTTATACGTTGTACGTTATACGTTATACGTTATGCGTTATACTTTATACGTTATACGTTATACGTTATACGTTATACGTTATACGTTATACGTTATACGTTATACGTTATACGTTATACGTTATACGTTACACGTTATACGTTATACGTTATACGTTATACGTTATACGTTATACGTTATACGTTATACATTATTGGTTATACGCTATACGTTATACGTTATACGTTATACGTTAAACGTTGTACGTTATACGTTATACGTCATACGTTATGCGTTATAGGATATACGTTATACGTTATACGTTATACGTTATACGTTATACGTTATACGTTATACGTTATACGTTATACGTTATACGTTATACGTTATACGTTATACGTTATACGTTATACGTTATACGTTATACGTTATACGTTATACGTTATACGTTATACGTTATACGTTATACGTAATATGTAATACGTCATACGTTTTACGTTAATCGTTATACGTTATACGTTATACGCTATACGTTATACGTTATACGTTATACGTTATACGTTATACATTATACGTTATACGTTATACGACATACGTTATACGTTATACGTTATACGTTATACGTTATACGTTATACGTTATACGTTATACGTTATACGTTATGCGTTATACGTCATACTTTATACGTCATACGTTATACGTTATACGTTATACGTTATACGTTATACGTTATACGTTATACGTTATACGTTATACGTTATACGTTAAACGTTATACGTTATGCGTTATACGTTATACGTTATACGTTATACGTTATACGTTACACGTTATACGTTATACGTTATACGTTATACGTTATGCGTTATAGGATATAAGTTATACGTTATACGTTATACGTTATACGTTGTACGTCATACGTTATGCGTTATAGGATATACGTTATACGTTGTACGTTGTACGTTATACGTTATACGTTATACGTTATACGTTATACGTTATACGTTATACGTTGTATGTCATACGTTATGCGTTATAGGATATACGTTATACGTTATACGTTGTACGTTATACGTTATACGTTATACGTTATACGTTATACGTTATACGTTATACGTTGTACGTTATACGTTATACGTTATACGTTATACGTTATACATTATACGTTATACGTTATACGTTATACGTTACACGTTATACGTTATACGTTATACGTTATACGTTATGCGTTATAGGATATAAGTTATACGTTATACGTTATACGTTATACGTTGTACGTCATACGTTATGCGTTATAGGATATACGTTATACGTTATACGTTGTACGTTATACGTTATACGTTATACGTTATACGTTATACGTTATACGTTATACGTTATACGTTATACGTTACACGTTATACGTTATACGTTATACGTTATACGTTATGCGTTATAGGATATAAGTTATACGTTATACGTTATACGTTATACGTTGTACGTCATACGTTATACGTTATACGTTATACGTTATACGTTATACGTTATACGTTATACGTTATACGTTATACGTTATACGTTATACGTAATATGTAATACGTCATACGTTTTACGTTAATCGTTATACGTTATACGTTATACATTATACGTTAAACGTTGTACGTTATACGTTATACGTCATACGTTATGCGTTATAGGATATACGTTATACGTTATACGTTGTACGTTATGCGTTATACGTTATACGTTATACATTATACGTTATACGTTATACGTTATACGTTATACGTTATACGTTATACGTTATACGTTATACGTTATACGTTATACGTTATACGTTATACGTAATATGTAATACGTCATACGTTTTACGTTAATCGTTATACGTTATACGTTATACGTTATACGTTAAACGTTGTACGTTATACGTTATACGTCATACGTTATGCGTTATAGGATATACGATATACGTTATACGTTGTACGTTATACGTTATACGTTATACGTTATACGTTATACGTTATACGTTATACGTTATACGTTATACGTTATACGTTATACGTTATACGTTATACGTTATACGTTATACGTTATACGTTACACGTTATACGTTATACGTTATACGTTATACGTTATGCGTTATAGGATATAAGTTATACGTTATACGTTATACGTTATACGTTGTACGTCATACGTTATGCGTTATAGGATATACGTTATACGTTATACGTTGTACGTTATACGTTATACGTTATACGTTATACGTTATACGTTATACGTTATACGTTATACGTTATACGTTATACGTTATACGTTATACGTTATACGTTATACGTTATACGTTATACGTTATACGTTATACGTTATACGTTATACGTTATACGTTATACGTTATACGTTAAACGTTATACGTTATGCGTTATACGTTATACGTTATACGTTATACGTTATACGTTACACGTTATACGTTATACGTTATACGTTATACGTTATGCGTTATAGGATATAAGTTATACGTTATACGTTATACGTTATACGTTGTACGTCATACGTTATGCGTTATAGGATATACGTTATACGTTGTACGTTGTACGTTATACGTTATACGTTATACGTTATACGTTATACGTTATACGTTATACGTTGTATGTCATACGTTATGCGTTATAGGATATACGTTATACGTTATACGTTGTACGTTATACGTTATACGTTATACGTGATACGTTATACGTTATACGTTATACGTTATACGTTATACGTTATACGTTATACGTTATACGTTATACGTTATACGTTATACGTTATACGTTATACGTTACACGTTATACGTTATACGTTATACGTTATACGTTATGCGTCATAGGATATAAGTTATACGTTATACGTTATACGTTATACGTTGTACGTCATACGTTATGCGTTATAGGATATACGTTATACGTTATACGTTGTACGTTATACGTTATACGTTATACGTTATACGTTATACGTTATACGTTATACGTTATACGTTATACGTTACACGTTATACGTTATACGTTATACGTTATACGTTATGCGTTATAGGATATAAGTTATACGTTATACGTTATACGTTATACGTTGTACGTCATACGTTATACGTTATACGTTATACGTTATACGTTATATGTTATACGTTATACGTTATACGTTATACGTTATACGTTATACGTTATGCGTTATAGGATATACGTTATACGTTATACGTTATACGTTATACGTTGTACGTTATACGTTATACGTTATGCGTTATACGTTATACGTTATACGTTATACGTTATACGTTATACGTTATACGTTATACGTTATACGTTATACGTTATACGTTATACGTTATACGTTATACGTTATACGTTATACGTTATGCGTTATACGTTATACGTTATACATTATACGTTATACGTTATACGTTATACATTATACGTTATACGTTATACGTTATACGTTATACGTTATACGTTATACGTTATACGTTATACGTTATACGTTATACGTTATACGTAATATGTAATACGTCATACGTTTTACGTTATACGTTATACGTTATACGTTATGCGTTATACGTTATACGTTATACGTTATACATTATACGTTATACGTTATACGTTATACATTATACGTTATACGTTATACGTTATACGTTATACGTTATACGTTATGCGTTATACGTTATACGTTATACATTATAGGTTATACGTTATACGTTATACATTATACGTTATACGTTATACGTTATACGTTATACGTTATACGTTATACGTTATACGTTATACGTTACACGTTATACGTTATACGTTATACGTTATACGTTATGCGTTATAGGATATAAGTTATACGTTATACGTTATACGTTATACGTTGTACGTCATACGTTATACGTTATACGTTATACGTTATACGTTATATGTTATACGTTATACGTTATACGTTATACGTTATACGTTATACGTTATACGTTATACGTTATGCGTTATAGTATATACGTTATACGTTATACGTTATACGTTATACGTTATGCGTTATAGGATATACGTTATACGTTATACGTTATACGTTATACGTTGTACGTTATACGTTATACGTTATGCGTTATACGTTATACGTTATACGTTATACATTATACGTTATACGCTATACGTTATACGTTATACGTTATACGTTAAACGTTGTACGTTATACGTTATACGTCATACGTTATACGTTGTACGTTATACGTTCTACGTTATACATTATACGTTAAACGTTGTACGTTATACGTTATACGTCATACGTTATACGTTATACGTTATACGTTATACGTTCTACGTTATACGTTATACGTTAAACGTTGTACGTTATACGTTATACGTTATACGTTATACGTTATACGTTATACGTTATACGTTATGCGTTATACGTTATACGTTATACGTTATACGTTATACGTTATACGTTATACGTTATACGTTATACGTTATACGTTATACGTTATACGTTATACGTTATACGTTATACGTTATACGTTATACGTTATACGTTATACGTTATACGTTATACGTTATACGTAATATGTAATACGTCATACGTTTTACGTTAATCGTTATACGTTATACGTTATACGCTATACGTTATACGTTATACGTTATACATTATACGTTATACGTTATACGACATACGTTATACGTTATACGTTATACGTTATACGTTATACGTTATACGTTATACGTTATACGTTATACGTTATGCGTTATACGTCATACTTTATACGTCATACGTTATACGTTATACGTTATACGTTATACGTTATACGTTATACGTTATACGTTATACGTTATACGTTATACGTTATACGTTATACGTTATACGTTATACGTTATACGTTATGCGTTATACGTTATACGTTATACGTTATACGTTATACGTTATACGTTATACGTTATACGTTATACGTTATACGTTATACGTTATACGTTATACGCTATACGTTATACGTTATACGTTATACGTTATACGTTATACGTTATACGTAATATGTAATACGTCATACGTTTTACGTTAATCGTTATACGTTATACGTTATACGCTATACGTTATACGTTATACGTTATACGTTATACGTTACACATTATACGTTATACGTTATACGACATACGTTATACGTTATACGTTATACGTTATACGTTATACGTTATACGTTATACGTTATACGTTATACGTTATGCGTTATACGTCATACTTTATACGTCATACGTTATACGTTATACGTTATACGTTATACGTTATACGTTATACGTTATACGTTATACGTTATACGTTATACATTATACGTTATACGCTATACGTTATACGTTATACGTTATACGTTAAACGTTGTACGTTATACGTTATACGTCATACGTTATGCGTTATAGGATATACGTTATACGTTATACGTTGTACGTTATACGTTATACGTTGTACGTTATACGTTCTACGTTATACATTATACGTTAAACGTTGTACGTTATACGTTATACGTCATACGTTATACGTTATACGTTATACGTTATACGTTATACGTTAAACGTTGTACGTTATACGTTATACGTTATACGTTATACGTTATACGTTATACGTTATGCGTTATACGTTATACGTTATACATTATACGTTATACGTTATACGTTATACGTTATACGTTATACGTTATACGTTATACGTTATACGTTATACGTTATACGTTATACGTTATACGTTATACGTTATACGTTATACGTTATGCGTTATACGTTATACGTTATACGTTATACGTAATATGTAATACGTCATACGTTTTACGTTAATCGTTATACGTTATACGTTATACGTTATACGTTATACGTTATACGTTAAACGTTGTACGTTATACGTTATACGTCATACGTTATGCGTTATAGGATATACGTTATACGTTATACGTTGTACGTTATACGTTATACGTTATACGTTATACGTTATACGTTATACGTTATACGTTATACGTTATACGTTATACGTTATACGTTATACGTTATACGTTATACGTTATACGTTACACGTTATACGTTATACGTTATACGTTATACGTTATGCGTTATAGGATATAAGTTATACGTTATACGTTATACGTTATACGTTGTACGTCATACGTTATGCGTTATAGGATATACGTTATACGTTATACGTTGTACGTTATACGTTATACGTTATACGTTATACGTTATACGTTATACGTTATACGTTATACGTTATACGTTATACGTTATACGTTATACGTTATACGTTATACGTTATACGTTATACGTTATACGTTATACGTTATACGTTATACGTTATACGTTATACGTTATACGTTATACGTTATACGTTATACGTTATACGTTATACGTTATACGTTATACGTTACACGTTATACGTTATACGTTATACGTTATACGTTATGCGTTATAGGATATAAGTTATACGTTATACGTTATACGTTATACGTTGTACGTCATACGTTATGCGTTATAGGATATACGTTATACGTTATACGTTGTACGTTATACGTTATACGTTATACGTTATACGTTATACGTTATACGTTATACGTTATACGTTATACGTTATACGTTATACGTTATACGTTATACGTTATACGTTATGCGTTATAGGATATACGTTATACGTTATACGTTGTACGTTATACGTTATACGTTGTACGTTATACGTTCTACGTTATACGTTATACGTTAAACGTTGTAGGTTATACGTTATACGTCATACGCTATACGTTATACGTTATACGTTATACGTTATACGTTCTACGTTATACGTTAAACGTTGTACGTTATACGTTATACGTTATACGTTATACGTTATACGTTATACGTTATACGTTATACGTTATACGTTATACGTTATACGTTATACGTTATACGTTATACGTTATACGTTATACGTTATACGTTATACGTTATACGTTATACGTTATACGTTATACGTTATACGTTATACGTTATGCGTTATAGGATATACGTTATACGTTATACGTTGTACGTTATACGCTATACGTTATACGTTATACGTTATACGTTAAACGTTGTACGTTATACGTTATACGTTATACGTTATACGTTATACGTTATACGTTATACGTTATGCGTTATACGTTATACGTTATACGTTATACGTTATACGTTATACGTTATACGTTATACGTTATGCGTTATACGTTATACGTTATACATTATACGTTATACGTTATACGTTATACATTATACGTTATACGTTATACGTTATACGTTATACGTTATACGTTATACGTTATACGTTATACGTTATACGTTATACGTAATATGTAATACGTCATACGTTTTACGTTAATCGTTATACGTTATACGTTATACGTTATACGTTAAACGTTGTACGTTATACGTTATACGTCATACGTTATGCGTTATAGGATATACGTTATACGTTATACGTTGTACGTTATACGTTATACGTTATACGTTATACGTTATACGTTATACGTTATACGTTATACGTTATACGTTATACGTTATACGTTATACGTTATACGTTATACGTTATACGTTATACGTTACACGTTATACGTTATACGTTATACGTTATACGTTATGCGTTATAGGATATAAGTTATACGTTATACGTTATACGTTATACGTTGTACGTCATACGTTATGCGTTATAGGATATACGTTATACGTTATACGTTGTACGTTATACGTTATACGTTATACGTTGTACGTTATACGTTATACGTTATACGTTATACGTTATACGTTATACGTTGTATGTCATACGTTATGCGTTATAGGATATACGTTATACGTTATACGTTGTACGTTATACGTTATACGTTATACGTTATACGTTATACGTTATACGTTATACGTTATACGTTATACGTTATGCGTTATACGTTATACGTTATACATTATACGTTATACGTTATACGTTATACATTATACGTTATACGTTATACGTTATACGTTATACGTTATACGTTATACGTTATACGTTATACGTTATACGTTATACGTTATACGTAATATGTAATACGTCATACGTTTTACGTTATACGTTATACGTTATACGTTATGCGTTATACGTTATACGTTATACATTATACGTTATACGTTATACGTTATACATTATACGTTATACGTTATACGTTATACGTTATACGTTATGCGTTATACGTTATACGTTATACATTATACGTTATACGTTATACGTTATACATTATACGTTATACGTTATACGTTATACGTTATACGTTATACGTTATACGTTATACGTTATACGTTACACGTTATACGTTATACGTTATACGTTATACGTTATGCGTTATAGGATATAAGTTATACGTTATACGTTATACGTTATACGTTGTACGTCATACGTTATACGTTATACGTTATACGTTATACGTTATATGTTATACGTTATACGTTATACGTTATACGTTATACGTTATACGTTATACGTTATACGTTATGCGTTATAGGATATACGTTATACGTTATACGTTATACGTTATACGTTATGCGTTATAGGATATACGTTATACGTTATACGTTATACGTTATACGTTGTACGTTATACGTTATACGTTATGCGTTATACGTTATACGTTATACGTTATACGTTATACGTTATACGTTATACGTTATACGTTATACGTTATACGTTATACGTTATACGTTATACGTTATACGTTATACGTTATACGTTATACGTTATACGTTATACGTTATACGTTATACGTTATACATTATACGTTATACGCTATACGTTATACGTTACACGTTATACGTTAAACGTTGTACGTTATACGTTATACGTCATACGTTATACGTTGTACGTTATACGTTCTACGTTATACATTATACGTTAAACGTTGTACGTTATACGTTATACGTCATACGTTATACGTTATACGTTATACGTTATACGTTATACGTTCTACGTTATACGTTATACGTTAAACGTTGTACGTTATACGTTATACGTTATACGTTATACGTTATACGTTATACGTTATACGTTATGCGTTATACGTTATACGTTATACGTTATACGTTATACGTTATGCGTTATACGTTATACGTTATACGTTATACGTTATACGTTATACGTTATACGTTATACGTTATACGTTATACGTTATACGTTATACGTTATACGTTATACGTTATACGTTATACGTTATACGTAATATGTAATACGTCATACGTTTTACGTTAATCGTTATACGTTATACGTTATACGCTATACGTTATACGTTATACGTTATACGTTATACGTTATACATTATACGTTATACGTTATACGACATACGTTATACGTTATACGTTATACGTTATACGTTATACGTTATACGTTATACGATATACGTCATACGTTATACGTTATGCGTTATACGTCATACTTTATACGTCATACGTTATACGTTATACGTTATACGTTATACGTTATACGTTATACGTTATACGTTATACGTTATACGTTATACGTTATACGTTAAACGTTATACGTTATGCGTTATACGTTATACGTTATACGTTATACGTTATACGTTATACGTTACACGTTATACGTTATACGTTATACGTTATACGTTATGCGTTATAGGATATAAGTTATACGTTATACGTTATACGTTATACGTTGTACGTCATACGTTATGCGTTATAGGATATACGTTATACGTTGTACGTTGTACGTTATACGTTATACGTTATACGTTATACGTTATACGTTATACGTTATACGTTGTATGTCATACGTTATGCGTTATAGGATATACGTTATACGTTATACGTTGTACGTTATACGTTATACGTTATACGTTATACGTTATACGTTATACGTTATACGTTATACGTTATACGTTATACGTTATACGTTATACGTTATACGTTATACGTTATACGTTATACGTTATACGTTGTACGTCATACGTTATGCGTTATAGGATATACGTTATACGTTATACGTTGTACGTTATACGTTATACGTTATACGTTATACGTTATACGTTATACGTTATACGTTATACGTTATACGTTACACGTTATACGTTATACGTTATACGTTATACGTTATGCGTTATAGGATATAAGTTATACGTTATACGTTATACGTTATACGTTGTACGTCATACGTTATACGTTATACGTTATACGTTATACGTTATATGTTATACGTTATACGTTATACGTTATACGTTATACGTTATACGTTATACGTTATACGTTATGCGTTATAGGATATACGTTATACGTTATACGTTATACGTTATACGTTATACGTTGTACGTTATACGTTATACGTTATGCGTTATACGTTATACGTTATACGTTATACGTTATACGTTATTCGTTATACGTTATACGTTATACGTTATACGTTATACGTTATACGTTATACGTTATACGTTATACGTTATACGTTATACGTTATACGTTATACGTTATACATTATACGTTATACGCTATACGTTATACGTTATACGTTATACGTTAAACGTTGTACGTTATACGTTATACGTCATACGTTATGCGTTATAGGATATACGTTATACGTTATACGTTGTACGTTATACGTTATACGTTGTACGTTATACGTTCTACGTTATACATTATACGTTAGACGTTGTACGTTATACGTTATACGTCATACGTTATACGTTATACGTTATACGTTATACGTTCTACGTTATACGTTATACGTTAAACGTTGTACGTTATACGTTATACGTTATACGTTATACGTTATACGTTATACGTTATACGTTATACGTTATACGTTATGCGTTATACGTTATACGTTATACGTTATACGTTATACGTTATACGTTATACGTTATACGTTATACGTTATACGTTATACGTTATACGTTATACGTTATACGTTATACGTTATACGTTATACGTTATACGTTATACGTAATATGTAATACGTCATACGTTTTACGTTAATCGTTATACGATATACGTTATACGCTATACGTTATACGTTATACGTTATACGTTATACGTTATACGTTATACGTTATACGTTATACGACATACGTTATACGTTATACGTTATACGTTATACGTTATACGTTATACGTTATACGTTATACGTTATACGTTATGCGTTATACGTCATACTTTATACGTTATACGTTATACGTTATACGTTATACGTTATACGTTATACGTTATACGTTATGCGTTATACGTTATAAGTTATACGTTATACGTTATACGTTATACGTTATGCGTTATAGGATATACGTTATACGTTATACGTTGTACGTTATACTTTATACGTTATACGTTATACGTTATACGTTGGACGTTATACGTTATACGTTATACGTTATACGCTATACGTTATACGTTATACGTTATACGTTATACGTTATACGTTGTACGTTATACGTTATACGTTATACGTTATACGTTATACGTTATACGTTATACGTTATACGTTATACGTTATACGTTATACGTTATACGTTATACGTCATACGTTAAACGTTGTACGTTATACGTTATACGTTATACGTTATACGTTATACGTTATACGTTATGCGTTATACGTTATACGTTATACGTTATACGTTATACGTTATACGTTATACGTTATACGTTATACGTTATACGTTATAGGTTATACGTTATACGTTATACGTTATACGTTATACGTTATACGTTATACGTAATATGTAATACGTCATACGTTTTACGTTAATCGTTATACGTTATACGTTATACGCTATACGTTATACGTTATACGTTATACGTTATACGTTATACGTTATACGTTATACGTTATACGTTATACGTTATACGTTATACGTTATACGTTATACGTTATACGTTATACGTTATACGTTATACGTTATACGTTATACGTTATACGTTATACGTTATACGTTATACGTTATACGTTATACGTTATACGTTATACGTTATACGTTATACGTTATACGTTATACGTTATACGTTATACGTTATACGTTATACGTTATACGTTATACGTTATACGTTATACGTTATACGTTATACGTTATACGTTATACGTTATGCGTTATAGGATATACGTTATACGTTATACGTTGTACGTTATACTTTATACGTTATACGTTATACGTTAGACGTTGGACGTTATACATTATACGTTATACGTTATACGTTATACGCTATACGTTATACGTTATACGTTATACGTTATACGTTATACGTTGTATGTTATACGTTATAGGTTATACGTTATACGTTATACGTTATACGTTATACGTTATACGTTATACGTTATACGTTATACATTATACGTTATACGTTATACGTTATACGTTATACGTTATACGTTATACGTTATACGTTATACATTATACGTTATACGTTATACGTTATACGTTATACGTTATACGTTATACGTTATACGTTATACGTTATACGTTTTACGACATACGTTATACGTTATACGTTATACGTTATACGTTATACGTTATACGTTATACGTTATACGTTATACGTTATACGTTATACGTTATACGTTATACGTTATACGTTATACGTTATACGTTATACGTTATACGTCATACGTTATACGTTATACGTTATACGTTATACGTTATACGTTATACGTTATACATTATACGTTATACGTTATACGTTATACGTTATACGTTATACGTTATACGTTATACGACATACGTTATACGTTATACGTTATACGTTATACGTTATACGTTATACGTTATACGTTATACGTTATACGTTATACGATATACGTTATACGTTATACGTTATGCGTTATACGTTATACGATATACGTTATACGTTATACGTTATACGTTATACGTTATACGTTAGACGTTGTACGTTATACGTTATACGTTATACGGTATACGCTATACGTTATACGCTATAGGTTATACGTTATACGTTATACGTTATACGTTATACGTTATGCGTTATAGGATATACGTTATGCGTTATAGGATTTACGTTATACGTTATACGTTATACGTTATACGTTATACGTTATACGTTATACGTTATACGTTATACGTTATACGTTATACGTTATACGTTATACATTATACGTTATACGTTATACGTTATACGTTATACGTTATACGTTATACGTTATACGTTATACGTTATACGACATACGTTATACGTTATACGTTATACGTTATACGTTATACGTTATACGTTATACGTTATACGTTATGCGTTACAGGATATACGTTATACGTTATACGTTGTACGTTATACGTTATACGTTATACGTTATACGTTATACGTTATACATTATACGTTATACGTTATACGTTATACGTTATACGTTATACGTTATACGTTATACGTTATACGTTATACGTTATACGTTATACGTTATACGTTATACGTTATACGTTATACGTTATACATTATACGTTATACGTTATACGTTATACGTTATACGTTATACGTTATACGTTATACGACATACGTTATACGTTATACGTTATACGTTATACGTTATACGTTATACGTTATACGTTATGCGTTATACGTTATACGTTATACGTTATACGTTATACGTTATACGTTATACGTTATGCGTTATACGTTATAGGATATACGTTATACGTTATACGTTATACGTTATACGTTATACGTTAGACGGTGTACGTTATACGTTATACGTTATACGTTTTACGCTATACGTTATACGCTATACGTTATACGTTATACGTTATACGTTATACGTTATACGTTATGCGTTATAGGAGATACGTTATGCGTTATAGGATTTACGTTATACTTTATACGTTATACGTTATACGTTATACGTTATACGTTATACGTTATACGTTATACGTTATACGTTATACGTTATACGTTATACGTTATACGTTATGCGTTATAGGATATACGTTATGCGTTATAGAATATACGTTATACGTTATACGTTATACGTTATACGTTATACGTTAGACGGTGTACGTTATACGTTATACGTTATACGTTTTACGCTATACGTTATACGCTATACGTTATACGTTATACGTTATACGTTATACGTTATACGTTATACGTTATACGTTATACGTTATACGTTATACGTTATACGTTATACGTTATACGTTATACGTTATACGTTATACGTTATACGTTATACGTTATACGTTATACGTTATACGTTATACGTTTTACGCTATACGTTATACGTTATACGTTACACGTTATGCGTTATAGGATATACGTTATACGTTATACGTTGTACGTTATACGTTATACGTTATACGTTATACGTTATACGTTATACGTTATACGTTATACGTTATACGTTATACGTTATACGTTATACGTTATACGTTATACGTTATACGTTATACGTTATACGTTATACGTTATACGGTATACGTTATACGCTATACGTTATACGTTATACGTTATACGTTATGCGTTATAGGATATACGTTATACGTTATACGTTGTACGTTATACGTTATACGTTATACGTTATACGTTATACGTTATACGTTATACGTTATACGTTATACGTTATACGTTATACGTTATACGTTACACGTTATACGTTATACATTATACTGTATACGTTATACGTTATACGTTATACGTTATACGTTATACGTTATACGTTATACGTTATACGTTATACGTTATACGTTATACGTTATACGTTATACGTTATACGTTATACGTTATACGTTATACGTTATACGTTATACGTTATGCGTTATAGGATATACGTTATACGTTATACGTTGTACGTTATACGTTATACGCTATACGTTATATGTTATACGTCATGCGATATACGTTATACGTTATTCGTTATACGGTATACGTTAAACGTTGTACGTTATACGTTATACGTCATACGCTATACGTTATACGTTATACGTTATACGTTATACGTTATACGTTATACGTTATACGTTATACGTTATACGTTATACGTTATACGTTATACGTTATACGTTATACGTTATACGTTATACGTTATACGTTATACGTTATACGTTATACGTTATACGTTATACGTTATACGTTATACGTTATGCGTTATAGGATATACGTTATACGTTATACGTTGTACGTTATACGTTATACGCTATACGTTATATGTTATACGTCATGCGATGTACGTTATACGTTATTCGTTATACGGTATACGTTAAACGTTGTACGTTATACGTTATACGTTATACGTTATACGTTATACGTTGGACGTTGTGCGTTATACGTTATACGTTATACGCTATACGTTATACGTTATACGTTATACGTTATACGTTATACGTTATACGTTATACGTTATACGTTATACGTTATACGTTATACGTTATACGTTATACGTTACACGTTATACGTTATACATTATACTGTATACGTTATACGTTATACGTTATACGTTATACGTTATACGTTATACGTTATACGTTATACGTTATACGTTATACGTTATACGTTATACGTTATACGTTATACCTTATACGTTATACGTTATACGTTATGCGTTATAGGATATACGTTATACGTTATACGTTGTACGTTATACGTTATACGCTATACGTTATATGTTATACGTCATGCGATATACGTTATACGTTATTCGTTATACGGTATACGTTAAACGTTGTACGTTATACGTTATACGTTATACGTTATACGTTATACGTTGGACGTTATACGTTATACGTTATACGTTATACGCTATACGTTATACGTTATACGTTATACGTTATACGTTATACGTTATACGTTATACGTTATACGTTCTACGTTATACATTATACGTTAAACGTTGTACGTTATACGTTATACGTCATACGTTATACGTTATACGTTATACGTTATACGTTCTACGTTATACATTATACGTTAAACGTCTTACGTTATAGGTTATACGTTATACGTTATACGTTATACGTTATACGTTATACGTTATACGTTATAAGTTATACGTTATAAGTTATACGTTATACGTTATACGTTATACGTTATACGTTATACGGTATACGTTATACGTTATACGTTATACGTTATACGTTATACGTTATACGTTATACGTTGTACGTTCTACGTTATACGTTATACGTTATACGTTATACGTTATACGTTATACGTTATACGTTATACGTTATACGTTATACGTTATACGTTATACGTTATACGTTATACGTTATACGTTATACGTTATACGTTATACGTTATACGTTATACGTTATACGTTTTACTTTATACGTTATACGTTATACGTTATACGTTATACGTTATACGTTATACGTTATACGTTATACGTTATACGTTATACGTTATACGTTATACGTTATACGCTATACGTTATACGTTATACGTTATACGTTATGCGTTATACGTTATGCGTTATAGGATATACGTTATACGTTATACGTTGTACGTTATACGTTATACGTTATAGGATATACGTTATACGTTATACGTTATACGATATACGTTATACGTTGTACGTTATACGTTATACGTTATACGTTATACGTTATACGTTATACGTTATACGTTATACGTTATACGTTATACGTTATACGTTATACGTTATACGTTATACGTTATACGTTATACGTTATGCGTTATAGGATATACGTTATATGTTATACGTTATACGTTATACGTTATACGTTATACGTTATACGTTATACGTTATACGTTATACGTTATACGTTATACGTTATACGTTATACGTTATACGTTATACGTTATACGTTATACGTTATGCGTTATAGGATATACGTTATATGTTATACGTTATACGTTATACGTTATACGTTATACGTTATACGTTATACGTTATACGACATACGTTATACGTTATACGTTATACGTTATACGTTATACGTTATACGTTATACGTAATACGTTATACGTTATACGACATACGTTATACGTTATACGTTATGCGTTATACGTTATACGTTATACGTTGGACGTTATACGTTATACGTTATACGTTATACGCTATACGTTATACGTTATACGTTATACGTTATACGTTATACGTTATACGTTATACGTTATACGTTCTACGTTATACATTATACGTTAAACGTTGTACGTTATACGTTATACGTCATACGTTATACGTTATACGTTATACGTTATACGTTCTACGTTATACATTATACGTTAAACGTCTTACGTTATAGGTTATACGTTATACGTTATACGTTATACGTTATACGTTATACGTTATACGTTATAAGTTATACGTTATACGTTATACGTTATACGTTATACGTTATACGTTATACGTTATACGTTATACGGTATACGTTATACGTTATACGTTATACGTTATACGTTATACGTTATACGTTATACGTTGTACGTTCTACGTTATACGTTATACGTTATACGTTATACGTTATACGTTATACGTTATACGTTATACGTTATACGTTATACGTTATACGTTATACGTTATACGTTATACGTTATACGTTATACGTTATACGTTATACGTTATACGTTTTACTTTATACGTTATACGTTATACGTTATACGTTATACGTTATACGTTATACGTTATACGTTATACGTTATACGTTATACGTTATACGTTATACGTTATACGTTATACGTTATACGTTATACGCTATACGTTATACGTTATACGTTATACGTTATGCGTTATAGGATATACGTTATACGTTATACGTTGTACGTTATACGTTATACGTTATACGTTATACGTTATACGTTATACGTTATACGTTATACGTTATACGTTATACGTTATACGTTATACGGTATACGTTATACGTTATACGTTATACGTTATACGTTATACGTTATATTATACGTTATACATTATACGTTATGTGTTATAGGATATACGTTATACGTTATACGTTGTACGTTATACGTTATACGTTGTACGTTATACGTTCTACGTTATACATTATACGTTAAACGTTGTACGTTATACGTTATACGTCATACGTTATACGTTATACGTTATACGTTATACGTTCTACGTTATACGTTATACGTTAAACGTCTTACGTTATACGTTATACGTTATACGTTATACGTTATACGTTATACGTTATACGTTATACGTTATACGTTATACGTTATACGTTATACGTTATACGTTATACGTTATACGTTATACGTTATACGTTATACGTTATACGTTATACGTTATACGTTATACGTTATACGTTATACGTTATACGTTATACGTTATACGTTATACGTTATACGTTATACGTTATACGTTATACGTTATACGTTATACGTTATACGTTATACGTTATACGTTATGCGTTATACGTTATACGTTTTACTTTATACGTTATACGTTATACGTTATACGTTATACGTTATACGTTATACGTTATACGTTATACGTTATACGTTATACGTTATACGTTATACGTTATACGCTATACGTTATACGTTATACGTTATACGTTATGCGTTATAGGATATACGTTATACGTTATACGTTGTACGTTATACGTTATACGTTATACGTTATACGTTATACGTTATACGTTATACGTTATACGTTATGCGTTATATGATATACGTTATACGGTATACGTTATACGTTATACGTTATACGTTATACGTTATACGTTATACGTTATACGTTATACGTTATACGTTATACGACATACGTTATACGTTATACGTTATACGTTATACGTTATACGTTATACGTTATACGTTATACGTTATACGTTATACGTTATACGTTATACGTTATACGTTATACGTTATACGTTATACGTTATGCGTTATACGTTATAGGATATACGTTATACGTTATACGTTATACGTTATACGTTATACGTTATACGTTAGACGGTGTACGTTATACGTTATACGTTATACGTTTTACGCTATACGTTATACGCTATACGTTATACGTTATACGTTATACGTTATACGTTATACGTTATGCGTTATAGGATATACGTTATGCGTTATAGGATTTACGTTATACGTTATACGTTATACGTTATACGTTATACGTTATACGTTATACGTTATACGTTATACGTTATACGTTATACGTTATACGTTATACGTTATACGTTATACGTTATACGTTATACGTTATACGTTATACGTTATACGTTATACGTTATACGTTATGCGTTATAGGATATACGTTATGCGTTATAGGATATACGTTATACGTTATACGTTATACGATATACGTTATACGTTGTACGTTATACGTTATACGTTATACGTTATACGTTATACGTTATACGTTATACGTTATACGTTATACGTTATACGTTATACGTTATACGTTATACGTTATACGTTATACGTTATACGTTATGCGTTATAGGATATACGTTATATGTTATACGTTATACGTTATACGTTATACGTTATACGTTATACGTTATACGTTATACGTTATACGTTATACGTTATACGTTATACGTTATACGTTATACGTTATACGTTATACGTTATACGTTATGCGTTATAGGATATACGTTATATGTTATACGTTATACGTTATACGTTATACGTTATACGTTATACGTTATACGTTATACGACATACGTTATACGTTATACGTTATACGTTATACGTTATACGTTATACGTTATACGTAATACGTTATACGTTATACGACATACGTTATACGTTATACGTTATGCGTTATACGTTATACGATATACGTTATACGTTATACGTTATACGTTATACGTTATACGTTAGACGTTATACGTTATACGTTATACGTTATGCGTTATAGGATATACGTTATACGTTATACGTTGTACGTTATACGTTATACGTTATACGTTATACGTTATACGTTATACGTTATACGTTATACGTTATACGTTATACGTTATACGTTATACGTTATACGTTATACGTTATGCGTTATACGTTATAGGATATACGTTATACGTTATACGTTATACGATATACGTTATACGTTATACGTTATACGTTATACGTTATGCGTTATACGTTATACGTTATACGTTATACGTTAGACGTTGGACGTTATACATTATACGTTATACGTTATACGTTATACGTTATACGTTATACGTTTTACGACATACGTTATACGTTATACGTTATACGTTATACGTTATACGTTATACGTTATACGTTATGCGTTCGAGGATATACGTTATACGTTATACGTTGTACGTTATACATTATACGTTATACGTTATACGTTATACGTTATACGTTATACGTTATACGTTATACGACATACGTTATAGGTTATACGTTATACGTTATACGTTATACGTTATACGTTATACGTTATACGTTATACGTTATACGTTATACGATATACGTTATACGTTATACGTTATGCGTTATACGTTATACGATATACGTTATACGTTATACGTTATACGTTATACGTTATACGTTAGACGTTGTACGTTATACGTTATACGTTATACGTTATACGCTATACGTTATACGCTATAGGTTATACGTTATACGTTATACGTTATACGTTATACGTTATGCGTTATAGGATATACGTTATGCGTTATAGGATTTACGTTATACGTTATACGTTATACGTTATACGTTATACGTTATACGTTATACGTTATACGTTATACGTTATACGCTATACATTATACGTTATACGTTATACGTTATACGTTATACGTTATACGTTATACGTTATACGTTATACGTTATACGACATACGTTATACGTTATACGTTATACGTTATACGTTATACGTTATACGTTATACGTTATACGTTATGCGTTATAGGATATACGTTATACGTTATACGTTGTACGTTATACGTTATACGTTATTCGTTATACGTTATACGTTATACATTATACGTTATACGTTATACGTTATACGTTATACGTTATACGTTATACGTTATACGCTATACGTTATACGTTATACGTTATACGTTATACGTTATACGTTATACGTTATACGTTATACATTATACGTTATACGTTATACGTTATACGTTATACGTTATACGTTATACGTTATACGACATACGTTATACGTTATACGTTATACGCTATACGTTATACGTTATACGTTATACGTTATGCGTTATACGTTATACGTTATACGTTATACGTTATACGTTATACGTTATACGTTATGCGTTATACGTTATAGGATATACGTTATACGTTATACGTTATACGTTATACGTTATACGTTAGACGGTGTACGTTATACGTTATACGTTATACGTTTTACGCTATACGTTATACGCTATACGTTATACGTTATACGTTATACGTTATACGTTATACGTTATGCGTTATAGGATATACGTTATGCGTTATAGGATTTACGTTATACTTTATACGTTATACGTTATACGTTATACGTTATACGTTATACGTTATACGTTATACGTTATACGTTATACGTTATACGTTATACGTTATACGTTATACGTTATGCGTTATAGGATATACGTTATGCGTTATAGGATATACGTTATACGTTATACGTTATACGTTATAGGTTATACGTTAGACGGTGTACGTTATACGTTATACGTTATACGTTATACGTTTTACGCTATACGTTATACGCTATACGTTATACGTTATACGTTATACGTTATACGTTATACGTTATACGTTATACGTTATACGTTATACGTTATACGTTATACGTTATACGTTATACGTTATACGTTATACGTTATACGTTATACGTTATACGTTATACGTTATACGTTATACGTTATACGTTATACGCTATACGTTATACGTTATACGTTACACGTTATGCGTTATAGGATATACGTTATACGTTATACGTTGTACGTTATACGCTATACGTTATACGTTATACGTTATACGTTATGCGTTATAGGATATACGTTATACGTTATACGTTGTACGTTATACGTTATACGTTATACGTTATATGTTATACGTCATGCGATATACGTTATACGTTATTCGTTATACGGTATACGTTAAACGTTGTACGTTATACGTTATACGTTATACGTTATACGTTATACGTTGGACGTTGTGCGTTATACGTTATACGTTATACGCTATACGTTATACGTTATACGTTATACGTTATACGTTATACGTTATACGTTATACGTTATACGTTATACGTTATACGTTATACGTTATACGTTATACGTTATACGTTACACGTTATACGTTATACATTATACTGTATACGTTATACGTTATACGTTATACGTTATACGTTATACGTTATACGTTATACGTTATACGTTATACGTTATACGTTATACGTTATACGTTATACGTTATACGTTATACGTTATACGTTATACGTTATACGTTATACGTTATACGTTATACGTTATGCGTTATAGGATATACGTTATACGTTATACGTTGTACGTTATACGTTATACGTTATACATTATACTGTATACGTTATACGTTATACGTTATACGTTATACGTTATACGTTATACGTTATACGTTATACGTTATACGTTATACGTTATACGTTATACGTTATACGTTATACGTTATACGTTATACGTTATACGTTATACGTTATACGTTATACGTTATACGTTATACGTTATACGTTATACGTTATACGTTATACGTTATGCGTTATAGGATATACGTTATACGTTATACGTTGTACGTTATACGTTATACGCTATACGTTATATGTTATACGTCATGCGATATACGTTATACGTTATTCGTTATACGGTATACGTTAAACGTTGTACGTTATACGTTATACGTTATACGTTATACGTTATACGTTGGACGTTATACGTTATACGTTATACGTTATACGCTATACGTTATACGTTATACGTTATACGTTATACGTTATACGTTATACGTTATACGTTATACGTTCTACGTTATACATTATACGTTAAACGTTGTACGTTATACGTTATACGTCATACGTTATACGTTATACGTTATACGTTATACGTTATACGTTATACGGTATACGCTATACGTTATACGTTATACGTTATACGTTATACGTTATACGTTATACGTTATACGTTATACGTTATACGTTATACGTTATACGTTATATTATACGTTATACATTATACGTTATGTGTTATAGGATATACGTTATACGTTATACGTTGTACGTTATACGTTATACGTTGTACGTTATACGTTCTACGTTATACATTATACGTTAAACGTTGTACGTTATACGTTATACGTCATACGTTATACGTTATACGTTATACGTTATACGTTCTACGTTATACGTTATACGTTAAACGTCTTACGTTATACGTTATACGTTATACGTTATACGTTATACGTTATACGTTATACGTTATACGTTATACGTTATACGTTATACGTTATACGTTATACGTTATACGTTATACGTTATACGTTATACGTTATACGTTATACGTTATACGTTATACGTTATACGTTATACGTTATACGTTATACGTTTTACTTTATACGTTATACGTTATACGTTATACGTTATACGTTATACGTTATACGTTATACGTTATACGTTATAAGTTATAAGTTATACGTTATACGTTATACGTTATACGTTATACGTTATACGTTATACGTTATACGTTATACGTTATACGTTATACGTTATACGTTATACGTTATACGTTATACGTTATACGTTATACGTTATACGTTATGCGTTATAGGATATACGTTATACGTTATACGTTATACGTTATACGTTATACGTTATACGTAATATGTAATACGTCATACGTTTTACGTTAATCGTTATACGTTATACGTTATACGCTATACGTTATACGTTATACGTTATACGTTATACGTTATACGTTGTACGTTATACGTTATACGTTGTACGTTATACGTTCTACGTTATACATTATACGTTAAACGTTGTACGTTATACGTTATACGTCATACGTTATACGTTATACGTTATACGTTATACGTTCTACGTTATACGTTATACGTTAAACGTTGTACGTTATACGTTATACGTTATACGTTATACGTTATACGTTATACGTTATACGTTATGCGTTATACGTTATACGTTATACGTTATACGTTATACGTTATACGTTATACGTTATACGTTATACGTTATACGTTATACGTTATACGTTATACGTTATACGTTATACGTTGTACGTTATACGTTATACGTTATACGTTATACGTTATACGTTATACATTATACGTTATACGTTATACGTTATACGTTATACGTTATACGTTATACGTTATACGTTATACGTTATACGTTATACGTTATACGTCATACGTTATACGTTATACATTATACGTTATACGTTATACGTTATACGTTATACGTTATACGTTATACGTTATACGACATACGTTATACGTTATACGTTATACGTTATACGTTATACGTTATACGTTATACGTTATACGTTATACGTTATACGTTATACGTTATACGATATACGTTATACGTTATACGTTATGCGTTATACGTTATACGATATACGTTATACGTTATACGTTATACGTTATACGTTATACGTTAGACGTTGTACGTTATACGTTATACGTTATACGTTATACGCTATACGTTATACGCTATAGGTTATACGTTATACGTTATACGTTATACGTTATACGTTATGCGTTATAGGATATACGTTATGCGTTATAGGATTTACGTTATACGTTATACGTTATACGTTATACGTTATACGTTATACGTTATACGTTATGCGTTATACGTTATACGTTATACGTTATACGTTATACGTTATACGTTATACGTTATACGTTATACGTTATACGTTATACGTTATACGTTATACGTTTTACTTTATACGTTATACGTTATACGTTATACGTTATACGTTATACGTTATACGTTATACGTTATACGTTATAAGTTATAAGTTATACGTTATACGTTATACGTTATACGTTATACGTTATACGTTATACGTTATACGTTATACGTTATACGTTATACGTTATACGTTATACGTTATACGTTATACGTTATACGTTATACGTTATACGTTATGCGTTATAGGATATACGTTATACGTTATACGTTATACGTTATACGTTATACGTTATACGTAATATGTAATACGTCATACGTTTTACGTTAATCGTTATACGTTATACGTTATACGCTATACGTTATACGTTATACGTTATACGTTATACGTTATACGTTGTACGTTATACGTTATACGTTGTACGTTATACGTTCTACGTTATACATTATACGTTAAACGTTGTACGTTATACGTTATACGTCATACGTTATACGTTATACGTTATACGTTATACGTTCTACGTTATACGTTATACGTTAAACGTTGTACGTTATACGTTATACGTTATACGTTATACGTTATACGTTATACGTTATACGTTATGCGTTATACGTTATACGTTATACGTTATACGTTATACGTTATACGTTATACGTTATACGTTATACGTTATACGTTATACGTTATACGTTATACGTTATACGTTATACGTTGTACGTTATACGTTATACGTTATACGTTATACGTTATACGTTATACATTATACGTTATACGTTATACGTTATACGTTATACGTTATACGTTATACGTTATACGTTATACGTTATACGTTATACGTTATACGTCATACGTTATACGTTATACATTATACGTTATACGTTATACGTTATACGTTATACGTTATACGTTATACGTTATACGACATACGTTATACGTTATACGTTATACGTTATACGTTATACGTTATACGTTATACGTTATACGTTATACGTTATACGTTATACGTTATACGATATACGTTATACGTTATACGTTATGCGTTATACGTTATACGATATACGTTATACGTTATACGTTATACGTTATACGTTATACGTTAGACGTTGTACGTTATACGTTATACGTTATACGTTATACGCTATACGTTATACGCTATAGGTTATACGTTATACGTTATACGTTATACGTTATACGTTATGCGTTATAGGATATACGTTATGCGTTATAGGATTTACGTTATACGTTATACGTTATACGTTATACGTTATACGTTATACGTTATACGTTATGCGTTATACGTTATACGTTATACGTTATACGTTATACGTTATACGTTATACGTTATACGTTATACGTTATACGTTATACGTTATACGTTATACGTTATACGTTATACGTTATACGTTATACGATATACGTTATACGTTATACGTTATACGTTATACGTTAGACGTTGGACGTTATACATTATACGTTATACGTTATACGTTATACGCTATACGTTATACGTTATACGTTATACGTTATACGTTATACGTTGTATGTTGTACGTTATACGTTATACGTTATACGTTATACGTTATACGTTATACGTTATACGTTATACGTTATACGTTATACATTATACGTTATACGTTATACGTTATACGTTATACGTTATACGTTATACGTTATACGTTATACATTATACGTTATACGTTATACGTTATACGTTATACGTTATACGTTATACGTTATACGTTATACGTTTTACGACAAACGTTATACGTTATACGTTATACGTTATACGTTATACGTTATACGTTATACGTTATACGTTGTACGTTATACGTTATACGTTATACGTTATACGTTATACGTTATACATTATACGTTATACGTTATACGTTATACGTTATACGTTATACGTTATACGTTATACGTTATACGTTATACGTTATACGTTATACGTCATACGTTATACGTTATACATTATACGTTATACGTTATACGTTATACGTTATACGTTATACGTTATACGTTATACGACATACGTTATACGTTATACGTTATACGTTATACGTTATACGTTATACGTTATACGTTATACGTTATACGTTATACGTTATACGTTATACGATATACGTTATACGTTATACGTTATGCGTTATACGTTATACGATATACGTTATACGTTATACATTATACGTTATACGTTATACGTTATACGTTATACGTTATACGTTATACGTTATACGACATACGTTATACGTTATACGTTATACGTTATACGTTATACGTTATACGTTATACGTTATACGTTATACGTTATACGTTATACGTTATACGATATACGTTATACGTTATACGTTATGCGTTATACGTTATACGATATACGTTATACGTTATACGTTATACGTTATACGTTATACGTTAGACGTTGTACGTTATACGTTATACGTTATACGTTATACGCTATACGTTATACGCTATAGGTTATACGTTATACGTTATACGTTATACGTTATACGTTATGCGTTATAGGATATACGTTATGCGTTATAGGATTTACGTTATACGTTATACGTTATACGTTATACGTTATACGTTATACGTTATACGTTATGCGTTATACGTTATACGTTATACGTTATACGTTATACGTTATACGTTATACGTTATACGTTATACGTTATACGTTATACGTTATACGTTATACGTTATACGTTATACGTTATACGTTATACGATATACGTTATACGTTATACGTTATACGTTATACGTTAGACGTTGGACGTTATACATTATACGTTATACGTTATACGTTATACGCTATACGTTATACGTTATACGTTATACGTTATACGTTATACGTTGTATGTTGTACGTTATACGTTATACGTTATACGTTATACGTTATACGTTATACGTTATACGTTATACGTTATACGTTATACATTATACGTTATACGTTATACGTTATACGTTATACGTTATACGTTATACGTTATACGTTATACATTATACGTTATACGTTATACGTTATACGTTATACGTTATACGTTATACGTTATACGTTATACGTTTTACGACAAACGTTATACGTTATACGTTATACGTTATACGTTATACGTTATACGTTATACGTTATACGTTATACGTTATACGTTATACGTTATACGTTATACGTTATGCGTTATACGTTATACGATATACGTTATACGTTATACGTTATACGTTATACGTTATACGTTAGACGTTGTACGTTATACGTTATACGTTATACGTTATACGCTATACGTTATACGCTATAGGTTATACGTTATACGTTATACGTTATACGTTATACGTTATGCGTTATAGGATATACGTTATGCGTTATAGGATTTACGTTATACGTTATACGTTATACGTTATACGTTATACGTTATACGTTATACGTTATACGTTATACGTTATACGTTATACGTTATACATTATACGTTATACGTTATACGTTATACGTTATACGTTATACGTTATACGTTATACGTTATACGTTATACGACATACGTTATACGTTATACGTTATACGTTATACGTTATACGTTATACGTTATACGTTATACGTTATGCGTTATAGGATATACGTTATACGTTAAACGTTGTACGTTATACGTTATACGTTATACGTTATACGTTATACGTTATACGTTATACGTTATACGTTATACGTTATACGTTATGCGTTATACGTTATACGATATACGTTATACGTTATACGTTATACGTTATACGTTATACGTTAGACGTTGTACGTTATACGTTATACGTTATACGTTATACGCTATACGTTATACGCTATAGGTTATACGTTATACGTTATACGTTATACGTTATACGTTATGCGTTATAGGATATACGTTATGCGTTATAGGATTTACGTTATACGTTATACGTTATACGTTATACGTTATACGTTATACGTTATACGTTATACGTTATACGTTATACGTTATACGTTATACATTATACGTTATACGTTATACGTTATACGTTATACGTTATACGTTATACGTTATACGTTATACGTTATACGACATACGTTATACGTTATACGTTATACGTTATACGTTATACGTTATACGTTATACGTTATACGTTATGCGTTATAGGATATACGTTATACGTTAAACGTTGTACGTTATACGTTATACGTTATACGTTATACGTTATACGTTATACGTTATACGTTATACGTTATACGTTATACGTTATGCGTTATAGGATATACGTTATATGTTATACGTTATACGTTATACGTTATACGTTATACGTTATACGTTATACGTTATACGTTATACGTTATACGTTATACGTTATACGTTATACGTTATACGTTATACGTTATACGTTATACGTTATACGTTATACGTTATACGTTATACGTTATACGTTATACGTTATACGTTATACGTTATACGTTATACGTTATACGTTATACGTTATACGTTATACGTTATACGTTATACGTTATACGTTATACGTTATGCGTTATAGGATATACGTTATACGTTATACGTTGTACGTTATACTTTATACGTTATACGTTATACGTTAGACGTTGGACGTTATACGTTATACGTTATGCGTTTTACGTTATACGTTATACGTTATACGTTATACGTTATACGTTATACGTTATACGTTATACGTTATACGTTATACGTTATACGTTATACGTTATACGTTATACGTTGTACGTTATACGTTATACGTTATACGTTATACGTTATACGTTATACATTATACGTTATACGTTATACGTTATACGTTATACGTTATACGTTATACGTTATACGTTATACGTTATACGTTATACGTTATACGTCATACGTTATACGTTATACATTATACGTTATACGTTATACGTTATACGTTATACGTTATACGTTATACGTTATACGACATACGTTATACGTTATACGTTATACGTTATACGTTATACGTTATACGTTATACGTTATACGTTATACGTTATACGTTATACGTTATACGATATACGTTATACGTTATACGTTATGCGTTATACGTTATACGATATACGTTATACGTTATACGTTATACGTTATACGTTATACGTTAGACGTTGTACGTTATACGTTATACGTTATACGTTATACGCTATACGTTATACGCTATAGGTTATACGTTATACGTTATACGTTATACGTTATACGTTATGCGTTATAGGATATACGTTATGCGTTATAGGATTTACGTTATACGTTATACGTTATACGTTATACGTTATACGTTATACGTTATACGTTATGCGTTATACGTTATACGTTATACGTTATACGTTATACGTTATACGTTATACGTTATACGTTATACGTTATACGTTATACGTTATACGTTATACGTTATACGTTATACGTTATACGTTATACGATATACGTTATACGTTATACGTTATACGTTATACGTTATACGACATACGTTACACGTTATACGTTATACGTTATACGTTATACGTTATACGTTATACGTTATACGTTATACGTTATACGTTATACGTTATACGTTATACGTTATACGTTATGCGTTATACGTTATAGGATATACGTTATACGTTATACGTTATACGTTATACGTTATACGTTATACGTTAGACGGTGTACGTTATACGTTATACGTTATACGTTTTACGCTATACGTTATACGCTATACGTTATACGTTATACGTTATACGTTATACGTTATACGTTATGCGTTATAGGATATACGTTATGCGTTATAGGATTTACGTTATACGTTATACGTTATACGTTATACGTTATACGTTATACGTTATACGTTATACGTTATACGTTATACGTTATACGTTATACGTTATACGTTATACGTTATACGTTATACGTTATACGTTATACGTTATACGTTATACGTTATACGTTATGCGTTATAGGATATACGTTATGCGTTATAGGATATACGTTATACGTTATACGTTATACGATATACGTTATACGTTGTACGTTATACGTTATACGTTATACGTTATACGTTATACGTTATACGTTATACGTTATACGTTATACGTTATACGTTATACGTTATACGTTATACGTTATACGTTATACGTTATGCGTTATAGGATATACGTTATATGTTATACGTTATACGTTATACGTTATACGTTATACGTTATACGTTATACGTTATACGTTATACGTTATACGTTATACGTTATACGTTATACGTTATACGTTATACGTTATACGTTATACGTTATACGTTATACGTTATACGTTATACGTTATGCGTTATAGGATATACGTTATACGTTATACGTTGTACGTTATACTTTATACGTTATACGTTATACGTTAGACGTTGGACGTTATACATTATACGTTATACGTTATACGTTATACGCTATACGTTATACGTTATACGTTATACGTTATACGTTATACGTTGTATGTTGTACGTTATACGTTATACGTTATACGTTATACGTTATACGTTATACGTTATACGTTATACGTTATACGTTATACGTTATACATTATACGTTATACGTTATACGTTATACGTTATACGTTATACGTTATACGTTATACGTTATACATTATACGTTATACGTTATACGTTATACGTTATACGTTATACGTTATACGTTATACGTTATACGTTTTACGACAAACGTTATACGTTATACGTTATACGTTATACGTTATACGTTATACGTTATACGTTATACGTTATACGTTATACGTTATACGTTATACGTTATACGTTATACGTTATGCGTTATACGTTATACGTTATACGTTATACGTTATACGTTATACGTTATACGTTATACGTTATACGTTATACGTTATACGTTATACGTTATACGTTATACGTTATACATTATACGTTATACGTTATACGTTATACGTTATACGTTATACGTTATACGTTATACGTTATACGTTATACGACATACGTTATACGTTATACGTTATACGTTATACGTTATACGTTATACGTTGTACGTTATACGTTATGCGTTATAGGATATACGTTATACGTTAAACGTTGTACGTTATACGTTATACGTTATACGTTATACGTTATACGTTATACGTTATACGTTATACGTTATACGTTATACGTTATGCGTTATACGTTATACGATATACGTTATACGTTATACGTTATACGTTATACGTTATATGTTAGACGTTGTACGTTATACGTTATACGTTATACGTTATACGCTATACGTTATACGCTATAGGTTATACGTTATACGTTATACGTTATACGTTATACGTTATGCGTTATAGGATATACGTTATGCGTTATAGGATTTACGTTATACGTTATACGTTATACGTTATACGTTATACGTTATACGTTATACGTTATACGTTATACGTTATACGTTATACGTTATACATTATACGTTATACGTTATACGTTATACGTTATACGTTATACGTTATACGTTATACGTTATACGTTATACGACATACGTTATACGTTATACGTTATACGTTATACGTTATACGTTATACGTTATACGTTATACGTTATGCGTTATAGGATATACGTTATACGTTAAACGTTGTACGTTATACGTTATACGTTATACGTTATACGTTATACGTTATACGTTATACGTTATACGTTATACGTTATACGTTATACGTTATACGTTATACGTTATACGTTATACGTTATACGTTATACGTTATGCGTTATAGGATATACGTTATGCGTTATAGGATATACGTTATACGTTATACGTTATACGATATACGTTATACGTTGTACGTTATACGTTATACGTTATACGTTATACGTTATACGTTATACGTTATACGTTATACGTTATACGTTATACGTTATACGTTATACGTTATACGTTATGCGTTATAGGATATACGTTATATGTTATACGTTATACGTTATACGTTATACGTTATACGTTATACGTTATACGTTATACGTTATACGTTATACGTTATACGTTATACGTTATACGTTATACGTTATACGTTATACGTTATACGTTATACGTTATACGTTATACGTTATACGTTATACGTTATACGTTATACGTTATACGTTATACGTTATACGTTATACGTTATACGTTATACGTTATACGTTATACGTTATACGTTATACGTTATGCGTTATAGGATATACGTTATACGTTATACGTTGTACGTTATACTTTATACGTTATACGTTATACGTTAGACGTTGGACGTTATACATTATACGTTATACGTTATACGTTATACGCTATACGTTATACGTTATACGTTATACGTTATACGTTATACGTTGTATGTTATACGTTATACGTTATACGTTATACGTTATACGTTATACGTTATACGATATACGTTATACGTTATACGTTATACGTTATACGTTATACGTTATACGTTATACGTTATACGTTATACGTTATGCGTTATACGTTATAGGATATACGTTATACGTTATACGTTATACGTTATACGTTATACGTTATACGTTAGACGGTGTACGTTATACGTTATACGTTATACGTTTTACGCTATACGTTATACGCTATACGTTATACGTTATACGTTATACGTTATACGTTATACATTATACGTTATACGTTATACGTTATACGTTATACGTTATACGTTATACGTTATACGACATACGTTATACGTTATACGTTATACGTTATACGTTATACGTTATACGTTATACGTTATACGTTATACGTTATACGTTATACGTTATACGATATACGTTATACGTTATACGTTATGCGTTATACGTTATACGATATACGTTATACGTTATACGTTATACGTTATACGTTATACGTTAGACGTTGTACGTTATACGTTATACGTTATACGTTATACGCTATACGTTATACGCTATAGGTTATACGTTATACGTTATACGTTATACGTTATACGTTATGCGTTATAGGATATACGTTATGCGTTATAGGATTTACGTTATACGTTATACGTTATACGTTATACGTTATACGTTATACGTTATACGTTATGCGTTATACGTTATACGTTATACGTTATACGTTATACGTTATACGTTATACGTTATACGTTATACGTTATACGTTATACGTTATACGTTATACGTTATACGTTATACGTTATACGTTATACGATATACGTTATACGTTATACGTTATACGTTATACGTTATACGACATACGTTATACGTTATACGTTATACGTTATACGTTATACGTTATACGTTATACGTTATACGTTATACGTTATACGTTATACGTTATACGTTATACGTTATACGTTATGCGTTATACGTTATAGGATATACGTTATACGTTATGCGTTATACGTTATACGTTATACGTTATACGTTAGACGGTGTACGTTATACGTTATACGTTATACGTTTTACGCTATACGTTATACGCTATACGTTATACGTTATACGTTATACGTTATACGTTATACGTTATACGTTATGCGTTATAGGATATACGTTATGCGTTATAGGATTTACGTTATACGTTATACGTTATACGTTATACGTTATACGTTATACGTTATACGTTATACGTTATACGTTATACGTTATACGTTATACGTTATACGTTATACGTTATACGTTATACGTTATACGTTATACGTTATACGTTATACGTTATACGTTATACGTTATGCGTTATAGGATATACGTTATGCGTTATAGGATATACGTTATACGTTATACGTTATACGATATACGTTATACGTTGTACGTTATACGTTATACGTTATACGTTATACGTTATACGTTATACGTTATACGTTATACGTTATACGTTATACGTTATACGTTATACGTTATACGTTATACGTTATACGTTATGCGTTATAGGATATACGTTATATGTTATACGTTATACGTTATACGTTATACGTTATACGTTATACGTTATACGTTATACGTTATACGTTATACGTTATACGTTATACGTTATACGTTATACGTTATACGTTATACGTTATACGTTATACGTTATACGTTATACGTTATACGTTATACGTTATACGTTATACGTTATACGTTATACGTTATACGTTATACGTTATACGTTATACGTTATACGTTATACGTTATGCGTTATAGGATATACGTTATACGTTATACGTTGTACGTTATACTTTATACGTTATACGTTATACGTTAGACGTTGGACGTTATACATTATACGTTATACGTTATACGTTATACGCTATACGTTATACGTTATACGTTATACGTTATACGTTATACGTTGTATGTTGTACGTTATACGTTATACGTTATACGTTATACGTTATACGTTATACGTTATACGTTATACGTTATACGTTATACGTTATACATTATACGTTATACGTTATACGTTATACGTTATACGTTATACGTTATACGTTATACGTTATACATTATACGTTATACGTTATACGTTATACGTTATACGTTATACGTTATACGTTATACGTTATACGTTTTACGACATACGTTATACGTTATACGTTATACGTTATACGTTATACGTTATACGTTATACGTTATACGTTATACGTTATACGTTATACGTTATACGTTATACGTTATGCGTTATACGTTATACGATATACGTTATACGTTATACGTTATACGTTATACGTTATACGTTAGACGTTGTACGTTATACGTTATACGTTATACGTTATACGCTATACGTTATACGCTATAGGTTATACGTTATACGTTATACGTTATACGTTATACGTTATGCGTTATAGGATATACGTTATGCGTTATAGGATTTACGTTATACGTTATACGTTATACGTTATACGTTATACGTTATACGTTATACGTTATACGTTATACGTTATACGTTATACGTTATACATTATACGTTATACGTTATACGTTATACGTTATACGTTATACGTTATACGTTATACGTTATACGTTATACGACATACGTTATACGTTATACGTTATACGTTATACGTTATACGTTATACGTTATACGTTATACGTTATGCGTTATAGGATATACGTTATACGTTAAACGTTGTACGTTATACGTTATACGTTATACGTTATACGTTATACGTTATACGTTATACGTTATACGTTATACGTTATACGTTATACGTTATACGTTATACGTTATACGTTATACGTTATACGTTATACGTTATGCGTTATAGGATATACGTTATGCGTTATAGGATATACGTTATACGTTATACGTTATACGATATACGTTATACGTTGTACGTTATACGTTATACGTTATACGTTATACGTTATACGTTATACGTTATACGTTATACGTTATACGTTATACGTTATTCGTTATACGTTATACGTTATACGTTATACGTTATGCGTTATAGGATATACGTTATATGTTATACGTTATACGTTATACGTTATACGTTATACGTTATACGTTATACGTTATACGTTATACGTTATACGTTATACGTTATACGTTATACGTTATACGTTATACGTTATACGTTATACGTTATACGTTATACGTTATACGTTATACGTTATACGTTATACGTTATACGTTATACGTTATACGTTATACGTTATACGTTATACGTTATACGTTATACGTTATACGTTATACGTTATGCGTTATAGGATATACGTTATACGTTATACGTTGTACGTTATACTTTATACGTTATACGTTATACGTTAGACGTTGGACGTTATACATTATACGTTATACGTTATACGTTATACGCTATACGTTATACGTTATACGTTATACGTTATACGTTATACGTTGTATGTTATACGTTATACGTTATACGTTATACGTTATACGTTATACGTTATACGTTATACGTTATACGTTATACGTTATACGTTATACGTTATACGTTATACGTTATACGTTATACGTTATACGTTATACGTTATGCGTTCGAGGATATACGTTATACGTTATACGTTGTACGTTATACGTTATACGTTATACGTTATACGTTATACGTTATACATTATACGTTATACGTTATACGTTATACGTTATACGTTATACGTTATACGTTATACGTTATACGTTATACGTTATACGTCATACGTTATACGTTATACATTATACGTTATACGTTATACGTTATACGTTATACGTTATACGTTATACGTTATACGACATACGTTATACGTTATACGTTATACGTTATACGTTATACGTTATACGTTATACGTTATACGTTATACGTTATACGTTATACGTTATACGATATACGTTATACGTTATACGTTATGCGTTATACGTTATACGATATACGTTATACGTTATACGTTATACGTTATACGTTATACGTTAGACGTTGTACGTTATACGTTATACGTTATACGTTATACGCTATACGTTATACGCTATAGGTTATACGTTATACGTTATACGTTATACGTTATACGTTATGCGTTATAGGATATACGTTATGCGTTATAGGATTTACGTTATACGTTATACGTTATACGTTATACGTTATACGTTATACGTTATACGTTATACGTTATACGTTATACGTTATACGTTATACGTTATACGTTATACGTTATACCTTATACGTTATACGTTATACGTTATACGTTATACGTTATACGTTATACGTTATACGTTATACGTAATATGTAATACGTCATACGTTTTACGTTAATCGTTATACGTTATACGTTATACGCTATACGTTATACGTTATACGTTATACGTTATACGTTATACGTTATACGTTATACGTTATACGTTATACGTTATACGTTATACGTTATACGTTATACGTTATACGTTATACGTTATACGTTATACGTTATACGTTATACGTTATACGTTATACGTTATACGTTATACGTTATACGTTATACGTTATACGTTATACGTTATACGTTATACGTTATACGTTATACGTTATACGTTATACGTTATACGTTATACGTTATACGTTATACGTTATACGTTATACGTTATACGTTATACGTTATGCGTTATAGGATATACGTTATACGTTATACGTTATACGTTATACGTTATACGTTATACGTTATACGTTATACGTTTTACGTTATGCGTTATAGGATATACGTTATACGATATACGTTATACGTTATACGTTGTACGTTATACGTTATACGTTATACGTTATACGTTATACGTTATACGTTATACGTTATACGTTATACGTTATACGTTATACGTTATACGTTATACGTTATACGTTATACGTTATACGTTATACGTTATACGTTATACGTTATACGTTATACGTTATACGTTATACGTTATACGTTATACGACATACGTTATGCGTTATATGATATACGTTATACGTTATACGTTGTACGTTGTACGTTATACGTTATACGTTATACGTTATACGTTATACATTATACGTTATACGTTATACGTTATACGTTATACGTTATACGTTATACGTTATACGTTATACGTTATACGTTATACGTTATACGTTATACGTTATACGTTATACGTTATACGTTATACGATATACGTTATACGTTATACGTTATACGTTATACGTTATACGACATACGTTATACGTTATACGTTATACGTTATACGTTATACGTTATACGTTATACGTTATACGTTATACGTTATACGTTATACGTTATACGTTATACGTTATACGTTATGCGTTATACGTTATAGGATATACGTTATACGTTATACGTTATACGTTATACGTTATACGTTATACGTTATACGTTAGACGGTGTACGTTATACGTTATACGTTATACGTTTTACGCTATACGTTATACGCTATACGTTATACGTTATACGTTATACGTTATACGTTATACGTTATGCGTTATAGGATATACGTTATGCGTTATAGGATTTACGTTATACGTTATACGTTATACGTTATACGTTATACGTTATACGTTATACGTTATACGTTATACGTTATACGTTATACGTTATACGTTATACGTTATACGTTATACGTTATACGTTATACGTTATACGTTATACGTTATACGTTATACGTTATACGTTATGCGTTATAGGATATACGTTATGCGTTATAGGATATACGTTATACGTTATACGTTATACGATATACGTTATACGTTGTACGTTATACGTTATACGTTATACGTTATACGTTATACGTTATACGTTATACGTTATACGTTATACGTTATACGTTATACGTTATACGTTATACGTTATACGTTATACGTTATGCGTTATAGGATATACGTTATATGTTATACGTTATACGTTATACGTTATACGTTATACGTTATACGTTATACGTTATACGTTATACGTTATACGTTATACGTTATACGTTATACGTTATACGTTATACGTTATACGTTATACGTTATACGTTATACGTTATACGGTATACGTTATACGTTATACGTTATACGTTATACGTTATATTATACGTTATACATTATACGTTATGTGTTATAGGATATACGTTATACGTTATACGTTGTACGTTATACGTTATACGTTATACGTTATACGTTATACGTTATACGTTATACGTTAAACGTTATACGTTATACGTTATACGGTATACGTTATACGTTATACGTTATACGTTATACGTTATATTATACGTTATACATTATACGTTATGTGTTATAGGATATACGTTATACGTTATACGTTGTACGTTATACGTTATACGTTATACGTTATACGTTATACGTTATACGTTATACGTTATACGTTATACGTTATACGTTATACGTTATACGTTATACGTTATACGTTATACGTTATACGTTGTATGTTATACGTTATACGTTATACGTTATACGTTAGACGTTGTACGTTATACGTTATACGTTATACGTTATACGCTATACGTTATACGCTATAGGTTATACGTTATACGTTATACGTTATACGTTATACGTTATGCGTTATAGGATATACGTTATGCGTTATAGGATTTACGTTATACGTTATACGTTATACGTTATACGTTATACGTTATACGTTATACGTTATACGTTATACGTTATACGTTATACGTTATACGTTATACGTTATACGTTATACGTTATACGTTATACGTTATACGTTTTACTTTATACGTTATACGTTATACGTTATACGTTATACGTAATATGTAATACGTCATACGTTTTACGTTAATCGTTATACGTTATACGTTATACGCTATACGTTATACGTTATACGTTATACGTTACACGTTATACGTTATACGTTATACGTTATACGTTATACGTTATACGTTATACGTTATACGTTATACGTTATACGTTATACGTTATACGTTATACGTTATACGTTATACGTTATACGTTATACGTTATACGTTATACGTTATACGTTATACGTTATACGTTATACGTTATACGTTATACGTTATACGTTATACGTTATACGTTATACGTTATACGTTATACGTTATACGTTATACGTTATACGTTATACGTTATACGTTATACGTTATACGTTATACGTTATACGTTATACGTTATACGTTATGCGTTATAGGATATACGTTATACGTTATACGTTGTACGTTATACTTTATACGTTATACGTTATACGTTAGACGTTGGACGTTATACGTTATACGTTATACGTTATACGTTATACGCTATACGTTATACGTTATACGTTATACGTTATACGTTATACGTTGTATGTTATACGTTATACGTTATACGTTATACGTTATACGTTATACATTATACGTTATACGTTATACGTTATACGTTACACGTTATACGTTATACGTTATACGTTATACGTTATACGACATACGTTATACGTTATACGTTATACGTTATACGTTATACGTTATACGTTATACGTTATACGTTATGCGTTATATGATATACGTTATACGTTATACGTAGTACGTTATACGTTATACGTTATACGTTATACGTTATACGTTATACATTATACGTTATACGTTATACGTTATACGTTGTATGTTATACGTTATACGTTATACGTTATACGTTATACGTTATACGTTATACGTTATACGTTATACGTTATACGTTATACGTTATACGATATACGTTATACGTTATACGTTATACGTTATACGTTATACGACATACGTTATACGTTATACGTTATACGTTATACGTTATACGTTATACGTTATACGTTATACGTTATACGTTATACGTTATACGTTATACGTTATACGTTATACGTTATACGTTATACGTTATACGTTATGCGTTATACGTTATAGGATATACGTTATACGTTATACGTTATACGTTATACGTTATACGTTATACGTTAGACGGTGTACGTTATACGTTATACGTTATACGTTATGCGTTCGAGGATATACGTTATACGTTATACGTTGTACGTTATACGTTATACGTTATACGTTATACGTTATACGTTATACATTATACGTTATACGTTATACGTTATACGTTATACGTTATACGTTATACGTTATACGTTATACGTTATACGTTATACGTCATACGTTATACGTTATACATTATACGTTATACGTTATACGTTATACGTTATACGTTATACGTTATACGTTATACGACATACGTTATACGTTATACGTTATACGTTATACGTTATACGTTATACGTTATACGTTATGCGTTATAGGATATACGTTATACGTTATACGTTGTACGTTATACTTTATACGTTATACGTTATACGTTAGACGTTGGACGTTATACATTATACGTTATACGTTATACGTTATACGCTATACGTTATACGTTATACGTTATACGTTATACGTTATACGTTGTATGTTATACGTTATACGTTATACGTTATACGTTATACGTTATACGTTATACGTTATACGTTATACGTTATACGTTATACGTTATACGTTATACGTTATACGTTATACGTTATACGTTATGCGTTCGAGGATATACGTTATACGTTATACGTTGTACGTTATACGTTATACGTTATACGTTATACGTTATACGTTATACATTATACGTTATACGTTATACGTTATACGTTATACGTTATACGTTATACGTTATACGTTATACGTTATACGTTATACGTCATACGTTATACGTTATACATTATACGTTATACGTTATACGTTATACGTTATACGTTATACGTTATACGTTATACGACATACGTTATACGTTATACGTTATACGTTATACGTTATACGTTATACGTTATACGTTATACGTTATACGTTATACGTTATACGTTATACGATATACGTTATACGTTATACGTTATGCGTTATACGTTATACGATATACGTTATACGTTATACGTTATACGTTATACGTTATACGTTAGACGTTGTACGTTATACGTTATACGTTATACGTTATACGCTATACGTTATACGCTATAGGTTATACGTTATACGTTATACGTTATACGTTATACGTTATGCGTTATAGGATATACGTTATGCGTTATAGGATTTACGTTATACGTTATACGTTATACGTTATACGTTATACGTTATACGTTATACGTTATACGTTATACGTTATACGTTATACGTTATACGTTATACGTTATACGTTATACCTTATACGTTATACGTTATACGTTATACGTTATACGTTATACGTTATACGTTATACGTTATACGTAATATGTAATACGTCATACGTTTTACGTTAATCGTTATACGTTATACGTTATACGCTATACGTTATACGTTATACGTTATACGTTATACGTTATACGTTATACGTTATACGTTATACGTTATACGTTATACGTTATACGTTATACGTTATACGTTATACGTTATACGTTATACGTTATACGTTATACGTTATACGTTATACGTTATACGTTATACGTTATACGTTATACGTTATACGTTATACGTTATACGTTATACGTTATACGTTATACGTTATACGTTATACGTTATACGTTATACGTTATACGTTATACGTTATACGTTATACGTTATACGTTATGCGTTATAGGATATACGTTATACGTTATACGTTATACGTTATACGTTATACGTTATACGTTATACGTTATACGTTTTACGTTATGCGTTATAGGATATACGTTATACGATATACGTTATACGTTATACGTTGTACGTTATACGTTATACGTTATACGTTATACGTTATACGTTATACGTTATACGTTATACGTTATACGTTATACGTTATACGTAATACGTTATACGTTATACGTTATACGTTATACGTTATACGTTATACGTTATACGTTATACGTTATACGTTATACGTTATACGTTATACGTTATACGACATACGTTATGCGTTATATGATATACGTTATACGTTATACGTTGTACGTTGTACGTTATACGTTATACGTTATACGTTATACGTTATACATTATACGTTATACGTTATACGTTATACGTTATACGTTATACGTTATACGTTATACGTTATACGTTATACGTTATACGTTATACGTTATACGTTATACGTTATACGTTATACGTTATACGATATACGTTATACGTTATACGTTATACGTTATACGTTATACGACATACGTTATACGTTATACGTTATACGTTATACGTTATACGTTATACGTTATACGTTATACGTTATACGTTATACGTTATACGTTATACGTTATACGTTATACGTTATGCGTTATACGTTATAGGATATACGTTATACGTTATACGTTATACGTTATACGTTATACGTTATACGTTAGACGGTGTACGTTATACGTTATACGTTATACGTTTTACGCTATACGTTATACGCTATACGTTATACGTTATACGTTATACGTTATACGTTATACGTTATGCGTTATAGGATATACGTTATGCGTTATAGGATTTACGTTATACGTTATACGTTATACGTTATACGTTATACGTTATACGTTATACGTTATACGTTATACGTTATACGTTATACGTTATACGTTATACGTTATACGTTATACGTTATACGTTATACGTTATACGTTATACGTTATACGTTATACGTTATACGTTATACGTTATGCGTTATAGGATATACGTTATGCGTTATAGGATATACGTTATACGTTATACGTTATACGATATACGTTATACGTTGTACGTTATACGTTATACGTTATACGTTATACGTTATACGTTATACGTTATACGTTATACGTTATACGTTATACGTTATACGTTATACGTTATACGTTATACGTTATACGTTATGCGTTATAGGATATACGTTATATGTTATACGTTATACGTTATACGTTATACGTTATACGTTATACGTTATACGTTATACGTTATACGTTATACGTTATACGTTATACGTTATACGTTATACGTTATACGTTATACGTTATACGTTATACGTTATACGGTATACGTTATACGTTATACGTTATACGTTATACGTTATATTATACGTTATACATTATACGTTATGTGTTATAGGATATACGTTATACGTTATACGTTGTACGTTATACGTTATACGTTATACGTTATACGTTATACGTTATACGTTATACGTTAAACGTTATACGTTATACGTTATACGGTATACGTTATACGTTATACGTTATACGTTATACGTTATATTATACGTTATACATTATACGTTATGTGTTATAGGATATACGTTATACGTTATACGTTGTACGTTATACGTTATACGTTATACGTTATACGTTATACGTTATACGTTATGCGTTATACGTTATACGTTATACGTTATACGTTATACGTTATACGTTATACGTTATACGTTATACGTTATACGTTATACGTTGTATGTTATACGTTATACGTTATACGTTATACGTTAGACGTTGTACGTTATACGTTATACGTTATACGTTATACGCTATACGTTATACGCTATAGGTTATACGTTATACGTTATACGTTATACGTTATACGTTATGCGTTATAGGATATACGTTATGCGTTATAGGATTTACGTTATACGTTATACGTTATACGTTATACGTTATACGTTATACGTTATACGTTATACGTTATACGTTATACGTTATACGTTATACGTTATACGTTATACGTTATACGTTATACGTTATACGTTATACGTTTTACTTTATACGTTATACGTTATACGTTATACGTTATACGTAATATGTAATACGTCATACGTTTTACGTTAATCGTTATACGTTATACGTTATACGCTATACGTTATACGTTATACGTTATACGTTACACGTTATACGTTATACGTTATACGTTATACGTTATACGTTATACGTTATACGTTATACGTTATACGTTATACGTTATACGTTATACGTTATACGTTATACGTTATACGTTATACGTTATACGTTATACGTTATACGTTATACGTTATACGTTATACGTTATACGTTATACGTTATACGTTATACGTTATACGTTATACGTTATACGTTATACGTTATACGTTATACGTTATACGTTATACGTTATACGTTATACGTTATACGTTATACGTTATACGTTATGCGTTATAGGATATACGTTATACGTTATACGTTGTACGTTATACTTTATACGTTATACGTTATACGTTAGACGTTGGACGTTATACGTTATACGTTATACGTTATACGTTATACGCTATACGTTATACGTTATACGTTATACGTTATACGTTATACGTTGTATGTTATACGTTATACGTTATACGTTATACGTTATACGTTATACATTATACGTTATACGTTATACGTTATACGTTACACGTTATACGTTATACGTTATACGTTATACGTTATACGACATACGTTATACGTTATACGTTATACGTTATACGTTATACGTTATACGTTATACGTTATACGTTATGCGTTATATGATATACGTTATACGTTATACGTAGTACGTTATACGTTATACGTTATACGTTATACGTTATACGTTATACATTATACGTTATACGTTATACGTTATACGTTGTATGTTATACGTTATACGTTATACGTTATACGTTATACGTTATACGTTATACGTTATACGTTATACGTTATACGTTATACGTTATACGATATACGTTATACGTTATACGTTATACGTTATACGTTATACGACATACGTTATACGTTATACGTTATACGTTATACGTTATACGTTATACGTTATACGTTATACGTTATACGTTATACGTTATACGTTATACGTTATACGTTATACGTTATACGTTATGCGTTATACGTTATAGGATATACGTTATACGTTATACGTTATACGTTATACGTTATACGTTATACGTTAGACGGTGTACGTTATACGTTATACGTTATACGTTTTACGCTATACGTTATACGCTATACGTTATACGTTATACGTTATACGTTATACGTTATACGTTATGCGTTATAGGATATACGTTATGCGTTATAGGATTTACGTTATACGTTATACGTTATACGTTATACGTTATACGTTATACGTTATACGTTATACGTTATACGTTATACGTTATACGTTATACGTTATACGTTATACGTTATACGTTATACGTTATACGTTATACGTTATACGTTATACGTTATACGTTATACGTTATACGTTATGCGTTATAGGATATACGTTATGCGTTATAGGATATACGTTATACGTTATACGTTATACGATATACGTTATACGTTGTACGTTATACGTTATACGTTATACGTTATACGTTATACGTTATACGTTATACGTTATACGTTATACGTTATACGTTATACGTTATACGTTATACGTTATACGTTATACGTTATGCGTTATAGGATATACGTTATATGTTATACGTTATACGTTATACGTTATACGTTATACGTTATACGTTATACGTTATACGTTATACGTTATACGTTATACGTTATACGTTATACGTTATACGTTATACGTTATACGTTATACGTTATACGTTATACGTTATACGGTATACGTTATACGTTATACGTTATACGTTATACGTTATATTATACGTTATACATTATACGTTATGTGTTATAGGATATACGTTATACGTTATACGTTGTACGTTATACGTTATACGTTATACGTTATACGTTATACGTTATACGTTATACGTTAAACGTTATACGTTATACGTTATACGGTATACGTTATACGTTATACGTTATACGTTATACGTTATATTATACGTTATACATTATACGTTATGTGTTATAGGATATACGTTATACGTTATACGTTGTACGTTATACGTTATACGTTATACGTTATACGTTATACGTTATACGTTATGCGTTATACGTTATACGTTATACGTTATACGTTATACGTTATACGTTATACGTTATACGTTATACGTTATACGTTATACGTTGTATGTTATACGTTATACGTTATACGTTATACGTTAGACGTTGTACGTTATACGTTATACGTTATACGTTATACGCTATACGTTATACGCTATAGGTTATACGTTATACGTTATACGTTATACGTTATACGTTATGCGTTATAGGATATACGTTATGCGTTATAGGATTTACGTTATACGTTATACGTTATACGTTATACGTTATACGTTATACGTTATACGTTATACGTTATACGTTATACGTTATACGTTATACGTTATACGTTATACGTTATACGTTATACGTTATACGTTATACGTTTTACTTTATACGTTATACGTTATACGTTATACGTTATACGTAATATGTAATACGTCATACGTTTTACGTTAATCGTTATACGTTATACGTTATACGCTATACGTTATACGTTATACGTTATACGTTACACGTTATACGTTATACGTTATACGTTATACGTTATACGTTATACGTTATACGTTATACGTTATACGTTATACGTTATACGTTATACGTTATACGTTATACGTTATACGTTATACGTTATACGTTATACGTTATACGTTATACGTTATACGTTATACGTTATACGTTATACGTTATACGTTATACGTTATACGTTATACGTTATACGTTATACGTTATACGTTATACGTTATACGTTATACGTTATACGTTATACGTTATACGTTATACGTTATACGTTATACGTTATACGTTATACGTTATACGTTATGCGTTATAGGATATACGTTATACGTTATACGTTGTACGTTATACTTTATACGTTATACGTTATACGTTAGACGTTGGACGTTATACGTTATACGTTATACGTTATACGTTATACGCTATACGTTATACGTTATACGTTATACGTTATACGTTATACGTTGTATGTTATACGTTATACGTTATACGTTATACGTTATACGTTATACATTATACGTTATACGTTATACGTTATACGTTATACGTTATACGTTATACGTTATACGTTATACGTTATACGTTATACGACATACGTTATACGTTATACGTTATACGTTATACGTTATACGTTATACGTTATACGTTATACGTTATGCGTTATATGATATACGTTATACGTTATACGTAGTACGTTATACGTTATACGTTATACGTTATACGTTATACGTTATACATTATACGTTATACGTTATACGTTATACGTTGTATGTTATACGTTATACGTTATACGTTATACGTTATACGTTATACGTTATACGTTATACGTTATACGTTATACATTATACGTTATACGTTATACGTTATACGTTATACGTTATACGTTATACGTTATACGACATACGTTATACGTTATACGTTATACGTTATACGTTATACGTTATACGTTATACGTTATACGTTATACGTTATACGTTATACGTTATACGTTATACGTTATACGTTATACGTTATACGTTGTACGTTATACGTTATACGTTATACGTTATACGTTATACGTTATACGTTATACGTTATACGTTATACGTTATACGTTATACATTATACGTTATACGTTATACGTTATACGTTATACGTTATACGTTATACGTTATACGACATACGTTATACGTTATACGTTATACGTTATACGTTATACGTTATACGTTATACGTTATACGTTATACGTTATACGTTATACGTTATACGTTATAGGTTATGCGTTATAGGATATACGTTATACGATATACGTTATACGTTATACGTTGTACGTTATACGTTATACGTTATACGTTATACGTTATACGTTATACGTTATACGTTATACGTTATACGTTATACGTTATACGTTATACGTTATACGTTATACGTTATACGTTATACGTTATACGTTATACGTTATACGTTATACGTTATACGTTATACGTTATACGTTATACGTTATACGTTATACGACATACGTTATACGTTATACGTTATACGTTATACGTTATACGTTATACGTTATACGTTATACGTTATGCGTTATTTGATATACGTTATACGTTATACGTTTTACGTTATACGTTATACGTTATACGTTATACGTTATACGTTATACATTATACGTTATACGTTATACGTTATACGTTATACGTTATACGTTATACGTTATACGTTATACGTTATACGTTATACGTTATACGTTATACGTTATACGTTATACATTATACGTTATACGTTATACGTTATACGTTATACGTTATACGTTATACGTTATACGACATACGTTATACGTTATACGTTATACGTTATACGTTATACGTTATACGTTATACGTTATACGTTATACGTTATACGTTATACGTTATACGTTATACGTTATACGTTATACGTTATACGTTATACGTTATACGTTATGCGTTATACGTTATAGGATATACGTTATACGTTATACGTTATACGTTATACGTTATACGTTATACGTTAGACGGTGTACGTTATACGTTATACGTTATACGTTTTACGCTATACGTTATACGCTATACGTTATACGTTATACGTTATACGTTATACGTTATACGTTATGCGTTATAGGATATACGTTATGCGTTATAGGATTTACGTTATACGTTATACGTTATACGTTATACGTTATACGTTATACGTTATACGTTATACGTTATACGTTATACGTTATACGTTATACGTTATACGTTATACGTTATACGTTATACGTTATACGTAATGCGTTACAGGATATACGTTATGCGTTATAGGATATACGTTATACGTTATACGTTATACGATATACGTTATACGTTGTACGTTATACGTTATACGTTATACGTTATACGTTATACGTTATACGTTATACGTTATACGTTATACGTTATACGTTATACGTTATACGTTATACGTTATACGGTATACGTTATACGTTATACGTTATACGTTATACGTTATACGTTATACGTTGTACGTTATACGTTATACGTTATACGTTATACGTTATACGTTATACGTTATACGTTATACGTTATACGTTATACGTTATACGGTATACGTTATACGTTATACGTTATACGTTATACGTTATACGTTATACGTTATACGGTATACGTTATACGTTATACGTTATACGTTATACGTTATATTATACGTTATACATTATACGTTATGTGTTATAGGATATACGTTATACGTTATACGTTGTACGTTATACGTTATACGTTGTACGTTATACGTTCTACGTTATAGATTATACGTTAAACGTTGTACGTTATACGTTATACGTCATACGTTATACGTTATACGTTATACGTTATACGTTCTACGTTATACGTTATACGTTAAACGTCTTACGTTATACGTTATACGTTATACGTTATACGTTATACGTTATACGTTATACGTTATACGTTATACGTTATACGTTATACGTTATACGTTATACGTTATACGTTATACGTTATACGTTATACGTTATACGTTATACGTTATACGTTATACGTTATACGTTATACGTTATACGTTATACGTTATACGTTATACGTTATACGTTATACGTTATACGTTATACGTTATACGTTATACGTTATACGTTTTACTTTATACGTTATACGTTATACGTTATACGTTATACGTTATACGTTATACGTTATACGTTATACGTTATAAGTTATAAGTTATACGTTATACGTTATACGTTATACGTTATACGTTATACGTTATACGTTATACGGTATACGTTATACGTTATACGTTATACGTTATACGTTATATTATACGTTATACATTATACGTTATGTGTTATAGGATATACGTTATACGTTATACGTTGTACGTTATACGTTATACGTTATACGTTATACGTTATACGTTATACGTTAAACGTTGTACGTTATACGTTATACGTTATACGTTATACGTTATACGTTATACGTTATACGTTATACGTTATACGTTATACCTTATACGTTATACGTTATACGTTATACGTTATACGTTATACGTTATACGTTATACGTTATACGTTATACGTTATACGTTATACGTTATACGTTATACGTTATACGTTATACGTTATGCGTTATAGGATATACGTTATACGTTATACGTTGTACGTTATACGTTATACGTTGTACGTTATACGTTCTACGTTATACATTATACGTTAAACGTTGTACGTTATACGTTATACGTCATACGTTATACGTTATACGTTATACGTTATACGTTCTACATTATACGTTATACGTTAAACGTTGTACGTTATACGTTATACGTTATACGTTATACGTTATACGTTATACGTTATGCGTTATACGTTATACGTTATACGTTATACGTTATACGTTATACGTTATACGTTATACGTTATACGTTATACGTTATACGTTATACGTTATACGTTATACGTTATACGTTATACGTTATACGTTATACGTTATACGTTATACGATATACGTTATACGTAATATGTAATACGTCATACGTTTTACGTTAATCGTTATACGTTATACGTTATACGCTATACGTTATACGTTATACGTTATACGTTATACGTTATACGTTATACGTTATACGTTATACGTTATACGTTATACGTTATACGTTATACGTTATACGTTATACGTTATACGTTATACGTTATACGTTATACGTTATACGTTATACGTTATACGTTATACGTTATACGTTATACGTTATACGTTACACGTTATACGTTATACGTTATACGTTATACGTTATACGTTATACGTTATACGTTATACGTTATGCGTTATAGGATATACGTTATACGTTATACGTTGTACGTTATACTTTATACGTTATACGTTATACGTTAGACGTTGGACGTTATACGTTATACGTTATACGTTATACGTTATACGCTATACGTTATACGTTATACGTTATACGTTATACGTTATACGTTATACGTTATATTATACGTTATACATTATACGTTATGTGTTATAGGATATACGTTATACGTTATACGTTGTACGTTATACGTTATACGTTATACGTTATACGTTATACGTTATACGTTATACGTTATACGTTATACGTTATACGTTATACGTTATGCGTTATAGGATATACGTTATACGTTATACGTTGTACGTTATACGTTATACGTTGTACGTTATACGTTCTACGTTATATGTTATACGTTAAACGTTGTACGTTATACGTTATACGTCATACGTTATACGTTATACGTTATACGTTATACGTTCTACGTTATACGTTATACGTTAAACGTTGTACGTTATACGTTATACGTTATACGTTATACGTTATACGTTATACGTTATACGTTATGCGTTATACGTTATACGTTATACGTTATACGTTATACGTTATACGTTATACATTATACGTTATACGTTATACGTTATACGTAATATGTAATACGTCATACGTTTTACGTTAATCGTTACACGTTATACGTTACACGCTATACGTTATACGTTATACGTTATACGTTATACGTTATACGTTATACGTTATACGTTATACGTTATACGTTATACGTTATACGTTATACGTTATACGTAATATGTAATACGTCATACGTTTTACGTTAATCGTTATACGTTATACGTTACACGCTATACGTTATACTTTATACGTTATACGTTATACGTTATACGTTATACGTTACACGTAATACGTTATACGTTATACGTTAAACGTTGTACGTTATACGTTATACGTCATACGTTATACGTTATACGTTATACGTTATACGTTATACGTTATACGTTATACGTTATACGTTATACCTTATACGTTTACGTTATACGCTATACGTTATACATTATACGTTATACGTTGAACGTTGTACGATATACGTTATACGTTATACGTTATACGTTATACGTTATACGTTATACGTTATACGTTATACGTTAAACGTTGTACGTTATACGTTATACGTCATACGTTATACGTTATACGTTATACGTTATACGTTCTACGTTATACGTTATACGTTAAACGTTGTACGTTATACGTTATACGTTATACGTTATTCGTTATACGTTATACGTTATACGTTATACGTTATACGTTATACGTTATACGTTATACGTTATACGTTATGCGTTATAGGATATACGTTATACGTTATACGTTGTACGTTATACGTTATACGTTGTACGTTATACGTTCTTCGTTATACGTTATACGTTAAACGTTGTACGTAATACGTTATACGTCATACGTTATACGTTATACGTTATACGTTATACGTTGTATGTTATACGTTATACGTTATACGTTATACGTTATACGTTATACGTTATACGTTATACGTTATACGTTATACGTTATACGTTATACGTTATACATTATACGTTATACGTTATACGTTATACGTTATACGTTATACGTTATACGTTATACGTTATACGTTATACATTATACGTTATACGTTATACGTTATACGTTATACGTTATACGTTATACGTTATACGTTATACGTTTTACGACATACGTTATACGTTATACGTTATACGTTATACGTTATACGTTATACGTTATACGTTATACGTTATACGTTATACGTTATACGTTATACGTTATACGTTATACGTTATGCGTTCGAGGATATACGTTATACGTTATACGTTGTACGTTATACGTTATACGTTATACGTTATACGTTATACGTTATACGTTATACGTTATACGTAATACGTTATACGTTATACGTTATACGTTATATTATACGTTATACATTATACGTTATGTGTTATAGGATATACGTTATACGTTATACGTTGTACGTTATACGTTATACATTATACGTTATACGTTATACGTTATACGTTAAACGTTGTACGTTATACGTTATACGTTATACGTTATACGTTTTACGTTATACGTTATACGTTATACGTTATACGTTATACGTTATACCTTATACCTAATACGTTATACGTTATACGTTATACGTTATACATTATACGTTATACGTTGAACGTTGTACGATATACGTTATACGTTATACGTTATACATTATACGTTAAGCGTTGTACGTTACACGTTATACGTCATACGTTATACGATATACGTTATACGTTATACGTTCTACGTTATACGTTATACGTTAAACGTTGTACGTTATACGTTATACGTTATACGTTATTCGTTATACGTTATACGTTATACGTTATACGTTATACGTTATACGTTATACGTTATACGTTATACGTTATACGTTATACGTTATACGTTATGCGTTATAGGATATACGTTATACGTTATACGTTGTACGTTATACGTTATACGTTGTACGTTATACGTTCTACGTTATACGTTATACGTTAAACGTTGTACGTTATACGTTATACGTCATACGTTATACGTTATACGTTATACGTTATACGTTCTACGTTATACGTTATACGTTAAACGTTGTACGTTATACGTTATACGTTATACGTTATACGTTATACGTTATACGTTATACGTTATACGTTATGCGTTATACGTTATACGTTATACGTTATACGTTATACGTTATACATTATACGTTATACGTTATACGTTATACGTAATATGTAATACGTCATACGTTTTACGTTAATCGTTATACGTTATACGTTACACGCTATACGTTATACGTTATACGTTATACGTTATACGTTATACGTTATACGTTATACGTTATACGTTATACGTTATACGTTATACGTTATACGTAATATGTAATACGTCATACGTTTTACGTTAATCGTTATACGTTATACGTTACACGCTATACGTTATACTTTATACGTTATACGTTATACGTTATACGTTATACGTTATACGTTATACGTTATACGTTATACGTTATACGTTATACGTTATACGTTATACGTTATACGTTATACGTTATACGTTATACGTTATACGTTATACGTTATACGTTATACGTTATACGTTATACGTTATACGTTATACGTTATACGTTATACGTTATACGTTATACGTTATACGTTATACGTTATACGTTATACGTTATGCGTTATAGGATATAAGTTATACGTTATACGTTGTACGTTATACGTTATACGTTATACGTTATACGTTATACGTTATACGTTATACGTCATACGATATACGTTATACGTTATACGTTATACGTTATACGTTATACGTTATACGTTAAACGTTATACGTTATACGTTATACGTTATACGTTATGCGTTATAGGATATACGTTATACGTTATACGTTGTACGTTATACGTTATACGCTATACGTTATACGTTATACGTTATACGTTATACGTTATACGTTATACGTTATACGTTATACGTTATACGTTATACGTCATACGTTATACGTTATACGTTATATTATACGTTATACATTATACGTTATGTGTTATAGGATATACGTTATACGTTATACGTTAAACGTTGTACGTTATACGTTATACGTCATACGTTATACGTTATACGTTATACGTTATACGTTCTACGTTATACGTTATACGTTAAACGTTGTACGTTATACGTTATACGTTATACGTTATTCGTTATACGTTATACGTTATACGTTATACGTTATACGTTATACGTTATACGTTATACGTTATACGTTATGCGTTATAGGATATACGTTATACGTTATACGTTGTACGTTATACGTTATACGTTGTACGTTATACGTTCTACGTTATACGTTATACGTTAAACGTTGTACGTTATACGTTATACGTCATACGTTATACGTTATACGTTATTCGTTATACGTTATACGTTATACGTTATACGTTATACGTTATACGTTATACGTTATACGTTATACGTTATGCGTTATAGGATATACGTTATACGTTATACGTTGTACGTTATACGTTATACGTTGTACGTTATACGTTCTACGTTATACGTTATACGTTAAACGTTGTACGTTATACGTTATACGTTATACGTTATACGTTATACGTTATACGTTATGCGTTATACGTTATACGTTATACGTTATACGTTATACGTTATACGTTATACGTTATACGTTATACGTTATACGTTATACGTTATACGTTATACGTTATACGTTATACGTTATACGTTATACGTAATATGTAATACGTCATACGTTTTACGTTAATCGTTATACGTTATACGTTATACGCTATACGTTATACGTTATACGTTATACGTTATACGTTATACGTTATACGTTATACGTTATACGTTATACGTTATACGTTATACGTTATACGTTATACGTTATACGTTATACGTTATACGTTATACGTTATACGTTATACGTTATACGTTATACGTTATACGTTATACGTTATACGTTATACGTTATGCGTTATATGATATACGTTATACGTTATACGTAGTACGTTATACGTTATACGTTATACGTTATACGTTATACGTTATACATTATACGTTATACGTTATACGTTATACGTTGTATGTTATACGTTATACGTTATACGTTATACGTTATACGTTATACGTTATACGTTATACGTTATACGTTATACATTATACGTTATACGTTATACGTTATACGTTATACGTTATACGTTATACGTTATACGTTGTATGTTATACGTTATACGTTATACGTTATACGTTATACGTTATACGTTATACGTTATACGTTATACGTTATACATTATACGTTATACGTTATACGTTATACGTTATACGTTATACGTTATACGTTATACGACATACGTTATACGTTATACGTTATACGTTATACGTTATACGTTATACGTTATACGTTATACGTTATACGTTATACGTTATACGTTATACGTTATACGTTATACGTTATACGTTATACGTTGTACGTTATACGTTATACGTTATACGTTATACGTTATACGTTATACGTTATACGTTATACGTTATACGTTATACGTTATACATTATACGTTATACGTTATACGTTATACGTTATACGTTATACGTTATACGTTATACGACATACGTTATACGTTATACGTTATACGTTATACGTTATACGTTATACGTTATACGTTATACGTTATACGTTATACGTTATACGTTATACGTTATAGGTTATGCGTTATAGGATATACGTTATACGATATACGTTATACGTTATACGTTGTACGTTATACGTTATACGTTATACGTTATACGTTATACGTTATACGTTATACGTTATACGTTATACGTTATACGTTATACGTTATACGTTATACGTTATACGTTATACGTTATACGTTATACGTTATACGTTATACGTTATACGTTATACGTTATACGTTATACGTTATACGTTATACGTTATACGACATACGTTATACGTTATACGTTATACGTTATACGTTATACGTTATACGTTATACGTTATACGTTATGCGTTATATGATATACGTTATACGTTATACGTTGTACGTTATACGTTATACGTTATACGTTATACGTTATACGTTATACATTATACGTTATACGTTATACGTTATACGTTATACGTTATACGTTATACGTTATACGTTATACGTTATACGTTATACGTTATACGTTATACGTTATACGTTATACATTATACGTTATACGTTATACGTTATACGTTATACGTTATACGTTATACGTTATACGACATACGTTATACGTTATACGTTATACGTTATACGTTATACGTTATACGTTATACGTTATACGTTATACGTTATACGTTATACGTTATACGTTATACGTTATACGTTATACGTTATACGTTATACGTTATACGTTATGCGTTATACGTTATAGGATATACGTTATACGTTATACGTTATACGTTATACGTTATACGTTATACGTTAGACGGTGTACGTTATACGTTATACGTTATACGTTTTACGCTATACGTTATACGCTATACGTTATACGTTATACGTTATACGTTATACGTTATACGTTATACGTTATGCGTTATAGGATATACGTTATGCGTTATAGGATTTACGTTATACGTTATACGTTATACGTTATACGTTATACGTTATACGTTATACGTTATACGTTATACGTTATACGTTATACGTTATACGTTATACGTTATACGTTATACGTAATGCGTTACAGGATATACGTTATGCGTTATAGGATATACGTTATACGTTATACGTTATACGATATACGTTATACGTTGTACGTTATACGTTATACGTTATACGTTATACGTTATACGTTATACGTTATACGTTATACGTTATACGTTATACGTTATACGTTATACGTTATACGCTATACGGTATACGTTATACGTTATACGTTATACGTTATACGTTATACGTTATACGTTGTACGTTATACGTTATACGTTATACGTTATACGTTATACGTTATACGTTATACGTTATACGTTATACGTTATACGTTATACGTTATACGTTATACGTTATACGTTATACGTTATACGTTATACGTTATACGTTATACGTTATACGTTATACGTTTTACTTTATACGTTATACGTTATACGTTATACGTTATACGTTATACGTTATACGTTATACGTTATACGTTATACGTTATACGTTATACGTTATACGTTATACGCTATACGTTATACGTTATACGTTATACGTTATACGTTATGCGTTATAGGATATACGTTATACGTTATACGTTGTACGTTATACGTTATACGTTATACGTTATACGTTATACGTTATACGTTATACGTTATACGTTATACGTTATACGTTATACGGTATACGTTATACGTTATACGTTATACGTTATACGTTATACGTTATACGTTATACGGTATACGTTATACGTTATACGTTATACGTTATACGTTATATTATACGTTATACATTATACGTTATGTGTTATAGGATATACGTTATACGTTATACGTTGTACGTTATACGTTATACGTTGTACGTTATACGTTCTACGTTATAGATTATACGTTAAACGTTGTACGTTATACGTTATACGTCATACGTTATACGTTATACGTTATACGTTATACGTTCTACGTTATACGTTATACGTTAAACGTCTTACGTTATACGTTATACGTTATACGTTATACGTTATACGTTATACGTTATACGTTATACGTTATACGTTATACGTTATACGTTATACGTTATACGTTATACGTTATACGTTATACGTTATACGTTATACGTTATACGTTATACGTTATACGTTATACGTTATACGTTATACGTTATACGTTATACGTTATACGTTATACGTTATACGTTATACGTTATACGTTATACGTTATACGTTATACGTTATACGTTATACGTTATACGTTTTACTTTATACGTTATACGTTATACGTTATACGTTATACGTTATACGTTATACGTTATACGTTATACGTTATAAGTTATAAGTTATACGTTATACGTTATACGTTATACGTTATACGTTATACGTTATACGTTATACGTTATACGATATACGTTATACGTAATATGTAATACGTCATACGTTTTACGTTAATCGTTATACGTTATACGTTATACGCTATACGTTATACGTTATACGTTATACGTTATACGTTATACGTTATACGTTATACGTTATACGTTATACGTTATACGTTATACGTTATACGTTATACGTTATACGTTATACGTTATACGTTATACGTTATACGTTATACGTTATACGTTATACGTTATACGTTATACGTTATACGTTATACGTTATACGTTACACGTTATACGTTATACGTTATACGTTATACGTTATACGTTATACGTTATACGTTATACGTTATGCGTTATAGGATATACGTTATACGTTATACGTTGTACGTTATACTTTATACGTTATACGTTATACGTTAGACGTTGGACGTTATACGTTATACGTTATACGTTATACGTTATACGCTATACGTTATACGTTATACGTTATACGTTATACGTTATACGTTATACGTTATATTATACGTTATACATTATACGTTATGTGTTATAGGATATACGTTATACGTTATACGTTGTACGTTATACGTTATACGTTATACGTTATACGTTATACGTTATACGTTATACGTTATACGTTATACGTTATACGTTATACGTTATACGTTATGCGTTATAGGATATACGTTATACGTTATACGTTGTACGTTATACGTTATACGTTGTACGTTATACGTTCTACGTTATATGTTATACGTTAAACGTTGTACGTTATACGTTATACGTCATACGTTATACGTTATACGTTATACGTTATACGTTCTACGTTATACGTTATACGTTAAACGTTGTACGGTATACGTTATACGTTATACGTTATACGTTATACGTTATACGTTGTACGTTATGCGTTATACGTTATACGTTATACGTTATACGTTATACGTTATACGTTATACATTATACGTTATACGTTATACGTTATACGTAATATGTAATACGTCATACGTTTTACGTTAATCGTTACACGTTATACGTTACACGCTATACGTTATACGTTATACGTTATACGTTATACGTTATACGTTATACGTTATACGTTATACGTTATACGTTATACGTTATACGTTATACGTTATACGTAATATGTAATACGTCATACGTTTTACGTTAATCGTTATACGTTATACGTTACACGCTATACGTTATACTTTATACGTTATACGTTATACGTTATACGTTATACGTTATACGTAATACGTTATACGTTATACGTTAAACGTTGTACGTTATACGTTATACGTCATACGTTATACGTTATACGTTATACGTTATACGTTATACGTTATACGTTATACGTTATACGTTATACCTTATACGTTATACGTTATACGCTATACGTTATACATTATACGTTATACGTTGAACGTTGTACGATATACGTTATACGTTATACGTTATACGTTATACGTTATACGTTATACGTTATACGTTATACGTTAAACGTTGTACGTTATACGTTATACGTCATACGTTATACGTTATACGTTATACGTTATACGTTCTACGTTATACGTTATACGTTAAACGTTGTACGTTATACGTTATACGTTATACGTTATTCGTTATACGCTATACGTTATACGTTATACGTTATACGTTATACGTTATACGTTATACGTTATACGTTATGCGTTATAGGATATACGTTATACGTTATACGTTGTACGTTATACGTTATACGTTGTACGTTATACGTTCTTCGTTATACGTTATACGTTAAACGTTGTACGTAATACGTTATACGTCATACGTTATACGTTATACGTTATACGTTATACGTTGTATGTTATACGTTATACGTTATACGTTATACGTTATACGTTATACGTTATACGTTATACGTTATACGTTATACGTTATACGTTATACGTTATACGTTATACATTATACGTTATACGTTATACGTTATACGTTATACGTTATACGTTATACGTTATACGTTATACATTATACGTTATACGTTATACGTTATACGTTATACGTTATACGTTATACGTTATACGTTATACGTTTTACGACATACGTTATACGTTATACGTTATACGTTATACGTTATACGTTATACGTTATACGTTATACGTTATACGTTATACGTTATACGTTATACGTTATACGTTATACGTTATGCGTTCGAGGATATACGTTATACGTTATACGTTGTACGTTATACGTTATACGTTATACGTTATACGTTATACGTTATACGTTATACGTTATACGTAATACGTTATACGTTATACGTTATACGTTATATTATACGTTATACATTATACGTTATGTGTTATAGGATATACGTTATACGTTATACGTTGTACGTTATACGTTATACATTATACGTTATACGTTATACGTTATACGTTAAACGTTGTACGTTATACGTTATACGTTATACGTTATACGTTATACGTTATACGTTATACGTTATACGTTATACGTTATACGTTATACCTTATACCTAATACGTTATACGTTATACGTTATACGTTATACATTATACGTTATACGTTGAACGTTGTACGATATACGTTATACGTTATACGTTATACATTATACGTTAAGCGTTGTACGTTATACGTTATACGTCATACGTTATACGATATACGTTATACGTTATACGTTCTACGTTATACGTTATACGTTAAACGTTGTACGTTATACGTTATACGTTATACGTTATTCGTTATACGTTATACGTTATACGTTATACGTTATACGTTATACGTTATACGTTATACGTTATACGTTATACGTTATACGTTATACGTTATGCGTTATAGGATATACGTTATACGTTATACGTTGTACGTTATACGTTATACGTTGTACGTTATACGTTCTACGTTATACGTTATACGTTAAACGTTGTACGTTATACGTTATACGTCATACGTTATACGTTATACGTTATACGTTATACGTTCTACGTTATACGTTATACGTTAAACGTTGTACGTTATACGTTATACGTTATACGTTATACGTTATACGTTATACGTTATACGTTATGCGTTATACGTTATACGTTATACGTTATACGTTATACGTTATACATTATACGTTATACGTTATACGTTATACGTAATATGTAATACGTCATACGTTTTACGTTAATCGTTATACGTTATACGTTACACGCTATACGTTATACGTTATACGTTATACGTTATACGTTATACGTTATACGTTATACGTTATACGTTATACGTTATACGTTATACGTTATACGTAATATGTAATACGTCATACGTTTTACGTTAATCGTTATACGTTATACGTTACACGCTATACGTTATACTTTATACGTTATACGTTATACGTTATACGTTATACGTTATACGTTATACATTATACGTTATACGTTATACGTTATACGTTATACGTTATACGTTATACGTTATACGTTATACGTTATACGTTATACGTTATACGTTATACGTTATACGTTATACGTTATACGTTATACGTTATACGTTATGCGTTATAGGATATAAGTTATACGTTATACGTTGTACGTTATACGTTATACGTTATACGTTATACGTTATACGTTATACGTTATACGTCATACGATATACGTTATACGTTATACGTTATACGTTATACGTTATACGTTAAACGTTATACGTTATACGTTATACGTTATACGTTATGCGTTATAGGATATACGTTATACGTTATACGTTGTACGTTATACGTTATACGCTATACGTTATACGTTATACGTTATACGTTATACGTTATACGTTATACGTTATACGTTATACGTTATACGTCATACGTTATACGTTATACGTTATATTATACGTTATACATTATACGTTATGTGTTATAGGATATACGTTATACGTTATACGTTAAACGTTGTACGTTATACGTTATACGTCATACGTTATACGTTATACGTTATACGTTATACGTTCTACGTTATACGTTATACGTTAAACGTTGTACGTTATACGTTATACGTTATACGTTATTCGTTATACGTTATACGTTATACGTTATACGTTATACGTTATACGTTATACGTTATACGTTATACGTTATGCGTTATAGGATATACGTTATACGTTATACGTTGTACGTTATACGTTATACGTTGTACGTTATACGTTCTACGTTATACGTTATACGTTAAATGTTGTACGTTATACGTTATACGTCATACGTTATACGTTATACGTTATTCGTTATACGTTATACGTTATACGTTATACGTTATACGTTATACGTTATACGTTATACGTTATACGTTATGCGTTATAGGATATACGTTATACGTTATACGTTGTACGTTATACGTTATACGTTGTACGTTATACGTTCTACGTTATACGTTATACGTTAAACGTTGTACGTTATACGTTATACGTTATACGTTATTCGTTATACGTTATACGTTAAACGTTATACGTTATACGTTATACGTTATACGTTATGCGTTATAGGATATACGTTATACGTTATACGTTGTACGTTATACGTTATACGCTATACGTTATACGTTATACGTTATACGTTATACGTTATACGTTATACGTTATACGTTATACGTTATACGTTATACGTTATACGTTATACGTTATACGTTATACGTTATACGTTATACGTTATACGTTATACGTTATACGTTATACGTTATACGTTATACGTTATACGTTATACGTTATACGTTATACGTTATACGTTATACGTTATACGTTATACGTTATGCGTTATAGGATATAAGTTATACGTTATACGTTGTACGTTATACGTTATACGTTATACGTTATACGTTATACGTTATACGTTATACGTCATACGATATACGTTATACGTTATACGTTATACGTTATACGTTATACGTTAAACGTTATACGTTATACGTTATACGTTATACGTTATACGTTATGCGTTATAGGATATACGTTATACGTTATACGTTGTACGTTATACGTTATACGCTATACGTTATACGTTATACGTTATACGTTATACGTTATACGTTATACGTTATACGTTATACGTTATACGTCATACGTTATACGTTATACGTTATATTATACGTTATACATTATACGTTATGTGTTATAGGATATACGTTATACGTTATACGTTAAACGTTGTACGTTATACGTTATACGTCATACGTTATACGTTATACGTTATACGTTATACGTTCTACGTTATACGTTATACGTTAAACGTTGTACGTTATACGTTATACGTTATACGTTATTCGTTATACGTTATACGTTATACGTTATACGTTATACGTTATACGTTATACGTTATACGTTATACGTTATACGTTATACGTTATGCGTTATAGGATATACGTTATACGTTATACGTTGTACGTTATACGTTATACGTTGTACGTTATACGTTCTACGTTATACGTTATACGTTAAACGTTGTACGTTATACGTTATACGTCATACGTTATACGTTATACGTTATTCGTTATACGTTATACGTTATACGTTATACGTTATACGTTATACGTTATACGTTATACGTTATACGTTATGCGTTATAGGATATACGTTATACGTTATACGTTGTACGTTATACGTTATACGTTGTACGTTATACGTTCTACGTTAAACGTTGTACGTTATACGTTATACGTTATACGTTATACGTTATACGTTATACGTTATGCGTTATACGTTATACGTTATACGTTATTCGTTATACGTTATACGTTATACGTTATACGTTATACGTTATACGTTATACGTTATACGTTATACGTTATACGTTATACGTTATACGTTATACGTTATACGTTATACGTTATACGTAATATGTAATACGTCATACGTTTTACCTTAATCGTCATACGTTATACGTTATACGCTATACGTTATACGTTATACGTTATACGTTATACGTTATACGTTATACGTTATACGTTATACGTTATACGTTATACGTTATACGTTATACGTTATACGTTATACGTTATACGTTATACGTTATACGTTATACGTTATACGTTATACGTTATACGTTATACGTTATACGTTATACGTTGTACGTTATACGTTGTACGTTATACGTTATACGTTATACGTTATACGTTATACGTTATACGTTATACGTTATACGTTATACGTTATACGTTATACGTTATACGTTATACATTTTACGTTATACGTTATACGTTATACGTTATACGTTATACGTTATACGTTATACGTTATACGTTATACGACATACGTTATACGTTATACGTTATACGTTATACGTTATACGTTATACGTTATACGTTATACGTTATGCGTTATATGATATACGTTATACGTTATACGTTGTACGTTGTACGTTATACGTTATACGTTATACGTTATACGTTATACGTTATACGTTATACGTTATACGTTATACGTTATACGTTATACGTTATACGTTATACGTTATACGTTATACGTTATACGTTATACGTTATACGTTATACGTTATACGTTATACGTTATACGTTATACGTTATACGTTATACGTTATACGTTATACGTTATACGTTATACGTTATACGACATACGTTATACGTTATACGTTATACGTTATACGTTATACGTTATACGTTATACGTTATACGTTATACGTTATACGTTATACGTTATACTTTATACGTTATACGTTATACGTTATGCGTTATACGTTATAGGATATACGTTATACGTTATACGTTATACGTTATACGTTATACGTTATACGTTAGACGGTGTACGTTATACGTTATACGTTATACGTTTTACGCTATACGTTATACGCTATACGTTATACGTTATACGTTATACGTTATACGTTATACGTTATGCGTTATAGGATATACGTTATGCGTTATAGGATTTACGTTATACGTTATACGTTATACGTTATACGTTATACGTTATACGTTATACGTTATACGTTATACGTTATACGTTATACGTTATACGTTATACGTTATACGTTATATGTTATACGTTATACGTTATACGTTATACGTTATACGTTATACGTTATACGTTATGCGTTATAGGATATACGTTATGCGTTATAGGATATACGTTATACGTTATACGTTATACGATATACGTTATACGTTGTACGTTATACGTTATACGTTATACGTTATACGTTATACGTTATACGTTATACGTTATACGTTATACGTTATACGTTATACGTTATACGTTATACGTTATACGTTATACGTTATACGTTATACGTTATACGTTATACGTTATGCGTTATAGGATATACGTTATATGTTATACGTTATACGTTATACGTTATACGTTATACGTTATACGTTATACGTTATACGTTATAGGTTATACGTTATACGTTATACGTTATACGTTATACGTTATACGTTATACGTTATACGTTATACGTTATACGTTATACGTTATACGTTATACGTTATACGTTATACGTTATACGTTATACGTTATACGTTATACGTTATACGTTATACGTTATACGTTATACGTTATACGTTATACGTTATGCGTTATAGGTGATACGTTATACGTTATACGTTGTACGTTATACTTTATACGTTATACGTTATACGTTAGACGTTGGACGTTATACATTATACGTTATACGTTATACGTTATACGCTATACGTTATACGTTATACGTTATACGTTATACGTTATACGTTGTATGTTGTACGTTATACGTTATACGTTATACGTTATACGTTATACGTTATACGTTATACGTTATACGTTATACGTTATACATTATACGTTATACGTTATACGTTATACGTTATACGTTATACGTTATACGTTATACGTTATACATTATACGTTATACGTTATACGTTATACGTTATACGTTATACGTTATACGTTATACGTTATACGTTATACGTTTTACGACATACGTTATACGTTATACGTTATACGTTATACGTTATACGTTGTACGTAATACGTTATACGTTATACGTTATACGTTATACGTTATACGTTATGCGTTCGAGGATATACGTTATACGTTATACGTTGTACGTTATACGTTATACGTTATACGTTATACGTTATACGTTATACATTATACGTTATACGTTATACGTTATACGTTATACGTTATACGTTATACGTTATACGTTATACGTTATACGTTATACGTTATACGTTATACGTTATACGTTATACGTTATACGTTATACGTTATACGTTATACGTTATACGTTATACGATATACGTTATACGTTATACGTTATGCGTTATACGTTATACGATATACGTTATACGTTATACGTTATACGTTATACGTTATACGTTAGACGTTGTACGTTATACGTTATACGTTATACGTTATACGCTATACGTTATACGCTATAGGTTATACGTGATACGTTATACGTTATACGTTATACGTTATACGTTATACGTTATACGTTATGCGTTATAGGGTTTACGTTATACGTTATACGTTATACGTTATACGTTATACGTTATACGTTATACGTTATACGTTATACGTTATACGTTATACGTTATACGTTATACGTTATACATTATACGTTATACGTTATACGTTATACGTTATACGTTATACGTTATACGTTATACGTTATACGTTATACGACATACGTTATACGTTATACGTTATACGTTATACGTTATACGTTATACGTTATACGTTATACGTTATGCGTTATAGGATATACGTTATACGTTATACGTTGTACGTTATACGTTATACGTTATACGTTATACGTTATACGTTATACGTTATACGTTATACGTTATACGTTATACGTTATACGTTATACGTTATACGTTATACGTTATACGTTATACGTTATACGTTATACGTTATACGTTATACGTTATGCGTTATAGGATATACGTTATATGTTATACGTTATACGTTATACGTTATACGTTATACGTTATACGTTATACGTTATACGTTATACGTTATACGTTATACGTTATACGTTATACGTTATACGTTATACGTTATACGTTATACGTTATACGTTATACGTTATACGTTATACGTTATGCGTTATAGGATATACGTTATATGTTATACGTTATACGTTATACGTTATACGTTATAGGATATACGTTATACGTTATACGTTGTACGTTATACGTTATACGCTATACGTTATACGTTATACGTTATACGTTATACGTTATACGTTATACGTTATACGTTATACGTTATACGTCATACGTTATACGTTATACGTTATATTATACGTTATACATTATACGTTATGTGTTATAGGATATACGTTATACGTTATACGTTAAACGTTGTACGTTATACGTTATACGTCATACGTTATACGTTATACGTTATACGTTATACGTTCTACGTTATACGTTATACGTTAAACGTTGTACGTTATACGTTATACGTTATACGTTATTCGTTATACGTTATACGTTATACGTTATACGTTATACGTTATACGTTATACGTTATACGTTATACGTTATGCGTTATAGGATATACGTTATACGTTATACGTTGTACGTTATACGTTATACGTTGTACGTTATACGTTCTACGTTATACGTTATACGTTAAATGTTGTACGTTATACGTTATACGTCATACGTTATACGTTATACGTTATTCGTTATACGTTATACGTTATACGTTATACGTTATACGTTATACGTTATACGTTATACGTTATACGTTATGCGTTATAGGATATACGTTATACGTTATACGTTGTACGTTATACGTTATACGTTGTACGTTATACGTTCTACGTTATACGTTATACGTTAAACGTTGTACGTTATACGTTATACGTTATACGTTATTCGTTATACGTTATACGTTAAACGTTATACGTTATACGTTATACGTTATACGTTATGCGTTATAGGATATACGTTATACGTTATACGTTGTACGTTATACGTTATACGCTATACGTTATACGTTATACGTTATACGTTATACGTTATACGTTATACGTTATACGTTATACGTTATACGTTATACGTTATACGTTATACGTTATACGTTATACGTTATACGTTATACGTTATACGTTATACGTTATACGTTATACGTTATACGTTATACGTTATACGTTATACGTTATACGTTATACGTTATACGTTATACGTTATACGTTATGCGTTATAGGATATAAGTTATACGTTATACGTTGTACGTTATACGTTATACGTTATACGTTATACGTTATACGTTATACGTTATACGTCATACGATATACGTTATACGTTATACGTTATACGTTATACGTTATACGTTAAACGTTATACGTTATACGTTATACGTTATACGTTATACGTTATGCGTTATAGGATATACGTTATACGTTATACGTTGTACGTTATACGTTATACGCTATACGTTATACGTTATACGTTATACGTTATACGTTATACGTTATACGTTATACGTTATACGTTATACGTCATACGTTATACGTTATACGTTATATTATACGTTATACATTATACGTTATGTGTTATAGGATATACGTTATACGTTATACGTTAAACGTTGTACGTTATACGTTATACGTCATACGTTATACGTTATACGTTATACGTTATACGTTCTACGTTATACGTTATACGTTAAACGTTGTACGTTATACGTTATACGTTATACGTTATTCGTTATACGTTATACGTTATACGTTATACGTTATACGTTATACGTTATACGTTATACGTTATACGTTATGCGTTATAGGATATACGTTATACGTTATACGTTGTACGTTATACGTTATACGTTGTACGTTATACGTTCTACGTTATACGTTATACGTTAAACGTTGTACGTTATACGTTATACGTCATACGTTATACGTTATACGTTATTCGTTATACGTTATACGTTATACGTTATACGTTATACGTTATACGTTATACGTTATACGTTATACGTTATGCGTTATAGGATATACGTTATACGTTATACGTTGTACGTTATACGTTATACGTTGTACGTAATACGTTCTACGTTAAACGTTGTACGTTATACGTTATACGTTATACGTTATACGTTATACGTTATACGTTATGCGTTATACGTTATACGTTATACGTTATACGTTATACGTTATACGTTATACGTTATACGTTATACGTTATACGTTATACGTTATACGTTATACGTTATACGTTATACGTTATACGTTATACGTTATACGTTATACGTAATATGTAATACGTCATACGTTTTACGTTAATCGTCATACGTTATACGTTATACGCTATACGTTATACGTTATACGTTATACGTTATACGTTATACGTTATACGTTATACGTTACACGTTATACGTTATACGTTATACGTTATACGTTATACGTTATACGTTATACGTTATACGTTATACGTTATACGTTATACGTTATACGTTATACGTTATACGTTGTACGTTATACGTTGTACGTTATACGTTATACGTTATACGTTATACGTTATACGTTATACGTTATACGTTATACGTTATACGTTATACGTTATACGTTATACGTTATACGTTATACGTTATACATTTTACGTTATACGTTATACGTTATACGTTATACGTTATACGTTATACGTTATACGTTATACGTTATACGACATACGTTATACGTTATACGTTATACGTTATACGTTATACGTTATACGTTATACGTTATACGTTATGCGTTATATGATATACGTTATACGTTATACGTTGTACGTTGTACGTTATACGTTATACGTTATACGTTATACGTTATACGTTATACATTATACGTTATACGTTATACGTTATACGTTATACGTTATACGTTATACGTTATACGTTATACGTTATACGTTATACGTTATACGTTATACGTTATACGTTATACGTTATACGTTATACGTTATACGTTATACGTTATACGTTATACGTTATACGTTATACGTTATACGACATACGTTATACGTTATACGTTATACGTTATACGTTATACGTTATACGTTATACGTTATACGTTATACGTTATACGTTATACGTTATACTTTATACGTTATACGTTATACGTTATGCGTTATACGTTATAGGATATACGTTATACGTTATACGTTATACGTTATACGTTATACGTTATACGTTAGACGGTGTACGTTATACGTTATACGTTATACGTTTTACGCTATACGTTATACGCTATACGTTATACGTTATACGTTATACGTTATACGTTATACGTTATGCGTTATAGGATATACGTTATGCGTTATAGGATTTACGTTATACGTTATACGTTATACGTTATACGTTATACGTTATACGTTATACGTTATACGTTATACGTTATACGTTATACGTTATACGTTATACGTTATACGTTATATGTTATACGTTATACGTTATACGTTATACGTTATACGTTATACGTTATACGTTATGCGTTATAGGATATACGTTATGCGTTATAGGATATACGTTATACGTTATACGTTATACGATATACGTTATACGTTGTACGTTATACGTTATACGTTATACGTTATACGTTATACGTTATACGTTATACGTTATACGTTATACGTTATACGTTATACGTTATACGTTATACGTTATACGTTATACGTTATACGTTATACGTTATACGTTATACGTTATGCGTTATAGGATATACGTTATATGTTATACGTTATACGTTATACGTTATACGTTATACGTTATACGTTATACGTTATACGTTATAGGTTATACGTTATACGTTATACGTTATACGTTATACGTTATACGTTATACGTTATACGTTATACGTTATACGTTATACGTTATACGTTATACGTTATACGTTATACGTTATACGTTATACGTTATACGTTATACGTTATACGTTATACGTTATACGTTATACGTTATACGTTATACGTTATACGTTATACGTTATACGTTATGCGTTATAGGTGATACGTTATACGTTATACGTTGTACGTTATACTTTATACGTTATACGTTATACGTTAGACGTTGGACGTTATACATTATACGTTATACGTTATACGTTATACGCTATACGTTATACGTTATACGTTATACGTTATACGTTATACGTTGTATGTTGTACGTTATACGTTATACGTTATACGTTATACGTTATACGTTATACGTTATACGTTATACGTTATACGTTATACATTATACGTTATACGTTATACGTTATACGTTATACGTTATACGTTATACGTTATACGTTATACATTATACGTTATACGTTATACGTTATACGTTATACGTTATACGTTATACGTTATACGTTATACGTTTTACGACATACGTTATACGTTATACGTTATACGTTATACGTTATACGTTGTACGTTATACGTTATACGTTATACGTTATACGTTATACGTTATACGTTATACGTTATGCGTTCGAGGATATACGTTATACGTTATACGTTGTACGTTATACGTTATACGTTATACGTTATACGTTATACGTTATACATTATACGTTATACGTTATACGTTATACGTTATACGTTATACGTTATACGTTATACGTTATACGTTATACGTTATACGTTATACGTTATACGTTATACGTTATACGTTATACGTTATACGTTATACGTTATACGTTATACGTTATACGATATACGTTATACGTTATACGTTATGCGTTATACGTTATACGATATACGTTATACGTTATACGTTATACGTTATACGTTATACGTTAGACGTTGTACGTTATACGTTATACGTTATACGTTATACGCTATACGTTATACGCTATAGGTTATACGTGATACGTTATACGTTATACGTTATACGTTATACGTTATACGTTATACGTTATGCGTTATAGGGTTTACGTTATACGTTATACGTTATACGTTATACGTTATACGTTATACGTTATACGTTATACGTTATACGTTATACGTTATACGTTATACGTTATACGTTATACATTATACGTTATACGTTATACGTTATACGTTATACGTTATACGTTATACGTTATACGTTATACGTTATACGACATACGTTATACGTTATACGTTATACGTTATACGTTATACGTTATACGTTATACGTTATACGTTATGCGTTATAGGATATACGTTATACGTTATACGTTGTACGTTATACGTTATACGTTATACGTTATACGTTATACGTTATACGTTATACGTTATACGTTATACGTTATACGTTATACGTTATACGTTATACGTTATACGTTATACGTTATACGTTATACGTTATACGTTATGCGTTATAGGATATACGTTATATGTTATACGTTATACGTTATACGTTATACGTTATACGTTATACGTTATACGTTATACGTTATACGTTATACGTTATACGTTATACGTTATACGTTATACGTTATACGTTATACGTTATACGTTATACGTTATACGTTATACGTTATACGTTATACGTTATACGTTATACGATATACGTTATACGTTGTACGTTATACGTTATACGTTATACGTTATACGTTATACGTTATACGTTATACGTTATACGTTATACGTTATACGACATACGTTATACGTTATACGTTATACGTTATACGTTATACGTTATACGTTATACGTTATACGTTATACGTTATACGTTATACGTTATACGATATACGTTATACGTTATACGTTATGCGTTATACGTTATACGATATACGTTATACGTTATACGTTATACGTTATACGTTATACGTTAGACGTTGTACGTTATACGTTATACGTTATACGTTATACGCTATACGTTATACGCTATAGGTTATACGTTATACGTTATACGTTATACGTTATACGTTATGCGTTATAGGATATACGTTATGCGTTATAGGATTTACGTTATACGTTATACGTTACACGTTATACGTTATACGTTATACGTTATACGTTATACGTTATACGTTATACGTTATACGTTATACGTTATACATTATACGTTATACGTTATACGTTATACGTTATACGTTATACGTTATACGTTATACGTTATACGTTATACGACATACGTTATACGTTATACGTTATACGTTATACGTTATACGTTATACGTTATACGTTATACGTTATGCGTTATAGGATATACGTTATACGTTATACGTTGTACGTTATACGTTATACGTTATACGTTATACGTTATACGTTATACGTTATACGTTATACGTTATACGTTATACGTTATACGTTATACGTTATACGTTATACGTTATACGTTATACGTTATGCGTTATAGGATATACGTTATGCGTTATAGGATATACGTTATACGTTATACGTTATACGATATACGTTATACGTTGTACGTTATACGTTATACGTTATACGTTATACGTTATACGTTATACGTTATACGTTATACGTTATACGTTATACGTTATACGTTATACGTTATACGTTATACGTTATGCGTTATAGGATATACGTTATATGTTATACGTTATACGTTATACGTTATACGTTATACGTTATACGTTATACGTTATACGTTATACGTTATACGTTATACGTTATACGTTATACGTTATACGTTATACGTTATACGTTATACGTTATACGTTATACGTTATACGTTATACGTTATACGTTATACGTTATACGTTATACGTTATACGTTATACGTTATACGTTATACGTTATACGTTATGCGTTATAGGATATACGTTATACGTTATACGTTGTACGTTATACTTTATACGTTATACGTTATACGTTAGACGTTGGACGTTATACATTATACGTTATACGTTATACGTTATACGCTATACGTTATACGTTATACGTTATACGTTATACGTTATACGTTGTATGTTATACGTTATACGTTATACGTTATACGTTATACGTTATACGTTATACGTTATACGTTATACGTTATACGTTATACATTATACGTTATACGTTATACGTTATACGTTATACGTTATACGTTATACGTTATACGTTATACATTATACGTTATACGTTATACGTTATACGTTATACGTTATACGTTATACGTTATACGTTATACGTTATACGTTTTACGACATACGTTATACGTTATACGTTATACGTTATACGTTATACGTTATACGTTATACGTTATACGTTATACGTTATACGTTATACGTTATACGTTATACGTTATACGTTATGCGTTCGAGGATATACGTTATACGTTATACGTTGTACGTTATACGTTATACGTTATACGTTATACGTTATACGTTATACATTATACGTTATACGTTATACGTTATACGTTATACGTTATACGTTATACGTTATACGTTATACGTTATACGTTATACGTTATACGTTATACGTTATACGTTATACGTCATACGTTATACGTTATACATTATACGTTATACGTTATACGTTATACGTTATACGTTATACGTTATACGTTATACGACATACGTTATACGTTATACGTTATACGTTATACGTTATACGTTATACGTTATACGTTATACGTTATACGATATACGTTATACGTTATACGTTATGCGTTATACGTTATACGATATACGTTATACGTTATACGTTATACGTTATACGTTATACGTTAGACGTTGTACGTTATACGTTATACGTTATACGTTATACGCTATACGTTATACGCTATAGGTTATACGTTATACGTTATACGTTATACGTTATACGTTATGCGTTATAGGATATACGTTATGCGTTATAGGATTTACGTTATACGTTATACGTTATACGTTATACGTTATACGTTATACATTATACGTTATACGTTATACGTTATACGTTATACGTTATACGTTATACGTTATACGTTATACGTTATACGACATACGTTTTACGTTATACGTTATACGTTATACGTTATACGTTATACGTTATACGTTATACGTTATGCGTTATAGGATATACGTTATACGTTATACGTTGTACGTTATACGTTATACGTTATACGTTATACGTTATACGTTATACATTATACGTTATACGTTATACGTTATACGTTATACGTTATACGTTATACGTTATACGTTATACGTTATACGTTATACGTTATACGTTATACGTTATACGTTATACGTTATACATTATACGTTATACGTTATACGTTATACGTTATACGTTATACGTTATACGTTATACGACATACGTTATACGTTATACGTTATACGTTATACGTTATACGTTATACGTTATACGTTATGCGTTATACGTTATACGTTATACGTTATACGTTATACGTTATACGTTATACGTTATGCGTTATACGTTATAGGATATACGTTATACGTTATACGTTATACGTTATACGTTATACGTTAGACGGTGTACGTTATACGTTATACGTTATACGTTTTACGCTATACGTTATACGCTATACGTTATACGTTATACGTTATACGTTATACGTTATACGTTATGCGTTATAGGATATACGTTATGCGTTATAGGATTTACGTTATACTTTATACGTTATACGTTATACGTTATACGTTATACGTTATACGTTATACGTTATACGTTATACGTTATACGTTATACGTTATACGTTATACGTTATACGTTATGCGTTATAGGATATACGTTATGCGTTATAGGATATACGTTATACGTTATACGTTATACGTTATACGTTATACGTTAGACGGTGTACGTTATACGTTATACGTTATACGTTATACGTTTTACGCTATACGTTATACGCTATACGTTATACGTTATACGTTATACGTTATACGTTATACGTTATACGTTATACGTTATACGTTATACGTTATACGTTATACGTTATACGTTATACGTTATACGTTATACGTTATACGTTATACGTTATACGTTATACGTTATACGTTATACGTTATACGTTATACGTTATACGTTATACGCTATACGTTATACGTTATACGTTACACGTTATGCGTTATAGGATATACGTTATACGTTATACGTTGTACGTTATACGTTATACGTTATACGTTATACGTTATACGTTATACGTTATACGTTATACGTTATACGTTACACGTTATACGTTATACGTTATACGTTATACGTTATACGTTATACGTTATACGTTATACGTTATACGTTATACGGTATACGGTATACGCTATACGTTATACGTTATACGTTATACGTTATGCGTTATAGGATATACGTTATACGTTATACGTTGTACGTTATACGTTATACGTTATACGTTATACGTTATATGTTATACGTCATGCGATATACGTTATACGTTATTCGTTATACGGTATACGTTATACGTTGTACGTTATACGTTATACGTTATACGTTATACGTTATACGTTGGACGTTGTGCGTTATACGTTATACGTTATACGCTATACGTTATACGTTATACGTTATACGTTATACGTTATACGTTATACGTTATACGTTATACGTTATACGTTATACGTTATACGTTATACGTTATACGTTATACGTTACACGTTATACGTTATACATTATACTGTATACGTTATACGTTATACGTTATACGTTATACGTTATACGTTATACGTTATACGTTATACGTTATACGTTATACGTTATACGTTATACGTTATACGTTATACGTTATACGTTATACGTTATACGTTATACGTTATACGTTATACGTTATACGTTATACGTTATGCGTTATAGGATATACGTTATACGTTATACGTTGTACGTTATACGTTATACGCTATACGTTATATGTTATACGTCATGCGATATACGTTATACGTTATTCGTTATACGGTATACGTTAAACGTTGTACGTTATACGTTATACGTTATACGTTATACGTTATACGTTGGACGTTATACGTTATACGTTATACGTTATACGCTATACGTTATACGTTATACGTTATACGTTATACGTTATACGTTATACGTTATACGTTATACGTTATACGTTCTACGTTATACATTATACGTTAAACGTTGTACGTTATACGTTATACGTCATACGTTATACGTTATACGTTATACGTTATACGTTCTACGTTATACGTTATACGTTAAACGTCTTACGTTATACGTTATACGTTATACGTTATACGTTATACGTTATACGTTATACGTTATACGTTATAAGTTATACGTTATACGTTATACGTTATACGTTATACGTTATACGTTATACGTTATACGTTATACGTTATACGGTATACGTTATACGTTATACGTTATACGTTATACGTTATACGTTATACGTTGTACGTTATACGTTATACGTTATACGTTATACGTTATACGTTATACGTTATACGTTATACGTTATACGTTATACGTTATACGTTGTACGTTATACGTTATACGTTATACGTTATACGTTATACGTTATACGTTATACGTTTTACTTTATACGTTATACGTTATACGTTATACGTTATACGTTATACGTTATACGTTATACGTTATACGTTATACGTTATACGTTATACGTTATACGTTATACGCTATACGTTATACGTTATACGTTATACGTTATGCGTTATAGGATATACGTTATACGTTATACGTTGTACGTTATACGTTATACGTTATACGTTATACGTTATACGTTATACGTTATACGTTATACGTTATACGTTATACGTTATACGGTATACGTTATACGTTATACGTTATACGTTATACGTTATACGTTATACGTTATATTATACGTTATACATTATACGTTATGTGTTATAGGATATACGTTATACGTTGTACGTTATACGTTATACGTTGTACGTTATACGTTCTACGTTATACATTATACGTTAAACGTTGTACGTTATACGTTATACGTCATACGTTATACGTTATACGTTATACGTTATACGTTCTACGTTATACGTTATACGTTAAACGTCTTACGTTATACGTTATACGTTATACGTTATACGTTATACGTTATACGTTATACGTTATACGTTATACGTTATACGTTATACGTTATACGTTATACGTTATACGTTATACGTTATACGTTATACGTTATACGTTATACGTTATACGTTATACGTTATACGTTATACGTTATACGTTATACGTTATACGTTATACGTTTTACTTTATACGTTATACGTTATACGTTATACGTTATACGTTATACGTTATACGTTATACGTTATACGTTATAAGTTATAAGTTATACGTTATACGTTATACGTTATACGTTATACGTTATACGTTATACGTTATACGTTATACGTTATACGTTATACCGTATACGTTATACGTTATACGTTATACGTTATACGTTATATTATACGTTATACATTATACGTTATGTGTTATAGGATATACGTTATACGTTATACGTTGTACGTTATACGTTATACGTTATACGTTATACGTTATACGTTATACGTTATACGTTATACGTTAAACGTTGTACGTTATACGTTATACGTTATACGTTATACGTTATACGTTATACGTTATACGTTATACGTTATACGTTATACCTTATACGTTATACGTTATACGTTATACGTTATACGTTATACGTTATACGTTATACGTTATACGTTATACGTTATACGTTATACGTTATACGTTATACGTTATACGTTATGCGTTATAGGATATACGTTATACGTTATACGTTGTACGTTATACGTTATACGTTGTACGTTATACGTTCTACGTTATACATTATACGTTAAACGTTGTACGTTATACGTTATACGTCATACGTTATACGTTATACGTTATACGTTATACGTTCTACGTTATACGTTATACGTTAAACGTTGTACGTTATACGTTATACGTTATACGTTATACGTTATACGTTATACGTTATGCGTTATACGTTATACGTTATACGTTATACGTTATACGTTATACGTTATACGTTATACGTTATACGTTATACGTTATACGTTATACGTTATACGTTATACGTTATACGTTATACGTTATACGTTATACGTAATATGTAATACGTCATACGTTTTACGTTAATCGTTATACGTTATACGTTATACGCTATACGTTATACGTTATACGTTATACGTTATACGTTATACGTTATACGTTATACGTTATACGTTATACGTTATACGTTATACGTTATACGTTATACGTTATACGTTATACGTTATACGTTATACGTTATACGTTATACGTTATACGTTATACGTTATACGTTATACGTTATACGTTATACGTTATACGTTATACGTTATACGTTATACGTTATACGTTATACGTTATACGTTATACGTTAGACGTTGGACGTTATACGTTATACGTTATACGTTATACGTTATACGTTATACGTTATACGTTATACGTTAGACGTTGGACGTTATACGTTATACGTTATACGTTATACGTTATACGCTATACGTTATACGTTATACGTTATACGTTAAACGTTATACGTTGTATGTTATACGTTATACGTTATACGTTATACGTTATACGTTATACATTATACGTTATACGTTATACGTTATACGTTATACGTTATACGTTATACGTTATACGTTATACGTTATACGTTATACGACATACGTTATACGTTATACGTTATACGTTTTACGTTATACGTTATACGTTATACGTTATACGTTATGCGTTATATGATATACGTTATACGTTGTACGTTATACGTTATACGTTATACGTTATACGTTATACGTTATACGTTATACATTATACGTTATACGTTATACGTTATACGTTGTATGTTATACGTTATACGTTATACGTTATACGTTATACGTTATACGTTATACGTTATACGTTATACGTTATACCTTATACGTTATACGTTATACGTTATACGTTATACGTTATACGTTATACGTTATGCGTTATACGTTATAGGATATACGTTATACGTTATACGTTATACGTTATACGTTATACGTTAGACGGTGTACGTTATACGTTATACGTTATACGTTTTACGCTATACGTTATACGCTATACGTTATACGTTATACGTTATACGTTATACGTTATACGTTATGCGTTATAGGATATACGTTATGCGTTATAGGATTTACGTTATACTTTATACGTTATACGTTATACGTTATACGTTATACGTTATACGTTATACGTTATACGTTATACGTTATACGTTATACGTTATACGTTATACGTTATACGTTATGCGTTATAGGATATACGTTATGCGTTATAGGATATACGTTATACGTTATACGTTATACGTTATACGTTATACGTTAGACGGTGTACGTTATACGTTATACGTTATACGTTATACGTTTTACGCTATACGTTATACGCTATACGTTATACGTTATACGTTATACGTTATACGTTATACGTTATACGTTATACGTTATACGTTATACGTTATACGTTATACGTTATACGTTATACGTTATACGTTATACGTTATACGTTATACGTTATACGTTATACGTTATACGTTATACGTTATACGTTATACGTTATACGTTATACGGTATACGTTATACGTTATACGTTATACGTTATACGTTATACGTTATATTATACGTTATACATTATACGTTATGTGTTATAGGATATACGTTATACGTTGTACGTTATACGTTATACGTTGTACGTTATACGTTCTACGTTATACATTATACGTTAAACGTTGTACGTTATACGTTATACGTCATACGTTATACGTTATACGTTATACGTTATACGTTCTACGTTATACGTTATACGTTAAACGTCTTACGTTATACGTTATACGTTATACGTTATACGTTATACGTTATACGTTATACGTTATACGTTATACGTTATACGTTATACGTTATACGTTATACGTTATACGTTATACGTTATACGTTATGCGTTATAGGATATACGTTATACGTTATACGTTGTACGTTATACGTTATACGTTATACGTTATACGTTATACGTTATACATTATACGTTATACGTTATACGTTATACGTTATACGTTATACGTTATACGTTATACGTTATACGTTATACGTTATACGTTATACGTTATACGTTATACGTTATACGTTATACATTATACGTTATACGTTATACGTTATACGTTATACGTTATACGTTATACGTTATACGACATACGTTATACGTTATACGTTATACGTTATACGTTATACGTTATACGTTATACGTTATGCGTTATACGTTATACGTTATACGTTATACGTTATACGTTATACGTTATACGTTATGCGTTATACGTTATAGGATATACGTTATACGTTATACGTTATACGTTATACGTTATACGTTAGACGGTGTACGTTATACGTTATACGTTATACGTTTTACGCTATACGTTATACGCTATACGTTATACGTTATACGTTATACGTTATACGTTATACGTTATGCGTTATAGGATATACGTTATGCGTTATAGGATTTACGTTATACTTTATACGTTATACGTTATACGTTATACGTTATACGTTATACGTTATACGTTATACGTTATACGTTATACGTTATACGTTATACGTTATACGTTATACGTTATGCGTTATAGGATATACGTTATGCGTTATAGGATATACGTTATACGTTATACGTTATACGTTATACGTTATACGTTAGACGGTGTACGTTATACGTTATACGTTATACGTTATACGTTTTACGCTATACGTTATACGCTATACGTTATACGTTATACGTTATACGTTATACGTTATACGTTATACGTTATACGTTATACGTTATACGTTATACGTTATACGTTATACGTTATACGTTATACGTTATACGTTATACGTTATACGTTATACGTTATACGTTATACGTTATACGTTATACGTTATACGTTATACGTTATACGTTATACGTTATACGTTATACGCTATACGTTATACGTTATACGTTACACGTTATGCGTTATAGGATATACGTTATACGTTATACGTTGTACGTTATACGTTATACGTTATACGTTATACGTTATACGTTATACGTTATACGTTATACGTTATACGTTACACGTTATACGTTATACGTTATACGTTATACGTTATACGTTATACGTTATACGTTATACGTTATACGTTATACGGTATACGGTATACGCTATACGTTATACGTTATACGTTATACGTTATGCGTTATAGGATATACGTTATACGTTATACGTTGTACGTTATACGTTATACGTTATACGTTATACGTTATATGTTATACGTCATGCGATATACGTTATACGTTATTCGTTATACGGTATACGTTATACGTTGTACGTTATACGTTATACGTTATACGTTATACGTTATACGTTGGACGTTGTGCGTTATACGTTATACGTTATACGCTATACGTTATACGTTATACGTTATACGTTATACGTTATACGTTATACGTTATACGTTATACGTTATACGTTATACGTTATACGTTATACGTTATACGTTATACGTTACACGTTATACGTTATACATTATACTGTATACGTTATACGTTATACGTTATACGTTATACGTTATACGTTATACGTTATACGTTATACGTTATACGTTATACGTTATACGTTATACGTTATACGTTATACGTTATACGTTATACGTTATACGTTATACGTTATACGTTATACGTTATACGTTATGCGTTATAGGATATACGTTATACGTTATACGTTGTACGTTATACGTTATACGCTATACGTTATATGTTATACGTCATGCGATATACGTTATACGTTATTCGTTATACGGTATACGTTAAACGTTGTACGTTATACGTTATACGTTATACGTTATACGTTATACGTTGGACGTTATACGTTATACGTTATACGTTATACGCTATACGTTATACGTTATACGTTATACGTTATACGTTATACGTTATACGTTATACGTTATACGTTATACGTTCTACGTTATACATTATACGTTAAACGTTGTACGTTATACGTTATACGTCATACGTTATACGTTATACGTTATACGTTATACGTTCTACGTTATACGTTATACGTTAAACGTCTTACGTTATACGTTATACGTTATACGTTATACGTTATACGTTATACGTTATACGTTATACGTTATAAGTTATACGTTATACGTTATACGTTATACGTTATACGTTATACGTTATACGTTATACGTTATACGGTATACGTTATACGTTATACGTTATACGTTATACGTTATACGTTATACGTTGTACGTTATACGTTATACGTTATACGTTATACGTTATACGTTATACGTTATACGTTATACGTTATACGTTATACGTTATACGTTGTACGTTATACGTTATACGTTATACGTTATACGTTATACGTTATACGTTATACGTTTTACTTTATACGTTATACGTTATACGTTATACGTTATACGTTATACGTTATACGTTATACGTTATACGTTATACGTTATACGTTATACGTTATACGTTATACGCTATACGTTATACGTTATACGTTATACGTTATGCGTTATAGGATATACGTTATACGTTATACGTTGTACGTTATACGTTATACGTTATACGTTATACGTTATACGTTATACGTTATACGTTATACGTTATACGTTATACGTTATACGGTATACGTTATACGTTATACGTTATACGTTATACGTTATACGTTATACGTTATATTATACGTTATACATTATACGTTATGTGTTATAGGATATACGTTATACGTTGTACGTTATACGTTATACGTTGTACGTTATACGTTCTACGTTATACATTATACGTTAAACGTTGTACGTTATACGTTATACGTCATACGTTATACGTTATACGTTATACGTTATACGTTCTACGTTATACGTTATACGTTAAACGTCTTACGTTATACGTTATACGTTATACGTTATACGTTATACGTTATACGTTATACGTTATACGTTATACGTTATACGTTATACGTTATACGTTATACGTTATACGTTATACGTTATACGTTATACGTTATACGTTATACGTTATACGTTATACGTTATACGTTATACGTTATACGTTATACGTTATACGTTATACGTTTTACTTTATACGTTATACGTTATACGTTATACGTTATACGTTATACGTTATACGTTATACGTTATACGTTATAAGTTATAAGTTATACGTTATACGTTATACGTTATACGTTATACGTTATACGTTATACGTTATACGTTATACGTTATACGTTATACCGTATACGTTATACGTTATACGTTATACGTTATACGTTATATTATACGTTATACATTATACGTTATGTGTTATAGGATATACGTTATACGTTATACGTTGTACGTTATACGTTATACGTTATACGTTATACGTTATACGTTATACGTTATACGTTATACGTTAAACGTTGTACGTTATACGTTATACGTTATACGTTATACGTTATACGTTATACGTTATACGTTATACGTTATACGTTATACCTTATACGTTATACGTTATACGTTATACGTTATACGTTATACGTTATACGTTATACGTTATACGTTATACGTTATACGTTATACGTTATACGTTATACGTTATACGTTATGCGTTATAGGATATACGTTATACGTTATACGTTGTACGTTATACGTTATACGTTGTACGTTATACGTTCTACGTTATACATTATACGTTAAACGTTGTACGTTATACGTTATACGTCATACGTTATACGTTATACGTTATACGTTATACGTTCTACGTTATACGTTATACGTTAAACGTTGTACGTTATACGTTATACGTTATACGTTATACGTTATACGTTATACGTTATGCGTTATACGTTATACGTTATACGTTATACGTTATACGTTATACGTTATACGTTATACGTTATACGTTATACGTTATACGTTATACGTTATACGTTATACGTTATACGTTATACGTTATACGTTATACGTAATATGTAATACGTCATACGTTTTACGTTAATCGTTATACGTTATACGTTATACGCTATACGTTATACGTTATACGTTATACGTTATACGTTATACGTTATACGTTATACGTTATACGTTATACGTTATACGTTATACGTTATACGTTATACGTTATACGTTATACGTTATACGTTATACGTTATACGTTATACGTTATACGTTATACGTTATACGTTATACGTTATACGTTATACGTTATACGTTATACGTTAGACGTTGGACGTTATACGTTATACGTTATACGTTATACGTTATACGTTATACGTTATACGTTATACGTTAGACGTTGGACGTTATACGTTATACGTTATACGTTATACGTTATACGCTATACGTTATACGTTATACGTTATACGTTAAACGTTATACGTTGTATGTTATACGTTATACGTTATACGTTATACGTTATACGTTATACATTATACGTTATACGTTATACGTTATACGTTATACGTTATACGTTATACGTTATACGTTATACGTTATACGTTATACGACATACGTTATACGTTATACGTTATACGTTTTACGTTATACGTTATACGTTATACGTTATACGTTATGCGTTATATGATATACGTTATACGTTGTACGTTATACGTTATACGTTATACGTTATACGTTATACGTTATACATTATACGTTATACGTTATACGTTATACGTTGTATGTTATACGTTATACGTTATACGTTATACGTTATACGTTATACGTTATACGTTATACGTTATACGTTATACCTTATACGTTATACGTTATACGTTATACGTTATACGTTATACGTTATACGTTATGCGTTATACGTTATAGGATATACGTTATACGTTATACGTTATACGTTATACGTTATACGTTAGACGGTGTACGTTATACGTTATACGTTATACGTTTTACGCTATACGTTATACGCTATACGTTATACGTTATACGTTATACGTTATACGTTATACGTTATGCGTTATAGGATATACGTTATGCGTTATAGGATTTACGTTATACTTTATACGTTATACGTTATACGTTATACGTTATACGTTATACGTTATACGTTATACGTTATACGTTATACGTTATACGTTATACGTTATACGTTATACGTTATGCGTTATAGGATATACGTTATGCGTTATAGGATATACGTTATACGTTATACGTTATACGTTATACGTTATACGTTAGACGGTGTACGTTATACGTTATACGTTATACGTTATACGTTTTACGCTATACGTTATACGCTATACGTTATACGTTATACGTTATACGTTATACGTTATACGTTATACGTTATACGTTATACGTTATACGTTATACGTTATACGTTATACGTTATACGTTATACGTTATACGTTATACGTTATACGTTATACGTTATACGTTATACGTTATACGTTATACGTTATACGTTATACGTTATACGGTATACGTTATACGTTATACGTTATACGTTATACGTTATACGTTATACGTTATATTATACGTTATACATTATACGTTATGTGTTATAGGATATACGTTATACGTTGTACGTTATACGTTATACGTTGTACGTTATACGTTCTACGTTATACATTATACGTTAAACGTTGTACGTTATACGTTATACGTCATACGTTATACGTTATACGTTATACGTTATACGTTCTACGTTATACGTTATACGTTAAACGTCTTACGTTATACGTTATACGTTATACGTTATACGTTATACGTTATACGTTATACGTTATACGTTATACGTTATACGTTATACGTTATACGTTATACGTTATACGTTATACGTTATACGTTATACGTTATACGTTATACGTTATACGTTATACGTTATACGTTATACGTTATACGTTATACGTTATACGTTATACGTTATACGTTTTACTTTATACGTTATACGTTATACGTTATACGTTATACGTTATACGTTATACGTTATACGTTATACGTTATAAGTTATAAGTTATACGTTATACGTTATACGTTATACGTTATACCGTATACGTTATACGTTATACGTTATACGTTATACGTTATATTATACGTTATACATTATACGTTATGTGTTATAGGATATACGTTATACGTTATACGTTGTACGTTATACGTTATACGTTATACGTTATACGTTATACGTTATACGTTATACGTTATACGTTAAACGTTGTACGTTATACGTTATACGTTATACGTTATACGTTATACGTTATACGTTATACGTTATACGTTATACGTTATACCTTATACGTTATACGTTATACGTTATACGTTATACGTTATACGTTATACGTTATACGTTATACGTTATACGTTATACGTTATACGTTATACGTTATACGTTATACGTTATACGTTATACGTTATACGTTATACGTTATACGTTATGCGTTATAGGATATACGTTATACGTTATACGTTGTACGTTATACGTTATACGTTGTACGTTATACGTTCTACGTTATACATTATACGTTAAACGTTGTACGTTATACGTTATACGTCATACGTTATACGTTATACGTTATACGTTATACGTTCTACGTTATACGTTATACGTTAAACGTTGTACGTTATACGTTATACGTTATACGTTATACGTTATACGTTATACGTTATGCGTTATACGTTATACGTTATACGTTATACGTTATACGTTATACGTTATACGTTATACGTTATACGTTATACGTTATACGTTATACGTTATACGTTATACGTTATACGTTATACGTTATACGTTATACGTTATACGTAATATGTAATACGTCATACGTTTTACGTTAATCGTTATACGTTATACGTTATACGCTATACGTTATACGTTATACGTTATACGTTATACGTTATACGTTATACGTTATACGTTATACGTTATACGTTATACGTTATACGTTATACGTTATACGTTATACGTTATACGTTATACGTTATACGTTATACGTTATACGTTATACGTTATACGTTATACGTTATACGTTATACGTTATACGTTAGACGTTGGACGTTATACGTTATACGTTATACGTTATACGTTATACGCTATACGTTATACGTTATACGTTATACGTTAAACGTTATACGTTGTATGTCATACGTTATACGTTATACGTTATACGTTATACGTTATACATTATACGTTATACGTTATACGTTATACGTTATACGTTATACGTTATACGTTATACGTTATACGTTATACGTTATACGACATACGTTATACGTTATACGTTATACGTATTACGTTATACGTTATACGTTATACGTTATACGTTATGCGTTATATGATATACGTTATACGTTGTACGTTATACGTTATACGTTATACGTTATACGTTATACGTTATACATTATACGTTATACGTTATACGTTATACGTTATACGTTATACGTTATACGTTATACGTTATACGTTATACGTTATACGTTATACGTTATACGTTATACGTTATACGTTATACGTTATACGTTATACGTTATACGTTATACGACATACGTTATACGTTATACGTTATACGTTATACGTTATACGTTATACGTTATACGTTATACGTTATGCGTTATACGTTATACATTATACGTTATACGTTATACGTTATACGTTATACGTTATACGTTATACGTTATACGACATACGTTATACGTTATACGTTATACGTTATACGTTATACGTTATACGTTATACGTTATACGTTATACGTTATACGTTATACGTTATACGTTATACGTTATACGTTATACGTTATACGTTATACGTTATGCGTTATACGTTATAGGATATACGTTATACGTTATACGTTATACGTTATACGTTATACGTTATACGTTAGACGGTGTACGTTATACGTTATACGTTATACGTTTTACGATATACGTTATACGCTATACGTTATACGTTATACGTTATACGTTATACGTTATACGTTATACGTTATGCGTTATAGGATATACGTTATGCGTTATAGGATTTACGTTATACGTTATACGTTATACGTTATACGTTATACGTTATACGTTATACGTCATACGTTATACGTTATACGTTATACGTTATACGTTATACGTTATACGTTATGCGTTATAGGATATACGTTATGCGTTATAGGATATACGTTATACGTTATACGTTATACGATATACGTTATACGTTGTACGTTATACGTTATACGTTATACGTTATACGTTATACGTTATACGTTATACGTTATACGTTATACGTTATACGTTATACGTTATACGTTATACGTTATACGTTATACGTTATACGGTATACGTTATACGTTATACGTTATACGTTATACGTTATACGTTATACGTTGTACGTTATACGTTATACGTTATACGTTATACGTTATACGTTATACGTTATACGTTATACGTTATACGTTATACGTTATACGTTATACGTTATACGTTATACGTTATACGTTATACGTTATACGTTATACGTTATACGTTATACGTTTTACTTTATACGTTATACGTTATACGTTATACGTTATACGTTATACGTTATACGTTATACGTTATACGTTATACGTTATACGTTATACGTTATACGTTATACGCTATACGTTATACGTTATACGTTATACGTTATACGTTATGCGTTATAGGATATACGTTATACGTTATACGTTGTACGTTATACGTTATACGTTATACGTTATACGTTATACGTTATACATTATACGTTATACGTTATACGTTATACGTTATACGGTATACGTTATACGTTATACGTTATACGTTATACGTTATACGTTATACGTTATACGGTATACGTTATACGTTATACGTTATACGTTATACGTTATATTATACGTTATACATTATACGTTATGTGTTATAGGACATACGTTATACGTTATACGTTGTACGTTATACGTTATACGTTGTACGTTATACGTTCTACGTTATACATTATACGTTAAACGTTGTACGTTATACGTTATACGTCATACGTTATACGTTATACGTTATACGTTATACGTTCTACGTTATACGTTATACGTTAAACGTCTTACGTTATACGTTATACGTTATACGTTATACGTTATACGTTATACGTTATACGTTATACGTTATACGTTATACGTTATACGTTATACGTTATACGTTATACGTTATACGTTATACGTTATACGTTATACGTTATACGTTATACGTTATACGTTATACGTTATACGTTATACGTTATACGTTATACGTTATACGTTATACGTTTTACTTTATACGTTATACGTTATACGTTATACGTTATACGTTATACGTTATACGTTATACGTTATACGTTATAAGTTATAAGTTATACGTTATACGTTATACGCTATACGTTATACGTTATACGTTATACGTTATACGGTATACGTTATACGTTATACGTTATACGTTATACGTTATATTATACGTTATACATTATACGTTATGTGTTATAGGATATACGTTATACGTTATACGTTGTACGTTATACGTTATACGTTATACGTTATACGTTATACGTTATACGTTAAACGTTGTACGTTATACGTTATACGTTATACGTTATACGTTATACGTTATACGTTATACGTTATACGTTATACGTTATACCTTATACGTTATACGTTATACGTTATACGTTATACGTTATACGTTATACGTTATACGTTATACGTTATACGTTATACGTTATACGTTATACGTTATACGTTATACGTTATACGTTATACGTTATACGTTATGCGTTATAGGATATACGTTATACGTTATACGTTGTACGTTATACGTTATACGTTGTACGTTATACGTTCTACGTTATACATTATACGTTAAACGTTGTATGTTATACGTTATACGTCATACGTTATACGTTATACGTTATACGTTATACGTTCTACATTATACGTTATACGTTAAACGTTGTACGTTATACGTTATACGTTATACGTTATACGTTATACGTTATACGTTATGCGTTATACGTTATACGTTATACGTTATACGTTATACGTTATACGTTATACGTTATACGTTATACGTTATACGTTATACGTTATACGTTATACGTTATACGTTATACGTTATACGTTATACGTTATACGTTATACGTTATACGTTATACGTTATACGTAATATGTAATACGTCATACGTTTTACGTTAATCGTTATACGTTATACGTTATACGCTATACGTTATACGTTATACGTTATACGTTATACGTTATACGTTATACGTTATACGTTATACGTTATACGTTATACGTTATACGTTATACGTTATACGTTATACGTTATACGTTATACGTTATACGTTATACGTTATACGTTATACGTTATACGTTATACGTTATACGTTATACGTTATACGTTATACGTTATACGTTATACGTTATACGTTATACGTTATACGTTATACGTTATACGTTATACGTTATACGTTATACGTTATACGTTATACGTTATACGTTATGCGTTATAGGATATACGTTATACGTTATACGTTGTACGTTATACTTTATACGTTATACGTTATACGTTAGACGTTGGGCGTTATACGTTATACGTTATACGTTATACGTTATACGCTATACGTTATACGTTATACGTTATACGTTATACGTTATACGTTGTATGTTATACGTTATACGTTATACGTTATACGTTATACGTTATACATTATACGTTATACGTTATACGTTATACGTTATACGTTATACGTTATACGTTATACGTTATACGTTATACGACATACGTTATACGTTATACGTTATACGTTATACGTTATACGTTATACGTTATACGTTATACGTTATGCGTTATATGATATACGTTATACGTTATACGTTGTACGTTATACGTTATACGTTATACGTTATACGTTATACGTTATACATTATACGTTATACGTTATACGTTATACGTTGTATGTTATACGTTATACGTTATACGTTATACGTTATACGTTATACGTTATACGTTATACGTTATACGTTATACATTATACGTTATAAGTTATAAGTTATACGTTATACGTTATACGTTATACGTTATACGTTATACGTTATACGTTATACGTTATACGTTATACGTTATACCGTATACGTTATACGTTATACGTTATACGTTATACGTTATATTATACGTTATACATTATACGTTATGTGTTATAGGATATACGTTATACGTTATACGTTGTACGTTATACGTTATACGTTATACGTTATACGTTATACGTTATACGTTATACGTTATACGTTAAACGTTGTACGTTATACGTTATACGTTATACGTTATACGTTATACGTTATACGTTATACGTTATACGTTATACGTTATACCTTATACGTTATACGTTATACGTTATACGTTATACGTTATACGTTATACGTTATACGTTATACGTTATACGTTATACGTTATACGTTATACGTTATACGTTATACGTTATGCGTTATAGGATATACGTTATACGTTATACGTTGTACGTTATACGTTATACGTTGTACGTTATACGTTCTACGTTATACATTATACGTTAAACGTTGTACGTTATACGTTATACGTCATACGTTATACGTTATACGTTATACGTTATACGTTCTACGTTATACGTTATACGTTAAACGTTGTACGTTATACGTTATACGTTATACGTTATACGTTATACGTTATACGTTATGCGTTATACGTTATACGTTATACGTTATACGTTATACGTTATACGTTATACGTTATACGTTATACGTTATACGTTATACGTTATACGTTATACGTTATACGTTATACGTTATACGTTATACGTTATACGTAATATGTAATACGTCATACGTTTTACGTTAATCGTTATACGTTATACGTTATACGCTATACGTTATACGTTATACGTTATACGTTATACGTTATACGTTATACGTTATACGTTATACGTTATACGTTATACGTTATACGTTATACGTTATACGTTATACGTTATACGTTATACGTTATACGTTATACGTTATACGTTATACGTTATACGTTATACGTTATACGTTATACGTTATACGTTATACGTTATACGTTATACGTTAGACGTTGGACGTTATACGTTATACGTTATACGTTATACGTTATACGTTATACGTTATACGTTATACGTTAGACGTTGGACGTTATACGTTATACGTTATACGTTATACGTTATACGCTATACGTTATACGTTATACGTTATACGTTAAACGTTATACGTTGTATGTTATACGTTATACGTTATACGTTATACGTTATACGTTATACATTATACGTTATACGTTATACGTTATACGTTATACGTTATACGTTATACGTTATACGTTATACGTTATACGTTATACGACATACGTTATACGTTATACGTTATACGTTTTACGTTATACGTTATACGTTATACGTTATACGTTATGCGTTATATGATATACGTTATACGTTGTACGTTATACGTTATACGTTATACGTTATACGTTATACGTTATACATTATACGTTATACGTTATACGTTATACGTTGTATGTTATACGTTATACGTTATACGTTATACGTTATACGTTATACGTTATACGTTATACGTTATACGTTATACCTTATACGTTATACGTTATACGTTATACGTTATACGTTATACGTTATACGTTATGCGTTATACGTTATAGGATATACGTTATACGTTATACGTTATACGTTATACGTTATACGTTAGACGGTGTACGTTATACGTTATACGTTATACGTTTTACGCTATACGTTATACGCTATACGTTATACGTTATACGTTATACGTTATACGTTATACGTTATGCGTTATAGGATATACGTTATGCGTTATAGGATTTACGTTATACTTTATACGTTATACGTTATACGTTATACGTTATACGTTATACGTTATACGTTATACGTTATACGTTATACGTTATACGTTATACGTTATACGTTATACGTTATGCGTTATAGGATATACGTTATGCGTTATAGGATATACGTTATACGTTATACGTTATACGTTATACGTTATACGTTAGACGGTGTACGTTATACGTTATACGTTATACGTTATACGTTTTACGCTATACGTTATACGCTATACGTTATACGTTATACGTTATACGTTATACGTTATACGTTATACGTTATACGTTATACGTTATACGTTATACGTTATACGTTATACGTTATACGTTATACGTTATACGTTATACGTTATACGTTATACGTTATACGTTATACGTTATACGTTATACGTTATACGTTATACGTTATACGGTATACGTTATACGTTATACGTTATACGTTATACGTTATACGTTATACGTTATATTATACGTTATACATTATACGTTATGTGTTATAGGATATACGTTATACGTTGTACGTTATACGTTATACGTTGTACGTTATACGTTCTACGTTATACATTATACGTTAAACGTTGTACGTTATACGTTATACGTCATACGTTATACGTTATACGTTATACGTTATACGTTCTACGTTATACGTTATACGTTATACGTTAAACGTCTTACGTTATACGTTATACGTTATACGTTATACGTTATACGTTATACGTTATACGTTATACGTTATACGTTATACGTTATACGTTATACGTTATACGTTATACGTTATACGTTATACGTTATACGTTATACGTTATACGTTATACGTTATACGTTATACGTTATACGTTATACGTTATACGTTATACGTTATACGTTTTACTTTATACGTTATACGTTATACGTTATACGTTATACGTTATACGTTATACGTTATACGTTATACGTTATAAGTTATAAGTTATACGTTATACGTTATACGTTATACGTTATACGTTATACGTTATACGTTATACGTTATACCGTATACGTTATACGTTATACGTTATACGTTATACGTTATATTATACGTTATACATTATACGTTATGTGTTATAGGATATACGTTATACGTTATACGTTGTACGTTATACGTTATACGTTATACGTTATACGTTATACGTTATACGTTATACGTTATACGTTAAACGTTGTACGTTATACGTTATACGTTATACGTTATACGTTATACGTTATACGTTATACGTTATACGTTATACGTTATACCTTATACGTTATACGTTATACGTTATACGTTATACGTTATACGTTATACGTTATACGTTATACGTTATACGTTATACGTTATACGTTATACGTTATACGTTATACGTTATGCGTTATAGGATATACGTTATACGTTATACGTTGTACGTTATACGTTATACGTTGTACGTTATACGTTCTACGTTATACATTATACGTTAAACGTTGTACGTTATACGTTATACGTCATACGTTATACGTTATACGTTATACGTTATACGTTCTACGTTATACGTTATACGTTAAACGTTGTACGTTATACGTTATACGTTATACGTTATACGTTATACGTTATACGTTATGCGTTATACGTTATACGTTATACGTTATACGTTATACGTTATACGTTATACGTTATACGTTATACGTTATACGTTATACGTTATACGTTATACGTTATACGTTATACGTTATACGTTATACGTTATACGTTATACGTTATACGTAATATGTAATACGTCATACGTTTTACGTTAATCGTTATACGTTATACGTTATACGCTATACGTTATACGTTATACGTTATACGTTATACGTTATACGTTATACGTTATACGTTATACGTTATACGTTATACGTTATACGTTATACGTTATACGTTATACGTTATACGTTATACGTTATACGTTATACGTTATACGTTATACGTTATACGTTATACGTTATACGTTATACGTTATACGTTAGACGTTGGACGTTATACGTTATACGTTATACGTTATACGTTATACGCTATACGTTATACGTTATACGTTATACGTTAAACGTTATACGTTGTATGTCATACGTTATACGTTATACGTTATACGTTATACGTTATACATTATACGTTATACGTTATACGTTATACGTTATACGTTATACGTTATACGTTATACGTTATACGTTATACGTTATACGACATACGTTATACGTTATACGTTATACGTATTACGTTATACGTTATACGTTATACGTTATACGTTATGCGTTATATGATATACGTTATACGTTGTACGTTATACGTTATACGTTATACGTTATACGTTATACGTTATACATTATACGTTATACGTTATACGTTATACGTTATACGTTATACGTTATACGTTATACGTTATACGTTATACGTTATACGTTATACGTTATACGTTATACGTTATACGTTATACGTTATACGTTATACGTTATACGTTATACGACATACGTTATACGTTATACGTTATACGTTATACGTTATACGTTATACGTTATACGTTATACGTTATACGTTATGCGTTATACGTTATACATTATACGTTATACGTTATACGTTATACGTTATACGTTATACGTTATACGTTATACGACATACGTTATACGTTATACGTTATACGTTATACGTTATACGTTATACGTTATACGTTATACGTTATACGTTATACGTTATACGTTATACGTTATACGTTATACGTTATACGTTATACGTTATACGTTATGCGTTATACGTTATAGGATATACGTTATACGTTATACGTTATACGTTATACGTTATACGTTATACGTTAGACGGTGTACGTTATACGTTATACGTTATACGTTTTACGATATACGTTATACGCTATACGTTATACGTTATACGTTATACGTTATACGTTATACGTTATACGTTATGCGTTATAGGATATACGTTATGCGTTATAGGATTTACGTTATACGTTATACGTTATACGTTATACGTTATACGTTATACGTTATACGTCATACGTTATACGTTATACGTTATACGTTATACGTTATACGTTATACGTTATGCGTTATAGGATATACGTTATGCGTTATAGGATATACGTTATACGTTATACGTTATACGATATACGTTATACGTTGTACGTTATACGTTATACGTTATACGTTATACGTTATACGTTATACGTTATACGTTATACGTTATACGTTATACGTTATACGTTATACGTTATACGTTATACGTTATACGTTATACGGTATACGTTATACGTTATACGTTATACGTTATACGTTATACGTTATACGTTGTACGTTATACGTTATACGTTATACGTTATACGTTATACGTTATACGTTATACGTTATACGTTATACGTTATACGTTATACGTTATACGTTATACGTTATACGTTATACGTTATACGTTATACGTTATACGTTATACGTTATACGTTTTACTTTATACGTTATACGTTATACGTTATACGTTATACGTTATACGTTATACGTTATACGTTATACGTTATACGTTATACGTTATACGTTATACGTTATACGCTATACGTTATACGTTATACGTTATACGTTATACGTTATGCGTTATAGGATATACGTTATACGTTATACGTTGTACGTTATACGTTATACGTTATACGTTATACGTTATACGTTATACATTATACGTTATACGTTATACGTTATACGTTATACGGTATACGTTATACGTTATACGTTATACGTTATACGTTATACGTTATACGTTATACGGTATACGTTATACGTTATACGTTATACGTTATACGTTATATTATACGTTATACATTATACGTTATGTGTTATAGGACATACGTTATACGTTATACGTTGTACGTTATACGTTATACGTTGTACGTTATACGTTCTACGTTATACATTATACGTTAAACGTTGTACGTTATACGTTATACGTCATACGTTATACGTTATACGTTATACGTTATACGTTCTACGTTATACGTTATACGTTAAACGTCTTACGTTATACGTTATACGTTATACGTTATACGTTATACGTTATACGTTATACGTTATACGTTATACGTTATACGTTATACGTTATACGTTATACGTTATACGTTATACGTTATACGTTATACGTTATACGTTATACGTTATACGTTATACGTTATACGTTATACGTTATACGTTATACGTTATACGTTATACGTTATACGTTTTACTTTATACGTTATACGTTATACGTTATACGTTATACGTTATACGTTATACGTTATACGTTATACGTTATAAGTTATAAGTTATACGTTATACGTTATACGCTATACGTTATACGTTATACGTTATACGTTATACGGTATACGTTATACGTTATACGTTATACGTTATACGTTATATTATACGTTATACATTATACGTTATGTGTTATAGGATATACGTTATACGTTATACGTTGTACGTTATACGTTATACGTTATACGTTATACGTTATACGTTATACGTTAAACGTTGTACGTTATACGTTATACGTTATACGTTATACGTTATACGTTATACGTTATACGTTATACGTTATACGTTATACCTTATACGTTATACGTTATACGTTATACGTTATACGTTATACGTTATACGTTATACGTTATACGTTATACGTTATACGTTATACGTTATACGTTATACGTTATACGTTATACGTTATACGTTATACGTTATGCGTTATAGGATATACGTTATACGTTATACGTTGTACGTTATACGTTATACGTTGTACGTTATACGTTCTACGTTATACATTATACGTTAAACGTTGTATGTTATACGTTATACGTCATACGTTATACGTTATACGTTATACGTTATACGTTCTACATTATACGTTATACGTTAAACGTTGTACGTTATACGTTATACGTTATACGTTATACGTTATACGTTATACGTTATGCGTTATACGTTATACGTTATACGTTATACGTTATACGTTATACGTTATACGTTATACGTTATACGTTATACGTTATACGTTATACGTTATACGTTATACGTTATACGTTATACGTTATACGTTATACGTTATACGTTATACGTTATACGTTATACGTAATATGTAATACGTCATACGTTTTACGTTAATCGTTATACGTTATACGTTATACGCTATACGTTATACGTTATACGTTATACGTTATACGTTATACGTTATACGTTATACGTTATACGTTATACGTTATACGTTATACGTTATACGTTATACGTTATACGTTATACGTTATACGTTATACGTTATACGTTATACGTTATACGTTATACGTTATACGTTATACGTTATACGTTATACGTTATACGTTATACGTTATACGTTATACGTTATACGTTATACGTTATACGTTATACGTTATACGTTATACGTTATACGTTATACGTTATACGTTATGCGTTATAGGATATACGTTATACGTTATACGTTGTACGTTATACTTTATACGTTATACGTTATACGTTAGACGTTGGGCGTTATACGTTATACGTTATACGTTATACGTTATACGCTATACGTTATACGTTATACGTTATACGTTATACGTTATACGTTGTATGTTATACGTTATACGTTATACGTTATACGTTATACGTTATACATTATACGTTATACGTTATACGTTATACGTTATACGTTATACGTTATACGTTATACGTTATACGTTATACGACATACGTTATACGTTATACGTTATACGTTATACGTTATACGTTATACGTTATACGTTATACGTTATGCGTTATATGATATACGTTATACGTTATACGTTGTACGTTATACGTTATACGTTATACGTTATACGTTATACGTTATACATTATACGTTATACGTTATACGTTATACGTTGTATGTTATACGTTATACGTTATACGTTATACGTTATACGTTATACGTTATACGTTATACGTTATACGTTATACATTATACGTTATACGTTATACGTTATACGTTATACGTTATACGTTATACGTTATACGACATACGTTATACGTTATACGTTATACGTTATACGTTATACGTTATACGTTATACGTTATACGTTATACGTTATACGTTATACGTTATACGTTGTATGTTATACGTTAGACGGTGTACGTTATACGTTATACGTTATACGTTTTACGCTATACGTTATACGCTATACGTTATACGTTATACGTTATACGTTATACGTTATACGTTATACGTTATACGTTATGCGTTATAGGATATACGTTATGCGTTATAGGATTTACGTTATACGTTATACGTTATACGTTATACGGTATACGTTATACGTTATACGTTATACGTTATACGTTATACGTTATACGTTATACGTTATACGTTATACGTTATACGTTATACGTTATGCGTTATAGGATATACGTTATGCGTTATAGGATATACGTTATACGTTATACGTTATACGATATACGTTATACGTTGTACGTTATACGTTATACGTTATACGTTATACGTTATACGTTATACGTTATACGTTATACGTTATACGTTATACGTTATACGTTATACGTTATACGTTATACGTTATACGTTATACGTTATACGATATGCGTTATAGGATATACGTTATATGTTATACGTTATACGTTATACGTTATACGTTATACGTTATACGTTATACGTTATACGTTATACGTTATGCGTTATAGGATATACGTTATGCGTTATAGGATATACGTTATACGTTATACGTTATACGATATACGTTATACGTTGTACGTTATACGTTATACGTTATACGTTATACGTTATACGTTATACGTTATACGTTATACGTTATACGTTATACGTTATACGTTATACGTTATACGTTATACGTTATACGTTATACGTTATACGATATGCGTTATAGGATATACGTTATATGTTATACGTTATACGTTATACGTTATACGTTATACGTTATACGTTATACGTTATACGTTATACGTTATACGTTATACGTTATACATTATACGTTATACGTTATACGTTATACGTTATACGTTATACGTTATACGTTATACGTTATACGTTACACGTTATACGTTATACGTTATACGTTATACGTTATACTATATACGTTATACGTTATACGTTATACGTTATACGTTATACGTTATACGTTATACGTTATACGTTATACGTTATACGTTATACGTTATACGATATACGTTATGCGTTATAGGATATAAGTTATACGTTATACGTTGTACGTTATACTTTATACGTTATACGTTATACGTTAGACGTTGGACGTTATACGTTATACGTTATACGTTATACGTTATACGCTATACGTTATACGTTATACGTTATACGTTATACGTTATACGTTGTATGTTATACGTTATACGTTATACGTTATACGTTATACGTTATACGTTATACGTTATACGTTATACGTTATACATTATACGTTATACGTTATACGTTATACGTTATACGTTATACGTTATACGTTATACGACATACGTTATACGTTATACGTTATACGTTATACGTTATACGTTATACGTTATACGTTATACGTTATACGTTATACGTTATACGTTATACGTTATACGTTATACGTTATACGTTATGCGTTATAGGATATACGTTATACGATATACGTTATACGTTATACGTTGTACGTTATACGTTATACGTTATACGTTATACGTTATACGTTATACGTTATACGTTATACGTTATACGTTATACGTTATACGTTATACGTTATACGTTATACGTTATACGTTATACGTTATACACTATACGTTATACGTTATACGTTATACGTTATACGTTATACGTTATACGTTATACGTTATACGTTATACGACATACGTTATACGTTATACGTTATACGTTATACGTTATACGTTATACGTTATACGTTATACGTTATGCGTTATAGGATATACGTTATACGTTATACGTTGTACGTTATACGTTGTACGTTATACGTTATACGTTATACGTTATACATTATACGTTATACGTTATACGTTATACGTTATACGTTATACGTTATACGTTATACGTTATACGTTATACGTTATACGTTATACGTTATACGTTATACGTTATACGTTATACATTATACGTTATACGTTATACGTTATACGTTATACGTTATACGTTATACGTTATACGACATACGTTATACGTTATACGTTATACGTTATACGTTATACGTTATACGTTATACGTTATACGTTATACGTTATACGTTATACGTTATACGTTATACGTTATACGTTATGCGTTATACGTTATACGATATACGTTATACGTTATACGTTATACGTTATACGTTATACGTTAGACGTTGTACGTTATACGTTATACGTTATACGTTATACGCTATACGTTATACGCTATACGTTATACGTTATACGTTATACGTTATACGTTATACGTTATGCGTTATAGGATATACGTTATGCGTTATAGGATATACGTTATACGTTATACGTTATACGTTATACGTTATACGTTATACGTTATACGTTATACGTTATACGTTATACGTTATACGTTATACGTTATACGTTATACGTTATGCGTTATAGGATATACGTTATGCGTTATAGGATATACGTTATACGTTATACGTTATACGATATACGTTATACGTTGTACGTTATACGTTATACGTTATACGTTATACGTTACACGTTATACGTTATACGTTATACGTTATACGTTATACGTTATACGTTATACGTTATACGTTATACGTTATACGTTATACGTTATGAGTTATACGTTATACGTTATACGTTATACGTTATACGTTATACGTTATGCGTTATAGGATATACGTTATATGTTATACGTTATACGTTATACGTTGTACGTTATACGTTATACGTTATACGTTATACGTTATACGTTATACGTTATACGTTATACGTTATACGTTATACGTTATACGTTATACGTTATACGTTATACGTTATACGTTATACGTTATACGTTATACGTTATACGTTATACGTTATACGTTATACGTTATACGTTATACGTTATACGTTATACGTTATACGTTATACGTTATACGTTATCCGTTATACGTTATGCGTTATACGTTATGCGTTATACGTTATGCGTTATACGTTATACGTTATACGTTATACGTTATACGTTATACGTTATACGTTATACGTTATACGTTATACGTTATACGTTATACGTTATACGTTATGCGTTATACGTTATACGTTATACGTTATGCGTTATACGTTATACGTTATACGTTATACGTTATACGTTATACGTTATACGTTATACGTAATATGTAATACGTCATACGTTTTACGTTAATCGTTATACGTTATACGTTATACGCTATACGTTATACGTTATACGTTATACGTTATACGTTATACGTTATACGTTATACGTTATACGTTATACGTTATACGTTATACGTTATACGTTATACGTTATACGTTATACGTTATACGTTATACGTTATACGTTATACGTTATACGTTATACGTTATACGTTATACGTTATACGTTATACGTTATACGTTATACGTTATACCTTATACGTTATACGTTATACGTTATACGTTATACGTTATACGTTATACGTTATACGTTATGCGTTATAGGATATAAGTTATACGTTATACGTTATACGTTATACGATATACGTTATACGTTATACGTTATACGTTATACGTTATACGTTAAACGTTGTACGTTATACGTTATACGTCATACGTTATACGTTATACGTTATACGTTATACGTTCTACGTTATACGTTATACGTTATACGTTATACGTTATGCGTTATACGTTATACGTTATACGTTATACGTTATACGTTATACGTTATACGTTATACGTAATATGTAATACGACATACGTTTTACGTTAATCGTTATACGTTATACGTTATACGCTATACGTTATACGTTATACGGTATACGTTATACGTTATACGTTATACGTTATACGTTATACGTTATACGTTATACGTTATACGTTATACGTTATACGTTATACGTTATACGTTATACGTTATACGTTATACGTTATACGTTATACGTTATACGTTATACGTTATACGTTATACGTTGTACGTTGTGCGTTATACGCTATACGTTATACGTTATACGTTGGACGTTATACGATATACGTTATACGTTATACGTTATATTATACGTTATACATTATACGTTATGTGTTATAGGATATACGTTATACGTTATACGTTGTACGTTATACGTTATACATTATACGTTATACGTTATACGTTATACGTTAAACGTTGTACGTTATACGTTATACGTTATACGTTATACGTTATACGTTATACGTTATACGTTATACGTTATACGTTATACGTTATACGTTATACCTTATACCATATACGTTATACGTTATACGTTATACGTTATACTTTATACGTTATACGTTATACGTTATACGTTATACGTTATACGTTATACGTTATACGTTATACGTTATACGTTATACGTTATACGTTATACGTTATACGTTATACGTTATACGTTATACGTTATACGTTATACGTTATACGTTATACGTTATACGTTATACGTTATACGTTGTACGTTATACGTTATACATTATACGTTATACGTTATACGTTATACGTTAAACGTTGTACGTTATACGTTATACGTTATACGTTATACGTTATACGTTATACGTTATACGTTAAACGTTGTACGTTATACGTTATACGTTATACGTTATACGTTATACGTTATACGTTATACATTATACGTTATACGTTGAACGTTGTACGATATACGTGATACGTTATACGTTATACGTTATACGTTATACGTTAAACGTTGTACGTTATACGTTATACGTTATACGTCATACGTTATACGATATACGTTATACGTTATACGTTCTACGTTATACGTTATACGTTAAACGTTGTACGTTATACGTCATACGTTATACGTTATTCGTTATACGTTATACGTTATACGTTATACGTTATACGTTATACGTTATACGTTATACGTTATACGTTATACGTTATACGTTATACGTTATGCGTTATAGGATATACGTTATACGTTATACGTTGTACGTTATACGTTATACGTTGTACGTTATACGTTCTACGTTATATGTTATACGTTAAACGTTGTACGTTATACGTTATACGTCATACGTTATACGTTATACGTTATACGTTATACGTTCTACGTTATACGTTATACGTTAAACGTTGTACGTTATACGTTATACGTTATACGTTATACGTTATACGTTATACGTTATGCGTTATACGTTATACGTTATACGTTATACGTTATACGTTATACGTTATACATTATACGTTATACGTTATACGTTATACGTAATATGTAATACGTCATACGTTTTACGTAATATGTAATACGTCATACGTTTTACGTTAATCGTTATACGTTATACGTTACACGCTATACGTTATACTTTATACGTTATACGTTATACGTTATACGTTATACGTTATACGTTATACGTTATACGTTATACGTTAAACGTTGTACGTTATACGTTATACGTCATACGTTATACGTTATACGTTATACGTTATACGTTATACGTTATACGTTATACGTTATACGTTATACCTTATACGTTATACGTTATACGCTATACGTTATACATTATACGTTATACGTTGAACGTTGTACGATATACGTTATACGTTATACGTTATACGTTATACGTTATACGTTATACGTTATACGTTATACGTTAAACGTTGTACGTTATACGTTATACGTCATACGTTATACGTTATACGTTATACGTTATACGTTCTACGTTATACGTTATACGTTAAACGTTGTACGTTATACGTTATACGTTATACGTTATTCGTTATACGTTATACGTTATACGTTATACGTTATACGTTATACGTTATACGTTATACGTTATACGTTATACGTTATGCGTTATAGGATATACGTTATACGTTATACGTTGTACGTTATACGTTATACGTTGTACGTTATACGTTCTTCGTTATACGTTATACGTTAAACGTTGTACGTAATACGTTATACGTCATACGTTATACGTTATACGTTATACGTTATACGTTGTATGTTATACGTTATACGTTATACGTTATACGTTATACGTTATACGTTATACGTTATACGTTATACGTTATACGTTATACATTATACGTTATACGTTATACGTTATACGTTATACGTTATACGTTATACGTTATACGTTATACATTATACGTTATACGTTATACGTTATACGTTATACGTTATACGTTATACGTTATACGTTTTACGACATACGTTATACGTTATACGTTATACGTTATACGTTATACGTTATACGTTATACGTTATACGTTATACGTTATACGTTATACGTTATACGTTATGCGTTCGAGGATATACGTTATACGTTATACGTTGTACGTTATACGTTATACGTTATACGTTATACGTTATACGTTATACGTTATACGTTATACGTAATACGTTATACGTTATACGTTATACGTTATATTATACGTTATACATTATACGTTATGTGTTATAGGATATACGTTATACGTTATACGTTGTACGTTATACGTTATACATTATACGTTATACGTTATACGTTATACGTTAAACGTTGTACGTTATACGTTATACGTTATACGTTATACGTTATACGTTATACGTTATACGTTATACGTTATACGTTATACGTTATACGTTATACGTTATACCTTATACCTAATACGTTATACGTTATACGTTATACGTTATACATTATACGTTATACGTTGAACGTTGTACGATATACGTTATACGTTATACGTTATACATTATACGTTAAACGTTGTACGTTATACGTTATACGTCATACGTTATACGATATACGTTATACGTTCTACGTTCTACGTTATACGTTATACGTTAAACGTTGTACGTTATACGTTATACGTTATACGTTATTCGTTATACGTTATACGTTATACGTTATACGTTATACGTTATACGTTATACGTTATACGTTATACGTTATGCGTTATAGGATATACGTTATACGTTATACGTTGTACGTTATACGTTATACGTTGTACGTTATACGTTCTACGTTATACGTTATACGTTAAACGTTGTACGTTATACGTTATACGTCATACGTTATACGCTATACGTTATACGTTATACGTTCTACGTTATACGTTATACGTTAAACGTTGTACGTTATACGTTATACGTTATACGTTATACGTTATACGTTATACGTTATACGTTATGCGTTATACGTTATACGTTATACGTTATACGTTATACGTTATACATTATACGTTATACGTTATACGTTATACGTAATATGTAATACGTCATACGTTTTACGTTAATCGTTATACGTTATACGTTACACGCTATACGTTATACGTTATACGTTATACGTTATACGTTATACGTTATACGTTATACGTTATACGTTATACGTTATACGTTATACGTAATATGTAATACGTCATACGTTTTACGTTAATCGTTATACGTTATACGTTACACGCTATACGTTATACTTTATACGTTATACGTTATACGTTATACGTTATACGTTATACGTTATACGTTATACGTTATACGTTATACGTTATACGTTATACGTTATACGTTATACGTCATACGTTATACGTTATACGTTATACGTTAGACGTTATACGTTAAACGTTGTACGTTATACGTTATACGTTATACGTTATACGTTATACGTTATACGTTATACGTTATACGTTATACGTTATACGTTATACGTTATACGTTATACGTTATACGTTATACGTTATACGTTATACGTTATACGTTACACGTTATACGTTATACGTTATACTGTATACGTTATACGTTATACGTTATACGTTATACATTATACGTTATACGTTATACGTTATTCGTTATACGTTATACGTTATACGTTATACGTTATACGTTACACGTTATACGTTATACGTTATACTGTATACGTTATACGTTATACGTTATACGTTATACGTTATACGTCATACGTTATACGTTATACGTTATACGTTATACGTTATACGTTCTACGTTATACGTTATACGTTAAACGTTGTACGTTATACGTTATACGTTATACCTTATACGTTATACGTTATACGTTATACGTTATACATTATACGTTATACGTTGAACATTGTACGATATACGTTATACGTTATACGTTATACGTTATACGTTATACGTTACACGCTATACGTTATACGTTATACGTTATACGTTATACGTTATACGTTATACGTTATACGTTATACGTTATACGTTATACGTTATACGTAATATGTAATACGTCATACGTTTTACGTTAATCGTTATACGTTATACGTTACACGCTATACGTTATACTTTATACGTTATACGTTATACGTTATACGTTATACGTTATACGTTATACGTTATACGTTATACGTTATACGTTATACGTTATACGTTATACGTTATACGTCATACGTTATACGTTATACGTTATACGTTAGACGTTATACGTTAAACGTTGTACGTTATACGTTATACGTTATACGTTATACGTTATACGTTATACGTTATACGTTATACGTTATACGTTATACGTTATACGTTATACGTTATACGTTATACGTTATACGTTATACGTTATACGTTATACGTTATACGTTATACGTTATACGTTATACGTTATACGTTATACGTTATACGTTATATTATACGTTATACATTATACGTTATGTGTTATAGGATATACGTTATACGTTCTACGTTATACGTTATACGTTAAACGTTGTACGTTATACGTTATACGTTATACCTTATACGTTATACGTTATACGTTATACGTTATACATTATACGTTATACGTTGAACATTGTACGATATACGTTATACGTTATACGTTATACGTTATACGTTATACGTTATACGCTAAACGTTGTACGTTATACGTTGTACGTCATACGTTATACGTTATACGTTATACGTTATACGTTATACGTTCTACGTTATACGTTATACGTTAAACGTTGTACGTTATACGTTATACGTTATACGTTATTCGTTATACGTTATACGTTATACGTTATACGTTATACGTTATACGTTATACGTTATACGTTATACGTTATACGTTATACGTTATACGTTATACGTTATACGTTACACGTTATACGTTATACGTTATACTGTATACGTTATACGTTATACGTTATACGTTATACGTTATACGTCATACGTTATACGTTATACGTTATACGTTATACGTTCTACGTTATACGTTATACGTTAAACGTTGTACGTTATACGTTATACGTTATACCTTATACGTTATACGTTATACGTTATACGTTGTACATTATACGTTATACGTTGAACTTTGTACGATATACGTTATACGTTATACGTTATACGTTATACGTTATACGTTAAACGTTGTACGTTATACGTTATACGTCATACGTTATACGTTATACGTTATACGTTCTACGTTATACGTTATACGTTAAACGTTGTACGTTATACGTTATACGTTATACGTTATACGTTATACGTTATACGTTATGCGTTACACGTTATACGTTATACGTTATACGTTATACGTTATACGTTATACGCTATACGTTATACGTTATACGTTAAACGTTATACGTTATACGTTATACGATATACGTTATACGTTATACGTTATACGTTATACGTTATACGTTATACGTTATACGTTATACGTTATACGTTATACGTTATACGTTATACGTTATACGTTATACGTTATACGTTATACGTTATACGTTATACGTTATACGTTATACGTTATACGTTATACGTTATACGTTATACGTTATACGTTATACGTTATACGTTATACGTTATACGTTATACGTTATACGTTATACGTTATACGTTACACGTTATACGTTATACGTTATACTGTATACGTTATACGTTATACGTTATACGTTATACGTTATACGTCATACGTTATACGTTATACGTTATACGTTATACGTTGTACGTTATACGTTATACGTCATACGTTATACGTTATACGTTATACGTTCTACGTTATACGTTATACGTTAAACGTTGTACGTTATACGTTATACGTTATACGTTATACGTTATACGTTATACGTTATGCGTTATACGTTATACGTTATACGTTATACGTTATACGTTATACGTTATACGTTATACGTTATACGTTATACGTTAAACGTTATACGTTATACGTTATACGATATACGTTATACGTTATACGTTATACGTTATACGTTATACGTTATACGTTATACGTTATACGTTATACGTTATACGTTATACGTTATACGTTATACGTTATACGTTATACGTTATACGTTATACGTTATACGTTATACGTTATACGTTATACGTTATACGTTATACGTTATACGTTATACGTTATACGTTATACGTTATACGTTATACGTTATACGTTATACGTTATACGTTATACGTTATACGTTATACGTTATGCGTTATAGGATATACGTTATACGTTATACGTTGTACGTTATACGTTATACGTTATACGTTATACGTTATACGTTATACGTTATACGTTAAACGTTATACGTTATACGTTATACGATATACGTTATACGTTATACGTTATACGTTATACGTTATACGTTGTACGTTATACGTTATACGTTATACGTTATACGTTATACGTTATACGTTATACGTTATACGTTATACGTTATACGTTATACGTTATACGTTATACGTTATACGTTATACGTTATACGTTATACGTTATACGTTATACGTTATACGTTATACGTTATACGTTATGCGTTATAGGATATACGTTATACGTTATACGTTGTACGTTATACGTTGTACGTTATACGTTATACGTTATACGTTATACGTTATACGTTAAACGTTATACGTTATACGTTATACGATATACGTTATACGTTATACGTTATACGTTATACGTTATACGATATACGTTATACGTTATACGTTATACGTTATACGTTATACGTTGTACGTTATACGTTATACGTTATACGTTATACGTTAGACGTTGTACGTTATACGTTATACGTTATACGTTATACGCTATACGTTATACGTTATACGTTATACGTTATACGTTATACGTTATACGTTATACGTTATACGTTATACGTTATACGTTATACGTTATACGTTATACGTTATACGTTATACGTTATACGTTATACGTTATGCGTTATAGGATATACGTTATACGTTATACGTTGTACGTTATACGTTATACGTTATTCGTTATACGTTATACGTTATACGTTATACGTTAAACGTTATACGTTATACGTTATACGATATACGTTATACGTTATACGTTATACGTTATACGTTATACGTTATACGTTATACGTTATACGTTATACGTTATACGTTATACGTTGTACGTTATACGTTATACGTTATACGTTATACGTTAGACGTTGTACGTTATACGTTATACGTTATACGTTATACGCTATACGTTATACGTTATACGTTATACGTTATACGTTATACGTTAAACGTTAAACGTTGTACGTTATACGTTACACGTTATACGTTATACGTTATACGTTATACGTTATACGTTATACGTTATACGTTATACGTTATACGTTATACGTTATACGTTATACGTTATACTGTATACGTTATACGTTATACGTTATACGTTATACGCCATACGTTATACGTTATACGTTATACGTTATACGTTATACTGTATACGTTATACGTTATACGTTATACGTTATACGTTATACGTCATACGTTATACGTTATACGTTATACGTTATACGTTCTACGTTATACGTTATACGTTAAACGTTGTACGTTATACGTTATACGTTATACCTTATACGTTATACGTTATACGTTATACGTTGTACATTATACGTTATACGTTGAACTTTGTACGATATACGTTATACGTTATACGTTATACGTTATACGTTATACGTTAAACGTTGTACGTTATACGTTATACGTCATACGTTATACGTTATACGTTATACGTTATACGTTCTACGTTATACGTTATACGTTAAACGTTGTACGTTATACGTTATACGTTATACGTTATACGTTATACGTTATACGTTATGCGTTATACGTTATACGTTATACGTTATACGTTATACGTTATACGTTATACGTTATACGTTATACGTTAAACGTTATACGTTATACGTTATACGATATACGTTATACGTTATACGTTATACGTTATACGTTATACGTTATACGTTATACGTTATACGCTATACGTTATACGTTATACGTTATACGTTATACGTTATACGTTATACGTTATACGTTATACGTTATACGTTATACGTTATACGTTATACGTTATACGTTATACGTTATACGTTATACGTTATACGTTATACGTTATACGTTATACGTTATACGTTATACGTTATACGTTATGCGTTATAGGATATACGTTATACGTTATACGTTGTACGTTATACGTTATACGTTATACGTTATACGTTATACGTTATACGTTATACGTTATACGATATACGTTATACGTTATACGTTATACGTTATACGTTATACGTTATACGTTATACGTTATACGTTAAACGTTGTACGTTATACGTTATACGTTATACGTTATACGTTATACGTTATACGTTATACGTTAAACGTTGTACGTTATACGTTATACGTTATACGTTATACGTTATACGTTATACGTTATACATTATACGTTATACGTTGAACGTTGTACGATATACGTGATACGTTATACGTTATACGTTATACGTTATACGTTAAACGTTGTACGTTATACGTTATACGTTATACGTCATACGTTATACGATATACGTTATACGTTATACGTTCTACGTTATACGTTATACGTTAAACGTTGTACGTTATACGTTATACGTTATACGTTATTCGTTATACGTTATACGTTATACGTTATACGTTATACGTTATACGTTATACGTTATACGTTATACGTTATACGTTATACGTTATACGTTATGCGTTATAGGATATACGTTATACGTTATACGTTGTACGTTATACGTTATACGTTGTACGTTATACGTTCTACGTTATATGTTATACGTTAAACGTTGTACGTTATACGTTATACGTCATACGTTATACGTTATACGTTATACGTTATACGTTCTACGTTATACGTTATACGTTAAACGTTGTACGTTATACGTTATACGTTATACGTTATACGTTATACGTTATACGTTATGCGTTATACGTTATACGTTATACGTTATACGTTATACGTTATACGTTATACATTATACGTTATACGTTATACGTTATACGTAATATGTAATACGTCATACGTTTTACGTAATATGTAATACGTCATACGTTTTACGTTAATCGTTATACGTTATACGTTACACGCTATACGTTATACTTTATACGTTATACGTTATACGTTATACGTTATACGTTATACGTTATACGTTATACGTTATACGTTAAACGTTGTACGTTATACGTTATACGTCATACGTTATACGTTATACGTTATACGTTATACGTTATACGTTATACGTTATACGTTATACGTTATACCTTATACGTTATACGTTATACGCTATACGTTATACATTATACGTTATACGTTGAACGTTGTACGATATACGTTATACGTTATACGTTATACGTTATACGTTATACGTTATACGTTATACGTTATACGTTAAACGTTGTACGTTATACGTTATACGTCATACGTTATACGTTATACGTTATACGTTATACGTTCTACGTTATACGTTATACGTTAAACGTTGTACGTTATACGTTATACGTTATACGTTATTCGTTATACGTTATACGTTATACGTTATACGTTATACGTTATACGTTATACGTTATACGTTATACGTTATACGTTATGCGTTATAGGATATACGTTATACGTTATACGTTGTACGTTATACGTTATACGTTGTACGTTATACGTTCTTCGTTATACGTTATACGTTAAACGTTGTACGTAATACGTTATACGTCATACGTTATACGTTATACGTTATACGTTATACGTTGTATGTTATACGTTATACGTTATACGTTATACGTTATACGTTATACGTTATACGTTATACGTTATACGTTATACGTTATACATTATACGTTATACGTTATACGTTATACGTTATACGTTATACGTTATACGTTATACGTTATACGTTATACATTATACGTTATACGTTATACGTTATACGTTATACGTTATACGTTATACGTTATACGTTTTACGACATACGTTATACGTTATACGTTATACGTTATACGTTATACGTTATACGTTATACGTTATACGTTATACGTTATACGTTATACGTTATACGTTATGCGTTCGAGGATATACGTTATACGTTATACGTTGTACGTTATACGTTATACGTTATACGTTATACGTTATACGTTATACGTTATACGTTATACGTAATACGTTATACGTTATACGTTATACGTTATATTATACGTTATACATTATACGTTATGTGTTATAGGATATACGTTATACGTTATACGTTGTACGTTATACGTTATACATTATACGTTATACGTTATACGTTATACGTTAAACGTTGTACGTTATACGTTATACGTTATACGTTATACGTTATACGTTATACGTTATACGTTATACGTTATACGTTATACGTTATACGTTATACGTTATACCTTATACCTAATACGTTATACGTTATACGTTATACGTTATACATTATACGTTATACGTTGAACGTTGTACGATATACGTTATACGTTATACGTTATACATTATACGTTAAACGTTGTACGTTATACGTTATACGTCATACGTTATACGATATACGTTATACGTTCTACGTTCTACGTTATACGTTATACGTTAAACGTTGTACGTTATACGTTATACGTTATACGTTATTCGTTATACGTTATACGTTATACGTTATACGTTATACGTTATACGTTATACGTTATACGTTATACGTTATACGTTATGCGTTATAGGATATACGTTATACGTTATACGTTGTACGTTATACGTTATACGTTGTACGTTATACGTTCTACGTTATACGTTATACGTTAAACGTTGTACGTTATACGTTATACGTCATACGTTATACGCTATACGTTATACGTTATACGTTCTACGTTATACGTTATACGTTAAACGTTGTACGTTATACGTTATACGTTATACGTTATACGTTATACGTTATACGTTATACGTTATGCGTTATACGTTATACGTTATACGTTATACGTTATACGTTATACATTATACGTTATACGTTATACGTTATACGTAATATGTAATACGTCATACGTTTTACGTTAATCGTTATACGTTATACGTTACACGCTATACGTTATACGTTATACGTTATACGTTATACGTTATACGTTATACGTTATACGTTATACGTTATACGTTATACGTTATACGTAATATGTAATACGTCATACGTTTTACGTTAATCGTTATACGTTATACGTTACACGCTATACGTTATACTTTATACGTTATACGTTATACGTTATACGTTATACGTTATACGTTATACGTTATACGTTATACGTTATACGTTATACGTTATAGGTTATACGTTATACGTCATACGTTATACGTTATACGTTATACGTTAGACGTTATACGTTAAACGTTGTACGTTATACGTTATACGTTATACGTTATACGTTATACGTTATACGTTATACGTTATACGTTATACGTTATACGTTATACGTTATACGTTATACGTTATACGTTATACGTTATACGTTATACGTTATACGTTATACGTTATACGTTATACGTTATACGTTATACGTTATACGTTATACGTTATATTATACGTTATACATTATACGTTATGTGTTATAGGATATACGTTATACGTTATACGTTGTACGTTATACGTTATACGTTCTACGTTATACGTTATACGTTAAACGTTGTACGTTATACGTTATACGTTATACGTTATACGTTATACGTTATACGTTATGCGTTATACGTTATACGTTATACGTTATACGTTATACGTTATACGTTATACGTTATACGTTATACGTTATACGTTATACGTTATACGTTATACGTTATACGTTATACGTTATACGTTATACGTTATACGTTATTCGTTATACGTTATACGTTATACGTTATACGTTATACGTTATACGTTATACGTTATACGTTATACGTTATACGTTATACGTTATACGTTATACGTTATACGTTACACGTTATACGTTATACGTTATACTGTATACGTTATACGTTATACGTTATACGTTATACGTTATACGTCATACGTTATACGTTATACGTTACACGTTATACGTTATACGTTCTACGTTATACGTTATACGTTAAACGTTGTACGTTATACGTTATACGTTATACCTTATACGTTATACGTTATACGTTATACGTTATACATTATACGTTATACGTTGAACATTGTACGATATACGTTATACGTTATACGTTATACGTTATACGTTATACGTTAAACGTTATACGTTATACGTTATACGATATACGTTATACGTTATACGTTATACGTTATACGTTATACGATATACGTTATACGTTATACGTTATACGTTATACGTTATACGTTGTACGTTATACGTTATACGTTATACGTTATACGTTAGACGTTGTACGTTATACGTTATACGTTATACGTTATACGCTATACGTTATACGTTATACGTTATACGTTATACGTTATACGTTATACGTTATACGTTATACGTTATACGTTATACGTTATACGTTATACGTTATACGTTATACGTTATACGTTATACGTTATACGTTATACGTTATGCGTTATACGTTATACGTTATACGTTATACGTTATACGTTATGCGTTATAGGATATACGTTATACGTTATACGTTGTACGTTATACGTTATACGTTATACGTTATACGTTATACGTTATACGTTATACGTTAAACGTTATACGTTATACGTTATACGATATACGTTATACGTTATACGTTATACGTTATACGTTATACGTTATACGTTATACGTTATACGTTATACGTTATACGTTATACGTTGTACGTTATACGTTATACGTTATACGTTATACGTTAGACGTTGTACGTTATACGTTATACGTTATACGTTATACGCTATACGTTATACGTTATACGTTATACGTTATACGTTATACGTTAAACGTTAAACGTTGTACGTTATACGTTATACGTTATACGTTATACGTTATACGTTATACGTTATACGTTATACGTTATACGTTATACGTTATACGTTATACGTTATACGTTATACGTTATACGTTATACGTTATACGTTATACGTTATACGTTATACGTTATACGTTATACGTTATACGTTATGCGTTATAGGATATACGTTATACGTTATACGTTGTACGTTATACGTTATACGTTATACGTTATACGTTATACGTTATACGTTATACGTTAAACGTTATACGTTATACGTTATACGTTATACGTTATACGTTATACTGTATACGTTATACGTTATACGTTATACGTTATACGCCATACGTTATACGTTATACGTTATACGTTATACGTTATACGTTATACGTTATACGTTATACGTTACACGTTATACGTTACACGTTATACTGTATACGTTATACGTTATACGTTATACGTTATACGTTATACGTCATACGTTATACGTTATACGTTATACGTTATACGTTCTACGTTATACGTTATACGTTAAACGTTGTACGTTATACGTTATACGTTATACCTTATACGTTATACGTTATACGTTATACGTTGTACATTATACGTTATACGTTGAACTTTGTACGATATACGTTATACGTTATACGTTATACGTTATACGTTATACGTTAAACCTTTGTACGTTATACGTTATACGTCATACGTTATACGTTATACGTTATACGTTCTACGTTATACGTTATACGTTAAACGTTGTACGTTATACGTTATACGTTATACGTTATACGTTATACGTTATACGTTATGCGTTATACGTTATACGTTATACGTTATACGTTATACGTTATACGTTATACGTTATACGTTATACGTTAAACGTTATACGTTATACGTTATACGATATACGTTATACGTTATACGTTATACGTTATACGTTATACGTTATACGTTATACGTTATACGTTATACGTTATACGTTATACGTTATACGTTATACGTTATACGTTATACGTTATACGTTATACGTTATACGTTATACGTTATACGTTATACGTTATACGTTATACGTTATACGTTATACGTTATACGTTATACGTTATACGTTATACGTTATACGTTATACGTTATACGTTATGCGTTATAGGATATACGTTATACGTTATACGTTGTACGTTATACGTTATACGTTATACGTTATACGTTATACGTTATACGTTATACGTTAAACGTTATACGTTATACGTTATACGATATACGTTATACGTTATACGTTATACGTTATACGTTATACGTTGTACGTTATACGTTATACGTTATACGTTATACGTTAGACGTTGTACGTTATACGTTATACGTTATACGTTATACGTTATACGTTATACGTTATACGTTATACGTTATACGTTATACGTTATACGTTATACGTTATACGTTATACGTTATACGTTATACGTTATACGTTATACGTTATACGTTATACGTTATGCGTTATAGGATATACGTTATACGTTATACGTTGTACGTTATACGTTGTACGTTATACGTTATACGTTATACGTTATACGTTATACGTTAAACGTTATACGTTATACGTTATACGATATACGTTATACGTTATACGTTATACGTTATACGTTATACGATATACGTTATACGTTATACGTTATACGTTATACGTTATACGTTGTACGTTATACGTTATACGTTATACGTTATACGTTAGACGTTGTACGTTATACGTTATACGTTATACGTTATACGCTATACGTTATACGTTATACGTTATACGTTATACGTTATACGTTATACGTTATACGTTATACGTTATACGTTATACGTTATACGTTATACGTTATACGTTATACGTTATACGTTATACGTTATACGTTATGCGTTATAGGATATACGTTATACGTTATACGTTGTACGTTATACGTTATACGTTATACGTTATACGTTATACGTTATACGTTATACGTTAAACGTTATACGTTATACGTTATACGATATACGTTATACGTTATACGTTATACGTTATACGTTATACGTTATACGTTATACGTTATACGTTATACGTTATACGTTATACGTTGTACGTTATACGTTATACGTTATACGTTATACGTTAGACGTTGTACGTTATACGTTATACGTTATACGTTATACGCTATACGTTATACGTTATACGTTATACGTTATACGTTATACGTTATACGTTATACGTTATACGTTATACGTTATACGTTATACGTTATACGTTTTATGTTATACGTCATGCGATATACGTTATACGTTATTCGTTATACGGTATACGTTAAACGTTGTACGTTATACGTTATACGTTATACGTTATACGTTATACGTTAAACGTTAAACGTTGTACGTTATACGTTACACGTTATACGTTATACGTTATACGTTATACGTTATACGTTATACGTTATACGTTATACGTTATACGTTATACGTTATACTGTATACGTTATACGTTATACGTTATACGTTATACGCCATACGTTATACGTTATACGTTATACGTTATACGTTATACGTTATACGTTATACGTTATACGTTATACGTTATACGTTATACGTTATACGTTATACGTTACACGTTATACGTTATACGTTACACGTTATACGTTATACGTTATACTGTATACGTTATACGTTGTACGTTATACGTTATACGTTATACGTCATACGTTATACGTTATACGTTACACGTTATACGTTATACGTTATACGTTATACGTTATACGTTACACGTTATACGTTATACGTTATACTGTATACGTTATACGTTATACGTTATACGTTATACGTTATACGTCATACGTTATACGTTATACGTTATACGTTATACGTTCTACGTTATACGTTATACGCCATACGTTATACGTTATACGTTATACGTTATACGTTATACGTTATACGTTACACGTTATACGTTATACGTTATACGTTATACGTTATACGTTACACGTTATACGTTATACGTTATACTGTATACGTTATACGTTATACGTTATACGTTATACGTTATACGTCATACGTTATACGTTATACGTTATACGTTATACGTTCTACGTTATACGTTATACGTTAAACGTTGTACGTTATACGTTATACGTTATACGTTATTCGTTATACGTTATACGATATACGTTATACGTTATACGTTTCACGTTATACGTTATACGTTACGCGTTATAGGATATACGTTATACGTTATACGTTGTACGTTATACGTTATAAGTTGTACGTTATACGTTCTACGTTATACGTTATACGTTATACGTTATACGTTATACGTTATACGTTATACGTTATACGTTATACGTTATACGTAATACGTTACACGTTATACATTATACGTTATACTGTATACGTTATACGTTATACGTTATACGTTATACGTTATACTGTATACGTTATACGTTATACGTTATACGTTATACGTTATACGTCATACGTTATACGTTATACGTTATACGTTATACGTTATACGTTCTACGTTATACGTTATACGTTAAACGTTGTACGTTATACGTTATACGTTATACGTTATACGTTACACGTTATACGTTATACGTTATACTGTATACGTTATACGTTGTACGTTATACGTTATACGTTATACGTCATACGTTATACGTTATACGTTATACGTCATACGTTATACGTTATACGTTATACGTTACACGTTATACGTTCTACGTTTTACGTTCCACGTTAAACGTTGTACGTTATACGTTATACGTTATACGTTATACGTTATACGTTATACGTTATGCGTTATACGTTATACGTTATACGTTATACGTTATACGTTATACGTAATACGTTATACGTTATACGTTATACGTTATACGTAATATGTAATACGTCATACGTTTTACGTTAATCGTTATACGTTATACGTTACACGCTGTACGTTATACGTTATACGTTATACGTTATACGTTATACGTTATACGTTATACGTTATACGTTATACGTTATACGTTATACGTTATACGTTATACGTTATACGTTATACGTTATACGTTATACGTTATACGTTATACGTTATACGTTATACGTTATACGTTATACGTTATACGTTATACGTTATACGTTATACGTTATACGTTATACGTTATACGTTATACGTTATACGTTATACGTTATACGTTATACGTTATACGTTATACGTTATACGTTATACGTTATACGTTATACGTTATACGTTATACGTTATACATTATACGTTATACGTTATACGTTATACGTTATACGTTATACGTAATACGTTATACGACATACGTTATACGTTATACGTTATACGTTATACGTTATACGTTATACGTTATACGTTATACGTTATACGTTATACGTTATACGTTATACGTTATACGTTATGCGTTATAGGATATACGTTATACGTTATACGTTGTACGTTGTACGTTATACGTTATACGTTATACGTTGTACGTTATACGTTCTACGTTATACATTATACGTTAAACGTTGTACGTTATACGTTATACGTCATACGTTATACGTTATACGTTATACGTTATACGTTCTACGTTATACGTTATACGTTAAACGTTGTACGTTATACGTTATACGTTATACGTTATACGTTATATTATACGTTATACATTATACGTTATGTGTTATAGGATATACGTTATACGTTATACGTTGTACGTTATACGTTATACGTTATACGTTATACGTTATACGTTATACGTTATACGTTAAACGTTGTACGTTATACGTTATACGTTATATAATACGTTATACGTTATACGTTGTACGTTATACGTTATACGTTATACGTTATACGTTATACGTTATACGTTAAACGTTGTAGGTTATACGTTATACGTTATACGTTATACGTTATACGTTATACGTTATACGTTATACGTTATACCTTATACGTTATACGTTATACGTTATACGTTATACATTATACGTTATACGTTGAACGTTGTACGATATACGTTATACGTTATACGTTATACGTTATACGTTATACGTTAAACGTTGTACTTTATACGTTATACGTCATACGTTATACGTTATACGTTATACGTTATACGTTCTACGTTATACGTTATACGTTATACGTTATACGTTTTACGTTAATCGTTATACGTTATACGTTACACGCTATACGTTATACGTTATACGTTATACGTTATACGTTATACGTTATACGTTATACGTTATACGTTATACGTTATACGTTATACGTTATACGTTATACGTTATACGTTATACGTTCTACGTTATACGTTATACGTTATACGTTATACGTTATACGTTATACGTTATACGTTATACGTTATACGTTATGCGTTATAGGATATACGTTATACGTTGTACGTTGTACGTTATACGTTATACGTTATACGTTATACGTTATACGTTATACGTTATACGTTAAACGTTATACGTTATACGTTATACGTTATACGTTATACGTTATACGTTATACGTTATATTATACGTTATACATTATACGTTATGTGTTATAGGATATACGTTATACGTTATACGTTGTACGTTATACGTTATACGTTATACGTTATACGTTATACGTTATACGTTAAACGTTGTACGTTATACGTTATACGTTATACGTTATACGTTATACGTTATACGTTATACGTTATACGTTATACGTTATACCTTATACGTTATACGTTATACGTTATACGTTATGCGTTATACGTTATACGTTATACGTTATACGTTATACGTTATACGTTATACGTTAGACGTTATACGTTAAACGTTGTACGTTATACGTTATACGTTATACGTTATACGTTATACGTTATACGTTATACGTTATACGTTATACGTTATACGTTATACGTTATACGTTATACGTTATACGTTATACGTTATACGTTATACGTTATACGTTATACGTTATACGTTATACGTTATACGTTATACGTTATATTATACGTTATACATTATACGTTATGTGTTATAGGATATACGTTATACGTTATACGTTGTACGTTATACGTTATACGTTATACGTTATACGTTAAACGTTGTACGTTATACGTTATACGTTATACGTTATACGTTCTACGTTATACGTTATACGTTAAACGTTGTACGTTATACGTTATACGTTATACGTTATTCGTTATACGTTATACGTTAAACGTTGTACGTTATACGTTATACGTTATACCTTATACGTTATACGTTATACGTTATACGTTATACATTATACGTTATACGTTGAACTTTGTACGATATACGTTATACGTTATACGTTATACGTTATACGTTATACGTTAAACGTTGTACGTTATACGTTATACGTCATACGTTATACGTTATACGTTATACGTTCTACGTTATACGTTATACGTTAAACGTTGTACGTTATACGTTATACGTTATACGTTATACGTTATACGTTATACGTTATACGTTATGCGTTATACGTTATACGTTATACGTTATACGTTATACGTTATACGTTATACGTTATACGTTATACGTTATACGTTATACGTTATACGTTATACGTTATACGTTATACGTTATTCGTTATACGTTATACGTTATACGTTATACGTTATACGTTATACGTTATACGTTATACGTTATACGTTATACGTTATACGTTATACGTTATACGTTATACGTTATACGTTATACGTTATACGTTACACGTTATACGTTATACGTTATACTGTATACGTTATACGTTATACGTTATACGTTATACGTTATACGTCATACGTTATACGTTATACGTTATACGTTATACGTTCTACGTTATACGTTATACGTTAAACGTTGTACGTTATACGTTATACGTTATACCTTATACGTTATACGTTATATGTTATACGCTATACATTATACGTTATACGTTGAACTTTGTACGATATACGTTATACGTTATACGTTATACGTTATACGTTATACGTTAAACGTTGTACGTTATACGTTATACGTCATACGTTATACGTTATACGTTATACGTTCTACGTTATACGTTATACGTTAAACGTTGTACGTTATACGTTATACGTTATACGTTATACGTTATACGTTATACGTTATGCGTTATACGTTATACGTTATACGTTATACGTTATACGTTATACGTTATACGTTATACGTTATACGTTATACGTTATACGTTATACGTTATACGTTATACGTTATACGTTATACGTTATACGTTATACGTTATACGTTGTACGTTATACGTTATACGTTATACGTTATACGTTATACGTTATACGTTATACGTTATACGTTATACGTTATACGTTATACGTTATACGTTATACGTTATACGTTATACGTTATACGTTATGCGTTATAGGATATACGTTATACGTTATACGTTGTACGTTATACGTTATACGTTATACGTTATACGTTATACGTTATACGTTATACGTTATACGTTAAACGTTATACGTTATACGTTATACGATATACGTTATACGTTATACGTTATACGTTATACGTTATACGTTATACGTTATACGTTATACGTTATACGTTATACGTTATACGTTGTACGTTATACGTTATACGTTATACGTTATACGTTAGACGTTGTACGTTATACGTTATACGTTATACGTTATACGCTATACGTTATACGTTATACGTTATACGTTATACGTTATACGTTATACGTTATACGTTATACGTTATACGTTATACGTTATACGTTATACGTTTTATGTTATACGTCATGCGATATACGTTATACGTTATTCGTTATACGGTATACGTTAAACGTTGTACGTTATACGTTATACGTTATACGTTATACGTTATACGTTAAACGTTAAACGTTGTACGTTATACGTTACACGTTATACGTTATACGTTATACGTTATACGTTATACGTTATACGTTATACGTTATACGTTATACGTTATACGTTATACTGTATACGTTATACGTTATACGTTATACGTTATACGCCATACGTTATACGTTATACGTTATACGTTATACGTTATACGTTATACGTTATACGTTATACGTTATACGTTATACGTTATACGTTATACGTTATACGTTACACGTTATACGTTATACGTTACACGTTATACGTTATACGTTATACTGTATACGTTATACGTTGTACGTTATACGTTATACGTTATACGTCATACGTTATACGTTATACGTTACACGTTATACGTTATACGTTATACGTTATACGTTATACGTTACACGTTATACGTTATACGTTATACTGTATACGTTATACGTTATACGTTATACGTTATACGTTATACGTCATACGTTATACGTTATACGTTATACGTTATACGTTCTACGTTATACGTTATACGCCATACGTTATACGTTATACGTTATACGTTATACGTTATACGTTATACGTTACACGTTATACGTTATACGTTATACGTTATACGTTATACGTTACACGTTATACGTTATACGTTATACTGTATACGTTATACGTTATACGTTATACGTTATACGTTATACGTTATACGTTATACGTTATACGTCATACGTTATACGTTATACGTTATACGTTATACGTTCTACGTTATACGTTATACGTTAAACGTTGTACGTTATACGTTATACGTTATACGTTATTCGTTATACGTTATACGTTATACGTTATACGTTATACGTTATACGTTATACGTTACACGTTATACGTTATACGTTACACGTTATACGTTATACGTTATACTGTATACGTTATACGTTGTACGTTATACGTTATACGTTATACGTTATACGTTATACGTTATACGTTATACGTTAAACGTTATACGTTATACGTTATACGATATACGTTATACGTTATACGTTATACGTTATACGTTATACGTTGTACGTTATACGTTATACGTTATACGTTATACGTTAGACGTTGTACGTTATACGTTATACGTTATACGTTATACGTTATACGTTATACGTTATACGTTATACGTTATACGTTATACGTTATACGTTATACGTTATACGTTATACGTTATACGTTATACGTTATACGTTATACGTTATACGTTATGCGTTATAGGATATACGTTATACGTTATACGTTGTACGTTATACGTTGTACGTTATACGTTATACGTTATACGTTATACGTTATACGTTAAACGTTATACGTTATACGTTATACGATATACGTTATACGTTATACGTTATACGTTATACGTTATACGATATACGTTATACGTTATACGTTATACGTTATACGTTATACGTTGTACGTTATACGTTATACGTTATACGTTATACGTTAGACGTTGTACGTTATACGTTATACGTTATACGTTATACGCTATACGTTATACGTTATACGTTATACGTTATACGTTATACGTTATACGTTATACGTTATACGTTATACGTTATACGTTATACGTTATACGTTATACGTTATACGTTATACGTTATACGTTATACGTTATGCGTTATAGGATATACGTTATACGTTATACGTTGTACGTTATACGTTATACGTTATACGTTATACGTTATACGTTATACGTTATACGTTAAACGTTATACGTTATACGTTATACGATATACGTTATACGTTATACGTTATACGTTATACGTTATACGTTATACGTTATACGTTATACGTTATACGTTATACGTTATACGTTGTACGTTATACGTTATACGTTATACGTTATACGTTAGACGTTGTACGTTATACGTTATACGTTATACGTTATACGCTATACGTTATACGTTATACGTTATACGTTATACGTTATACGTTATACGTTATACGTTATACGTTATACGTTATACGTTATACGTTATACGTTTTATGTTATACGTCATGCGATATACGTTATACGTTATTCGTTATACGGTATACGTTAAACGTTGTACGTTATACGTTATACGTTATACGTTATACGTTATACGTTAAACGTTAAACGTTGTACGTTATACGTTACACGTTATACGTTATACGTTATACGTTATACGTTATACGTTATACGTTATACGTTATACGTTATACGTTATACGTTATACTGTATACGTTATACGTTGTACGTTATACGTTATACGCCATACGTTATACGTTATACGTTATACGTTATACGTTATACGTTATACGTTATACGTTATACGTTATACGTTATACGTTATACGTTATACGTTATACGTTACACGTTATACGTTATACGTTACACGTTATACGTTATACGTTATACTGTATACGTTATACGTTGTACGTTATACGTTATACGTTATACGTCATACGTTATACGTTATACGTTACACGTTATACGTTATACGTTATACGTTATACGTTATACGTTACACGTTATACGTTATACGTTATACTGTATACGTTATACGTTATACGTTATACGTTATACGTTATACGTCATACGTTATACGTTATACGTTATACGTTATACGTTCTACGTTATACGTTATACGCCATACGTTATACGTTATACGTTATACGTTATACGTTATACGTTATACGTTACACGTTATACGTTATACGTTATACGTTATACGTTATACGTTACACGTTATACGTTATACGTTATACTGTATACGTTATACGTTATACGTTATACGTTATACGTTATACGTCATACGTTATACGTTATACGTTATACGTTATACGTTCTACGTTATACGTTATACGTTAAACGTTGTACGTTATACGTTATACGTTATACGTTATTCGTTATACGTTATACGATATACGTTATACGTTATACGTTTCACGTTATACGTTATACGTTACGCGTTATAGGATATACGTTATACGTTATACGTTGTACGTTATACGTTATAAGTTGTACGTTATACGCTCTACGTTATACGTTATACGTTATACGTTATACGTTATACGTTATACGTTATACGTTATACGTTATACGTTATACGTAATACGTTACACGTTATACATTATACGTTATACTGTATACGTTATACGTTATACGTTATACGTTATACGTTATACTGTATACGTTATACGTTATACGTTATACGTTATACGTTATACGTCATACGTTATACGTTATACGTTATACGTTATACGTTATACGTTCTACGTTATACGTTATACGTTAAACGTTGTACGTTATACGTTATACGTTATACGTTATACGTTACACGTTATACGTTATACGTTATACTGTATACGTTATACGTTGTACGTTATACGTTATACGTTATACGTCATACGTTATACGTTATACGTTATACGTCATACGTTATACGTTATACGTTATACGTTACACGTTATACGTTCTACGTTTTACGTTCTACGTTAAACGTTGTACGTTATACGTTATACGTTATACGTTATACGTTATACGTTATACGTTATGCGTTATACGTTATACGTTATACGTTATACGTTATACGTTATACGTTATACGTTATACGTTATACGTTATACGTTATACGTAATATGTAATACGTCATACGTTTTACGTTAATCGTTATACGTTATACGTTACACGCTGTACGTTATACGTTATACGTTATACGTTATACGTTATACGTTATACGTTATACGTTATACGTTATACGTTATACGTTATACGTTCTACGTTATACGTTATACGTTATACGTTATACGTTATACGTTATACGTTATACGTTATACGTTATACGTTATGCGTTATAGGATATACGTTATACGTTGTACGTTGTACGTTATACGTTATACGTTATACGTTATACGTTATACGTTATACGTTATACGTTATACGTTATACGTTATACGTTATACGTTATACGTTATATTATACGTTATACATTATACGTTATGTGTTATAGGATATACGTTATACGTTATACGTTGTACGTTATACGTTATACGTTATACGTTATACGTTATACGTTATACGTTAAACGTTGTACGTTATACGTTATACGTTATACGTTATACGTTATACGTTATACGTTATACGTTATACGTTATACGTTATACCTTATACGTTATACGTTATACGTTATACGTTATGCGTTATACGTTATACGTTATACGTTATACGTTATACGTTATACGTTATACGTTAGACGTTATAGGTTAAACGTTGTACGTTATACGTTATACGTTATACGTTATACGTTATACGTTATACGTTATACGTTATACGTTATACGTTATACGTTATACGTTATACGTTATACGTTATACGTTATACGTTATACGTTATACGTTATACGTTATACGTTATACGTTATACGTTATACGTTATACGTTATACGTTATATTATACGTTATACATTATACGTTATGTGTTATAGGATATACGTTATACGTTATACGTTGTATGTTATACGTTATACGTTATACGTTATACGTTAAACGTTGTACGTTATACGTTATACGTTATACGTTATACGTTCTACGTTATACGTTATACGTTAAACGTTGTACGTTATACGTTATACGTTATACGTTATTCGTTATACGTTATACGTTAAACGTTGTACGTTATACGTTATACGTTATACCTTATACGTTATACGTTATACGTTATACGTTATACATTATACGTTATACGTTGAACTTTGTACGATATACGTTATACGTTATACGTTATACGTTATACGTTATACGTTAAACGTTGTACGTTATACGTTATACGTCATACGTTATACGTTATACGTTATACGTTCTACGTTATACGTTATACGTTAAACGTTGTACGTTATACGTTATACGTTATACGTTATACGTTATACGTTATACGTTATACGTTATGCGTTATACGTTATACGTTATACGTTATACGTTATACGTTATACGTTATACGTTATACGTTATACGTTATACGTTATACGTTATACGTTATACGTTATACGTTATACGTTATTCGTTATACGTTATACGTTATACGTTATACGTTATACGTTCTACGTTATACGTTATACGTTAAACGTTGTACGTTATACGTTATACGTTATACCTTATACGTTATACGTTATATGTTATACGTTATACATTATACGTTATACGTTGAACTTTGTACGATATACGTTATAACGTTATACGTTATACGTTATACGTTATACGTTAAACGTTGTACGTTATACGTTATACGTCATACGTTATACGTTATCGTTATACGTTATACGTTCTACGTTATACGTTATACGTTAAACGTTGTACGTTATACGTTATACGTTATACGTTATACGTTATACGTTATACGTTATGCGTTATACGTTATACGTTATACGTTATACGTTATACGTTATACGTTATACGTTATACGTTATACGTTATACGTTATACGTTATACGTTATACGTTATACGTTATACGTTATACGTTATACGTTATACGTTATACGTTATACGTTATACGTTATACGTTATACGTTATACGTTATACGTTATACGTTATACGTTATACGTTATACGTTATACGTTATACGTTATACGTTATACGTTATACGTTATATTATACATTATATTATACGTTATGTGTTATAGGATATACGTTATACGTTATACGTTGTACGTTATACGTTATACGTTATACGTTATACGTTATACGTTATACGTTATACGTTAAACGTTGTACGTTATACGTTATACGTTATACGTTATACGTTATACGTTATACGTTAAACGTTGTACGTTATACGTTGTACGTTATACGTTATACATTATACGTTATACGTTGAACTTTGTACGATATACGTTATACGTTATACGTTATACGTTATACGTTATACGTTATACGTTAAACGTTGTACGTTATACGTTATACGTCATACGTTATACGTTATACGTTATACGTTCTACGTTATACGTTATACGTTATACGTTACACGTTATACGTTATACGTTATACTGTATACGTTATACGTTATACGTTATACGTTATACGTTATACGTCATACGTTATACGTTATACGTTATACGTTATACGTTCTACGTTATACGTTATACGTTAAACGTTGTACGTTATACGTTATACGTTATACGTCATACGTTATACGTTATACGTTATACGTTATACGTTCTACGTTATACGTTATACGTTAAACGTTGTACGTTATACGTTATACGTTATACCTTATACGTTATACGTTATACGTTATACGTTATACATTATACGTTATACGTTGAACTTTGTACGATATACGTTATACGTTATACGTTATACGTTATACGTTATACGTTATACGTTAAACGTTGTACGTTATACGTTATACGTCATACGTTATACGTTATACGTTATACGTTCTACGTTATACGTTATACGTTAAACATTGTACGTTATACGTTATACGTTATACGTTATACGTTATACGTTATACGTTATGCGTTATACGTTATACGTTATACGTTATACGTTATACGTTATACGTTATACGTTATACGTTATACGTTATACGTTATACGTTATACGTTATAAGTTATACGTTATACGTTATACGTTATACGTTATACGTTATATTATACGTTATACATTATACGTTATGTGTTATAGGATATACGTTATACGTTATACGTTGTACGTTATACGTTATACGTTATACGTTATACGTTATACGTTATACGTTAAACGTTGTACGTTATACGTTATACGTTATACGTTATACGTTATACGTTATACGTTATACGTTATACGTTATACGTTATACCTTATACGTTATACGTTATACGTTATACGTTATACGTTATACGTTATACGTTATACGTTATACGTTATACGTTATACGTTATACGTTAGACGTTATACGTTAAACGTTGTACGTTATACGTTGTACGTTATACGTTATACGTTATACGTTATACGTTGAACTTTGTACGATATACGTTATACGTTATACGTTATACGTTATACGTTATACGTTAAACGTTGTACGTTATACGTTATACGTCATACGTTATACGTTATACGTTATACGTTCTACGTTATACGTTATACGTTAAACGTTATACATTATACGTTATACGTTATACCTTATACGTTATACGTTATACGTTATACGTTATACATTATACGTTATACGTTGAACGTTGTACGATATACGTTATACGTTATACGTTATACGTTATACGTTATACGTTATACGCTAAACGTTGTACGTTATACGTTATACGTCATACGTTATACGTTATACGTTATACGTTATACGTTATACGTTCTACGTTATACGTTATACGTTAAACGTTGTACGTTATACGTTATACGTTATACGTTATTCGTTATACGTTATACGTTATACGTTATACGTTATACGTTATACGTTATACGTTATACGTTATACGTTATACGTTATACGTTATACGTTATACGTTATACGTTACACGTTATACGTTATACGTTATACTGTATACGTTATACGTTATACGTTATACGTTATACGTTATACGTCATACGTTATACGTTATACGTTATACGTTATACGTTCTACGTTATACGTTATACGTTAAACGTTGTACGTTATACGTTATACGTTATACCTTATACGTTATACGTTATACGTTATACGTTGTACATTATACGTTATACGTTGAACTTTGTACGATATACGTTATACGTTATACGTTATACGTTATACGTTATACGTTAAACGTTGTACGTTATACGTTATACGTCATACGTTATACGTTATACGTTATACGTTCTACGTTATACGTTATACGTTAAACGTTGTACGTTATACGTTATACGTTATACGTTATACGTTATACGTTATACGTTATGCGTTATACGTTATACGTTATACGTTATACATTATACGTTATACGTTATACGTTATACGTTATACGTTATACGTTAAACGTTATACGTTATACGTTATACGATATACGTTATACGTTATACGTTATACGTTATACGTTATACGTTATACGTTATACGTTATACGTTATACGTTATACGTTATACGTTATACGTTATACGTTATACGTTATACGTTATACGTTATACGTTATACGTTATACGTTATACGTTATACGTTATACGTTATACGTTATACGTTATACGTTATACGTTATACGTTATACGTTATACGTTATACGTTATGCGTTATACGTTGTACGTTATACGTTATACGTTATACGTTATACGTTAGACGTTGTACGTTATACGTTATACGTTATACGTTATACGTTATACGTTATACGTTATACGTTATACGTTATACGTTATACGTTATACGTTATACGTTATACGTTATACGTTATACGTTATACGTTATACGTTATACGTTATGCGTAATAGGATATACGTTATACGTTATACGTTGTACGTTATACGTTATACGTTATACGTTATACGTTATACGTTATACGTTATACGTTAAACGTTATACGTTATACGTTATACGATATACGTTATACGTTATACGTTATACGTTATACGTTATACGATATACGTTATACGTTATACGTTATACGTTATACGTTATACGTTGTACGTTATACGTTATACGTTATACGTTATACGTTAGACGTTGTACGTTATACGTTATACGTTATACGTTATACGCTATACGTTATACGTTATACGTTATACGTTATACGTTATACGTTATACGTTATACGTTATACGTTATACGTTATACGTTATACGTTATACGTTATACGTTATACGTTATACGTTATACGTTATACGTTATACGTTATACGTTATGCGTTATAGGATATACGTTATACGTTATACGTTGTACGTTATACGTTATACGTTATACGTTATACGTTATACGTTATACGTTATACGTTAAACGTTATACGTTATACGTTATACGATATACGTTATACGTTATACGTTATACGTTATACGTTATACGTTATACGTTATACGTTATACGTTATACGTTATACGTTATACGTTGTACGTTATACGTTATACGTTATACGTTATACGTTAGACGTTGTACGTTATACGTTATACGTTATACGTTATACGCTATACGTTATACGTTATACGTTATACGTTATACGTTATACGTTATACGTTATACGTTATACGTTATACGTTATACGTTATACGTTATACGTTTTATGTTATACGTCATGCGATATACGTTATACGTTATTCGTTATACGGCATACGTTAAACGTTGTACGTTATACGTTATACGTTATACGTTATACGTTATACGTTAAACGTTAAACGTTGTACGTTATACGTTACACGTTATACGTTATACGTTATACGTTATACGTTATACGTTATACGCCATACGTTATACGTTATACGTTATACGTTATACGTTATACGTTATACGTTATACGTTATACGTTATACGTTATACGTTATACGTTATACGTTATACGTTATACGTTACACGTTATACGTTATACGTTATACTGTATACGTTATACGTTATACGTTATACGTTATACGTTATACGTTATACTGTATACGTTATACGTTATACGTTATACGTTATACGTTATACGTTACACGTTATACGTTATACGTTATACGTTATACGTTATACGTTACACGTTATACGTTATACGTTATACTGTATACGTTATACGTTATACGTTATACGTTATACGTTATACGTCATACGTTATACGTTATACGTTATACGTTATACGTTCTACGTTATACGTTATACGTTAAACGTTGTACGTTATACGTTATACGTTATACGTTATTCGTTATACGTTATACGTTATACGTTATACGTTATACGTTTCACGTTATACGTTATACGTTACGCGTTATAGGATATACGTTATACGTTATACGTTGTACGTTATACGTTATAAGTTGTACGTTATACGTTCTACGTTATACGTTATACGTTATACGTTATACGTTATACGTTATACGTTATACGTTATACGTTATACGTTATACGTAGTACGTTACACGTTATACATTATACGTTATACTGTATACGTTATACGTTATACGTTATACGTTATACGTTATACTGTATACGTTATACGTTATACGTTATACGTTATACGTTATACGTCATACGTTATACGTTATACGTTATACGTTATACGTTATACGTTCTACGTTATACGTTATACGTTAAACGTTGTACGTTATACGTTATACGTTATACGTTATACGTTACACGTTATACGTTATACGTTATACTGTATACGTTATACGTTGTACGTTATACGTTATACGTTATACGTCATACGTTATACGTTATACGTTATACGTCATACGTTATACGTTATACGTTATACGTTACACGTTATACGTTCTACGTTATACGTTCTACGTTAAACGTTGTACGTTATACGTTATACGTTATACGTTATACGTTATACGTTATACGTTATGCGTTATACGTTATACGTTATACGTTATACGTTATACGTTATACGTTATACGTTATACGTTATACGTTATACGTAATATGTAATACGTCATACGTTTTACGTTAATCGTTATACGTTATACGTTACACGCTGTACGTTATACGTTATACGTTATACGTTATACGTTATACGTTATACGTTATACGTTATACGTTATACGTTATACGTTATACGTTATACGTTATACGTTATACGTTATACGTTATACGTTATACGTTATACGTTATACGTTATACGTTATACGTTATACGTTATACGTTATACGTTATACGTTATACGTTATACGTTATACGTTATACGTTATACGTTATACGTTATACGTTATACGTTATACGTTATACGTTATACGTTATACGTTATACGTTATACGTTATACGTTATACGTTATACGTTATACGTTATACGTTATACGTTATACGTTATACGTTATACGTTATACGTTATACGTTATACGTTATACGTAATACGTTATACGACATACGTTATACGTTATACGTTATACGTTATACGTTATACGTTATACGTTATACGTTATACGTTATACGTTATACGTTTTACGTTATACGTTATACGTTATACGTTATACGTTATGCGTTATAGGATATACGTTATACGTTATACGTTGTACGTTGTACGTTATACGTTATACGTTATACGTTGTACGTTATACGTTCTACGTTATACATTATACGTTAAACGTTGTACGTTATACGTTATACGTCATACGTTATACGTTATACGTTATACGTTATACGTTATACGTTATACGTTCTACGTTATACGTTATACGTTAAACGTTGTACGTTATACGTTATACGTTATACGTTATACGTTATATTATACGTTATACATTATACGTTATGTGTTATAGGATATACGTTATACGTTATACGTTGTACGTTATACGTTATACGTTATACGTTATACGTTATACGTTATACGTTAAACGTTGTACGTTATACGTTATACGTTATATAATACGTTATACGTTATACGTTGTACGTTATACGTTATACGTTATACGTTATACGTTATACGTTATACGTTAAACGTTGTAGGTTATACGTTATACGTTATACGTTATACGTTATACGTTATACGTTATACGTTATACGTTATACGTTATACCTTATACGTTATACGTTATACGTTATACGTTATACATTATACGTTATACGTTGAACGTTGTACGATATACGTTATACGTTATACGTTATACGTTATACGTTATACGTTAAACGTTGTACTTTATACGTTATACGTCATACGTTATACGTTATACGTTATACGTTATACGTTCTACGTTATACGTTATACGTTATACGTTATACGTTTTACGTTAATCGTTATACGTTATACGTTACACGCTATACGTTATACGTTATACGTTATACGTTATACGTTATACGTTATACGTTATACGTTATACGTTATACGTTATACGTTATACGTTATACGTTATACGTTATACGTTATACGTTATACGTTATACGTTATACGTTCTACGTTATACGTTATACGTTATACGTTATACGTTATACGTTATACGTTATACGTTATACGTTATACGTTATGCGTTATAGGATATACGTTATACGTTGTACGTTGTACGTTATACGTTATACGTTATACGTTATACGTTATACGTTATACGTTATACGTTAAACGTTATACGTTATACGTTATACGTTATACGTTATACGTTATACGTTATACGTTATATTATACGTTATACATTATACGTTATGTGTTATAGGATATACGTTATACGTTATACGTTATACGTTCTACGTTATACGTTATACGTTAAACGTTGTACGTTATACGTTATACGTTATACGTTATACGTTATACGTTATACGTTATGCGTTATACGTTATACGTTATACGTTATACGTTATACGTTATACGTTATACGTTATACGTTATACGTTATACGTTATACGTTATACGTTATACGTTATACGTTATACGTTATACGTTATACGTTATACGTTATACGTTATACGTTATACGTTATGCGTTATAGGATATACGTTATACGTTATACGTTGTACGTTGTACGTTATACGTTATACGTTATACGTTGTACGTTATACGTTCTACGTTATACATTATACGTTAAACGTTGTACGTTATACGTTATACGTCATACGTTATACGTTATACGTTATACGTTATACGTTCTACGTTATACGTTATACGTTAAACGTTGTACGTTATACGTTATACGTTATACGTTATACGTTATATTATACGTTATACATTATACGTTATGTGTTATAGGATATACGTTATACGTTATACGTTGTACGTTATACGTTATACGTTATACGTTATACGTTATACGTTATACGTTATACGTTAAACGTTGTACGTTATACGTTATACGTTATATAATACGTTATACGTTATACGTTGTACGTTATACGTTATACGTTATACGTTATACGTTATACGTTATACGTTATACGTTAAACGTTGTACGTTATACGTTATACGTTATACGTTATACGTTATACGTTATACGTTATACGTTATACGTTATACGTTATACCTTATACGTTATACGTTATACGTTATACGTTATACATTATACGTTATACGTTGAACGTTGTACGATATACGTTATACGTTATACGTTATACGATATACGTTATACGTTAAACGTTGTACTTTATACGTTATACGTCATACGTTATACGTTATACGTTATACGTTATACGTTCTACGCTATACGTTATACGTTATACGTTATACGTTTTACGTTAATCGTTATACGTTATACGTTACACGCTATACGTTATACGTTATACGTTATACGTTATACGTTATACGTTATACGTTATACGTTATACGTTATACGTTATACGTTATACGTTATACGTTATACGTTATACGTTATACGTTATACGTTATACGTTCTACGTTATACGTTATACGTTATACGTTATACGTTATACGTTATACGTTATACGTTATACGTTATGCGTTATAGGATATACGTTATACGTTGTACGTTGTACGTTATACGTTATACGTTATACGTTATACGTTATACGTTATACGTTATACGTTAAACGTTATACGTTATACGTTATACGATATTCGTTATACGTTATACGTTATACGTTATACGTTATACGTTATACGTTATACGTTATACGTTATACGTTATACGTTATACGTTGTACGTTATACGTTATACGTTATACGTTATACGTTAGACGTTGTACGTTATACGTTATACGTTATACGTTATACGCTATACGTTATACGTTATACGTTATACGTTATACGTTATACGTTATACGTTATACGTTATACGTTATACGTTATACGTTATACGTTATACGTTATACGTTATACGTTATACGTTATATGTTATACGTCATGCGATATACGTTATACGTTATTCGTTATACGGTATACGTTAAACGTTGTACGTTATACGTTATACGTTATACGTTATACGTTATACGTTATACGTTATACGTTAAACGTTAAACGTTGTACGTTATACGTTACACGTTATACGTTATACGTTATACGTTATACGTTATACGTTATACGTTATACGTTATACGTTATACGTTATACGTTATACGTTATGCGTTATAGGATATACGTTATACGTTATACGTTGTACGTTATACGTTATACGTTATACGTTATACGTTATACGTTATACGTTATACGTTATACGTTATACGTTATACGTTATACGTTATACGTTATACGTTATATTATACGTTATACATTATACGTTATGTGTTATAGGATATACGTTATACGTTATACGTTGTACGTTATACGTTATACGTTATACGTTATACGTTATACGTTACACGTTAAACGTTGTACGTTATACGTTATACGTTATACATTATACGTTATACGTTATACGTTATACGTTATACGTTATACGTTATACCTTATACGTTATACGTTATACGTTATACGTTATACGTTATACGTTATACGTTATACGTTATACGTTATACGTTATACGTTATACGTTAGACGTTATACGTTAAACGTTGTACGTTATACGTTATACGTTATACGTTATACGTTATACGTTATACGTTATACGTTATACGTTATACGTTATACGTTATACGTTATACGTTATACGTTATACTTTATACGTTATACGTTATACGTTATACGTTATACGTTATACGTTATACGTTATATTATACGTTATACATTATACGTTATGTGTTATAGGATATACGTTATACGTTATACGTTGTACGTTATACGTTATACGTTATACGTTATACGTTATACGTTATACGTTAAACGTTGTACGTTATACGTTATACGTTATATAATACGTTATGCGTTATACGTTGTACGTTATACGTTATACGTTATACGTTATACGTTATACGTTATACGTTAAACGTTGTACGTTATACGTTATACGTTATACGTTATACGTTATACGTTATACGTTATACGTTATACGTTATACGTTATACGTTATACCTTATACGTTATACGTTATACGTTATACGTTATACATTATACGTTATACGTTGAACGTTGTACGATATACGTTATACGTTATACGTTATACGTTATACGTTATACGTTATACGCTAAACGTTGTACGTTATACGTTATACGTCATACGTTATACGTTATACGTTATACGTTATACGTTATACGTTCTACGTTATACGTTATACGTTAAACGTTGTACGTTATACGTTATACGTTATACGTTATTCGTTATACGTTATACGTTATACGTTATACGTTATACGTTATACGTTATACGTTATACGTTATACGTTATACGTTATACGTTATACGTTATACGTTATACGTTACACGTTATACGTTATACGTTATACTGTATACGTTATACGTTATACGTTATACGTTATACGTTATACGTTATACGTTATACGTCATACGTTATACGTTATACGTTATACGTTATACGTTCTACGTTATACGTTATACGTTAAACGTTGTACGTTATACGTTATACGTTATACCTTATACGTTATACGTTATACGTTATACGTTGTACATTATACGTTATACGTTGAACTTTGTACGATATACGTTATACGTTATACGTTATACGTTATACGTTATACGTTATACGTTAAACGTTGTACGTTATACGTTATACGTCATACGTTATACGTTGTACGTTATACGTTCTACGTTATACGTTATACGTTAAACGTTGTACGTTATACGTTATACGTTATACGTTATACGTTATACGTTATACGTTATGCGTTATACGTTATACGTTATACGTTATACGTTATACGTTATACGTTATACGTTATACGTTATACGTTATACGTTAAACGTTGTACTTTATACGTTATACGTCATACGTTATACGTTATACGTTATACGTTATACGATCTACGTTATACGTTATACGTTAAACGTTGTACTTTATACGTTATACGTCATACGTTATACGTTATACGTTATACGTTATACGATCTACGTTATACGTTATACGTTATACGTTATACGTTATACGTTATACGTTATACGTTATACGTTATACGTTATACGTTATACGTTATACGTTATACGTTATACGTTATACGTTATACGTTATACGTTATACGTTATACGTTATACGTTATACGTTATACGTTATACGTTATACGTTATACGTTATACGTTATACGTTATACGTTATACGTTATACGTATACGTTATACGTACGTTATACGTTATACGTTATACGTTATACGTTATACGTTATACGTTATACGTTACGTTATACGTTATACGTTATACGTTATACGTTATACGTTATACGTTATACGTTATACGTTATACGTTATAGATTATACGTTATACGTTAGTACGTTACGTTATACGTTATACGTTATACGTTGTACGTATACGTTATACGTTTATACGTAAACGTTGTACGTTATACGTTATACGTCATACGTTATACGTTATACGTTATACGTTACGTTCTACGTTAACGTGTACGTTATACGTTATACGTTTATATAATACGTTATACGTTATACGTTGTACGTTATACGTTATACGTTATACGTTATACGTTATACGTTATACGTTAAACGTTGTACGTATACGTTATACGTTATATAATACGTTATACGTTATACGTTGTACGTTATACGTTAAACGTTGTACGTTATACGTTATACGTTATATAATACGTTATACGTTATACGTTGTACGTTATACGTTATACGTTATACGTTATACGTTATACGTTATACGTTAAACGTTGTACGTTATACGTTATACGTTATACGTTATACGTTATACGTTATACGTTATACGTTATACGTTATACGTTATACCTTATACGTTATACGTTATACGTTATACGTTATACATTATACGTTATACGTTGAACGTTGTACGATATACGTTATACGTTATACGTTATACGTTATACGTTATACGTTAAACGTTGTACTTTATACGTTATACGTCATACGTTATACGTTATACGTTATACGTTATACGATCTACGTTATACGTTATACGTTAAACGTTGTACTTTATACGTTATACGTCATACGTTATACGTTATACGTTATACGTTATACGTTCTACGTTCTACGTTCTACGTTATACGTTATACGTTATACGTTATACGTTATACGTTATACGTTATACGTTATACGTTATACGTTATACGTTATACGTTATACGTTATACGTTATACGTTATACGTTATACGTTATACGTTATACGTTATACGTTATACGTTATACGTTATACGTTATACGTTATACGTTATACGTTATACGTTATACGTTATACGTTATACGTTATACGTTATACATTATACGTTATACGTTATACGTTATACGTTATACGTTATACGTAATACGTTATACGACATACGTTATACGTTATACGTTATACGTTATACGTTATACGTTATACGTTATACGTTATACGTTATACGTTACACGTTATACGTTATACGTTATACGTTATACGTTATACGTTATACGTTATGCGTTATAGGATATACGTTATACGTTATACGTTGTACCTTGTACGTTATACGTTATACGTTATACGTTGTACGTGATACGTTCTACGTTATACATTATACGTTAAACGTTGTACGTTATACGTTATACGTCATACGTTACACGTTATACGTTATACGTTATACGTTCTACGTTATACGTTATACGTTAAACGTTGTACGTTATACGTTATACGTTATACGTTATACGTTATATTATACGTTATACATTATACGTTATGTGTTATAGGATATACGTTATACGTTATACGTTGTACGTTATACGTTATACGTTATACGTTATACGTTGTACGTTATACGTTAAACGTTGTACGTTATACGTTATACGTTATATAATACGTTATACGTTATACGTTGTACGTTATACGTTATACGTTATACGTTATACGTTATACGTTATACGTTAAACGTTGTACGTTATACGTTATACGTTATACGTTATACGTTATACGTTATACGTTATACGTTATACGTTATACGTTATACCTTATACGTTATACGTTATACGTTATACGTTATACATTATACGTTATACGTTGAACGTTGTACGATATACGTTATACGTTATACGTTATACGTTATACGTTATACGTTAAACGTTGTACTTTATACGTTATACGTCATACGTTATACGTTATACGTTATACGTTATACGTTCTACGCTATACGTTATACGTTATACGTTATACGTTTTACGTTAATCGTTATACGTTATACGTTACACGCTATACGTTATACGTTATACGTTATACGTTATACGTTATACGTTATACGTTATACGTTATACGTTATACGTTATACGTTATACGTTATACGTTATACGTTATACGTTATACGTTATACGTTATACGTTATACGTTCTACGTTATACGTTATACGTTATACGTTATACGTTATACGTTATACGTTATACGTTATACGTTATGCGTTATAGGATATACGTTATACGTTGTACGTTGTACGTTATACGTTATACGTTATACGTTATACGTTATACGTTATACGTTATACGTTAAACGTTATACGTTATACGTTATACGATATTCGTTATACGTTATACGTTATACGTTATACGTTATACGTTATACGTTATACGTTATACGTTATACGTTATACGTTATACGTTGTACGTTATACGTTATACGTTATACGTTATACGTTAGACGTTGTACGTTATACGTTATACGTTATACGTTATACGCTATACGTTATACGTTATACGTTATACGTTATACGTTATACGTTATACGTTATACGTTATACGTTATACGTTATACGTTATACGTTATACGTTATACGTTATACGTTATACGTTATATGTTATACGTCATGCGATATACGTTATACGTTATTCGTTATACGGTATACGTTAAACGTTGTACGTTATACGTTATACGTTATACGTTATACGTTATACGTTATACGTTATACGTTAAACGTTAAACGTTGTACGTTATAAGTTACACGTTATACGTTATACGTTATACGTTATACGTTATACGTTATACGTTATACGTTATACGTTATACGTTATACGTTATACGTTATACGTTATATTATACGTTATACATTATACGTTATGTGTTATAGGATATACGTTATACGTTATACGTTGTACGTTATACGTTATACGTTATACGTTATACGTTATACGTTACACGTTAAACGTTGTACGTTATACGTTATACGTTATACATTATACGTTATACGTTATACGTTATACGTTATACGTTATACGTTATACGTTATACGTTATACCTTATACGTTATACGTTATACGTTATACGTTATACGTTATACGTTATACGTTATACGTTATACGTTATACGTTATACGTTATACGTTAGACGTTATACGTTAAACGTTGTACGTTATACGTTATACGTTATACGTTATACGTTATACGTTATACGTTATACGTTATACGTTATACGTTATACGTTATACGTTATACGTTATACGTTATACGTTATACGTTATACGTTATACGTTATACGTTATACGTTATACGTTATACGTTATACGTTATATTATACGTTATACATTGTACGTTATGTGTTATAGGATATACGTTATACGTTATACGTTGTACGTTATACGTTATACGTTATACGTTATACGTTATACGTTATACGTTAAACGTTGTACGTTATACGTTATACGTTATATAATACGTTATACGTTATACGTTGTACGTTATACGTTATACGTTATACGTTATACGTTATACGTTATACGTTAAACGTTGTACGTTATACGTTATACGTTATACGTTATACGTTATACGTTATACGTTATACGTTATACGTTATACCTTATACGTTATACGTTATACGTTATACGTTATACATTATACGTTATACGTTGAACGTTGTACGATATACGTTATACGTTATACGTTATACGTTATACGTTATACGTTATACGCTAAACGTTGTACGTTATACGTTATACGTCATACGTTATACGTTATACGTTATACGTTATACGTTATACGTTATACGTTCTACGTTATACGTTATACGTTAAACGTTGTACGTTATACGTTATACGTTATACGTTATTCGTTATACGTTATACGTTATACGTTATACGTTATACGTTATACGTTATACGTTATACGTTATACGTTATACGTTATACGTTATACGTTATACGTTATACGTTATACGTTATACGTTATACGTTACACGTTATACGTTATACGTTATACTGTATACGTTATACGTTATACGTTATACGTTATACGTTATACGTCATACGTTATACGTTATACGTTATACGTTATACGTTCTACGTTATACGTTATACGTTAAACGTTGTACGTTATACGTTATACGTTATACCTTATACGTTATACGTTATACGTTATACGTTGTACATTATACGTTATACGTTGAACTTTGTACGATATACGTTATACGTTATACGTTATACGTTATACGTTATACGTTATACGTTAAACGTTGTACGTTATACGTTATACGTCATACGTTATACGTTGTACGTTATACGTTCTACGTTATACGTTATACGTTAAACGTTGTACGTTATACGTTATACGATATACGTTATACGTTATACGTTATACGTTATACGTTATACGTTATACGTTATACGTTATACGTTATACGTTATACGTTATACGTTATACGTTATACGTTATACGTTATACGTTATACGTTATGCGTTATAGGATATACGTTATACGTTATACGTTGTACGTTATACGTTATACGTTATACGTTATACGTTATACGTTATACGTAATATGTAATACGTCATACGTTTTACGTTAATCGTTATACGTTATACGTTACACGCTGTACGTTATACGTTATACGTTATACGTTATACGTTATACGTTATACGTTATACGTTATACGTTATACGTTATACGTTATACGTTATACGTTATACGTTATACCTTATACGTTATACGTTATACGTTATACGTTATACGTTATACGTTATACGTTATACGTTATACGTTATACGTTATACGTTATACGTTAGACGTTATACGTTAAACGTTGTACGTTATACGTTATACGTTAGACGTTATACGTTAAACGTTGTACGTTATACGTTATACGTTATACGTTATACGTTATACGTTATACGTTATACGTTATACGTTATACGTTATACGTTATACGTTATACGTTATACGTTATACGTTATACGTTATACGTTATACGTTATACGTTATACGTTATACGTTATACGTTATACGTTATATTATACGTTATACATTGTACGTTATGTGTTATAGGATATACGTTATACGTTATACGTTGTACGTTATACGTTATACGTTATACGTTATACGTTATACGTTATACGTTAAACGTTGTACGTTATACGTTATACGTTATATAATACGTTATACGTTATACGTTGTACGTTATACGTTATACGTTATACGTTATACGTTATACGTTATACGTTAAACGTTGTACGTTATACGTTATACGTTATACGTTATACGTTATACGTTATACGTTATACGTTATACGTTATACCTTATACGTTATACGTTATACGTTATACGTTATACATTATACGTTATACGTTGAACGTTGTACGATATACGTTATACGTTATACGTTATACGTTATACGTTATACGTTATACGCTAAACGTTGTACGTTATACGTTATACGTCATACGTTATACGTTATACGTTATACGTTATACGTTATACGTTATACGTTCTACGTTATACGTTATACGTTAAACGTTGTACGTTATACGTTATACGTTATACGTTATTCGTTATACGTTATACGTTATACGTTATACGTTATACGTTATACGTTATACGTTATACGTTATACGTTATACGTTATACGTTATACGTTATACGTTATACGTTATACGTTATACGTTATACGTTACACGTTATACGTTATACGTTATACTGTATACGTTATACGTTATACGTTATACGTTATACGTTATACGTCATACGTTATACGTTATACGTTATACGTTATACGTTCTACGTTATACGTTATACGTTAAACGTTGTACGTTATACGTTATACGTTATACCTTATACGTTATACGTTATACGTTATACGTTGAACATTATACGTTATACGTTGAACTTTGTACGATATACGTTATACGTTATACGTTATACGTTATACGTTATACGTTATACGTTAAACGTTGTACGTTATACGTTATACGTCATACGTTATACGTTGTACGTTATACGTTCTACGTTATACGTTATACGTTAAACGTTGTACGTTATACGTTATACGATATACGTTATACGTTATACGTTATACGTTATACGTTATACGTTATACGTTATACGTTATACGTTATACGTTATACGTTATACGTTATACGTTATACGTTATACGTTATACGTTATACGTTATGCGTTATAGGATATACGTTATACGTTATACGTTGTACGTTATACGTTATACGTTATACGTTATACGTTATACGTTATACGTAATATGTAATACGTCATACGTTTTACGTTAATCGTTATACGTTATACGTTACACGCTGTACGTTATACGTTATACGTTATATAATACGTTATACGTTATACGTTGTACGTTATACGTTATACGTTATACGTTATACGTTATACGTTATACGTTAAACGTTGTACGTTATACGTTATACGTTATACGTTATACGTTATACGTTATACGTTATACGTTATACGTTATACCTTATACGTTATACGTTATACGTTATACGTTATACATTATACGTTATACGTTGAACGTTGTACGATATACGTTATACGTTATACGTTATACGTTATACGTTATACGTTATACGCTAAACGTTGTACGTTATACGTTATACGTCATACGTTATACGTTATACGTTATACGTTATACGTTATACGTTATACGTTCTACGTTATACGTTATACGTTAAACGTTGTACGTTATACGTTATACGTTATACGTTATTCGTTATACGTTATACGTTATACGTTATACGTTATACGTTATACGTTATACGTTATACGTTATACGTTATACGTTATACGTTATACGTTATACGTTATACGTTATACGTTATACGTTATACGTTACACGTTATACGTTATACGTTATACTGTATACGTTATACGTTATACGTTATACGTTATACGTTATACGTCATACGTTATACGTTATACGTTATACGTTATACGTTCTACGTTATACGTTATACGTTAAACGTTGTACGTTATACGTTATACGTTATACCTTATACGTTATACGTTATACGTTATACGTTGTACATTATACGTTATACGTTGAACTTTGTACGATATACGTTATACGTTATACGTTATACGTTATACGTTATACGTTATACGTTAAACGTTGTACGTTATACGTTATACGTCATACGTTATACGTTGTACGTTATACGTTCTACGTTATACGTTATACGTTAAACGTTGTACGTTATACGTTATACGATATACGTTATACGTTATACGTTATACGTTATACGTTATACGTTATACGTTATACGTTATACGTTATACGTTATACGTTATACGTTATACGTTATACGTTATACGTTATACGTTATACGTTATGCGTTATAGGATATACGTTATACGTTATACGTTGTACGTTATACGTTATACGTTATACGTTATACGTTATACGTTATACGTAATATGTAATACGTCATACGTTTTACGTTAATCGTTATACGTTATACGTTACACGCTGTACGTTATACGTTATACGTTATACGTTATACGTAATACCTTATACGTTATACGTTATACGTTATACGTTGTACATTATACGTTATACGTTGAACTTTGTACGATATACGTTATACGATATACGTTATACGTTATACGTTATACGTTATACGTTAAACGTTGTACGTTATACGTTATACGTTATACGTTATACGTTATACGTTATACGTTATACGTTATACGTTATACGTTATACGTTATACGTTATACGTTATACGTTATACGTTATACGTTATACGTTATACGTTATACGTTATACGTTATACGTTATACGTTATATTATACGTTATACATTATACGTTATGTGTTATAGGATATACGTTATACGTTATACGTTGTACGTTATACGTTATACGTTATACGTTATACGTTATACGTTATACGTTAAACGTTGTACGTTATACGTTATACGTTATATAATACGTTATACGTTATACGTTGTACGTTATACGTTATACGTTATACGTTATACGTTATACGTTATACGTTAAACGTTGTACGTTATACGTTATACGTTATACGTTATACGTTATACGTTATACGTTATACGTTATACGTTATACGTTATACCTTATACGTTATACGTTATACGTTATACGTTATACATTATACGTTATACGTTGAACGTTGTACGATATACGTTATACGTTATACGTTATACGTTATACGTTATACGTTATACGCTAAACGTTGTACGTTATACGTTATACGTCATACGTTATACGTTATACGTTATACGTTATACGTTATACGTTCTACGTTATACGTTATACGTTAAACGTTGTACGTTATACGTTATACGTTATACGTTATTCGTTATACGTTATACGTTATACGTTATACGTTATACGTTATACGTTATACGTTATACGTTATACGTTATACGTTATACGTTATACGTTATACGTTATACGTTATACGTTACACGTTATACGTTATACGTTATACTGTATACGTTATACGTTATACGTTATACGTTATACGTTCTACGTCATACGTTATACGTTATACGTTATACGTTATACGTTCTACGTTATACGTTATACGTTAAACGTTGTACGTTATACGTTATACGTAATACCTTATACGTTATACGTTATACGTTATACGTTGTACATTATACGTTATACGTTGAACTTTGTACGATATACGTTATACGATATACGTTATACGTTATACGTTATACGTTAAACGTTGTACGTTATACGTTATACGTCATACGTTATACGTTATACGTTATACGTTCTACGTTATACGTTACACGTTAAACGTTGTACGTTATACGTTATACGTTATACGTTATACGTTATACGTTATACGTTATGCGTTATACGTTATACGTTATACGTTATACGTTATACGTTATACGTTATACGTTATACGTTATACGTTATACGTTAAACGTTATACGTTATACGTTATACGATATACGTTATACGTTATACGTTATACGTTATACGTTATACGTTATACGTTATACCTTATACGTTATACGTTATACGTTATACGTTATACGTTATACGTTATACGTTATACGTTATACGTTATACGTTATACGTTATACGTTAGACGTTATACGTTAAACGTTGTACGTTATACGTTATACGTTATACGTTATACGTTATACGTTATACGTTATACGTTATACGTTATACGTTATACGTTATACGTTATACGTTATACGTTATACGTTATACGTTATACGTTATACGTTATACGTTATACGTTATACGTTATATTATACGTTATACATTATACGTTATGTGTTATAGGATATACGTTATACGTTATACGTTGTACGTTATACGTTATACGTTATACGTTATACGTTATACGTTATACGTTATACGTTAAACGTTGTACGTTATACGTTATACGTTATATAATACGTTATACGTTATACGTTGTACGTTATACGTTATACGTTATACGTTATACGTTATACGTTATACGTTAAACGTTGTACGTTATACGTTATACGTTATACGTTATAAGTTATACGTTATACGTTATACGTTATACGTTATACGTTATACCTTATACGTTATACGTTATACGTTATACGTTATACATTATACGTTATACGTTGAACGTTGTACGATATACGTTATACGTTATACGTTATACGTTATACGTTATACGTTATACGCTAAACGTTGTACGTTATACGTTATACGTCATACGTTATACGTTATACGTTATACGTTATACGTTATACGTTATACGTTATACGTTATACGTTATACTGTATACGTTATACGTTATACGTTATACGTTATACGTTATACGTTATACTGTATACGTTATACGTTATACGTTATACGTTATACGTTATACGTCATACGTTATACGTTATACGTTATACGTTAGACGTTGTACGTTATACGTTATACGTTATACGTTATACGCTATACGTTATACGTTATACGTTATACGTTATACGTTATACGTTATACGTTATACGTTATACGTTATACGTTATACGTTATACGTTATACGTTATACGTTTTATGTTATACGTCATGCGATATACGTTATACGTTATTCGTTATACGGTATACGTTAAACGTTGTACGTTATACGTTATACGTTATACGTTATACGTTATACGTTAAACGTTAAACGTTGTACGTTATACGTTACACGTTATACGTTATACGTTATACGTTATACGTTATACGTTATACGTTATACGTTATACGTTATACGTTATACGATATACTGTATACGTTATACGTTATACGTTATACGTTATACGCCATACGTTATACGTTATACGTTATACGTTATACGTTATACGTTATACGTTATACGTTATACGTTATACGTTATACGTTATACGTTACACGTTATACGTTATACGTTATACTGTATACGTTATACGTTATACGTTATACGTTATACGTTATACGTTATACTGTATACGTTATACGTTATACGTTATACGTTATACGTTATACTGTATACGTTATACGTTATACGTTATACGTTATACGCCATACGTTATACGTTATACGTTATACGTTATACGTTATACGTTATACGTTATACGTTATACGTTACACGTTATACGTTATACGTTATACGTTTCACGTTATACGTTATACGTTACGCGTTATACGTTATACGTTATACTGTATACGTTATACGTTATGCGTTAAACGTTGTACGTTATACGTTATACGTTATACGTTATACGTTATACGTTATACGTTAAACGTTGTACGTTATACGTTATACGTTATACGTCATACGTTATACGTTATACGTTATACGTTATACGTTCTACGTTATACGTTATACGTTAAACGTTGTACGTTATACGTTATACGTTATACGTTATACGTTACACGTTATACGTTATACGTTATAATGTATACGTTATACGTTATGCGTTAAACGTTGTACGTTATACGTTATACGTTATACGTTATACGTTATACGTTATACGTTAAACGTTGTACGTTATACGTTATACGTTATACGTTATACGTTATACGTTATACGTTATACGTTATACGTTATACGTTATACGTTATACCTTATACGTTATACGTTATACGTTATACGTTATACATTATACGTTATACGTTGAACGTTGTACGATATACGTTATACGTTATACGTTATACGTTATACGTTATACGTTAAACGTTGTACTTTATACGTTATACGTCATACGTTATACGTTATACGTTATACGTTATACGTTCTACGTTATACGTTATACGTTATACGTTATACGTTTTACGTTAATCGTTATACGTTATACGTTACACGCTATACGTTATACGTTATACGTTATACGTTATACGTTATACGTTATACGTTATACGTTATACGTTATACGTTATACGTTATAGGTTATACGTTATACGTTATACGTTATACGTTATACGTTATACGTTATACGTTATACGTTCTACGTTATACGTTATACGTTATACGTTATACGTTATACGTTATACGTTATACGTTATACGTTATACGTTATGCGTTATAGGATATACGTTATACGTTGTACGTTGTACGTTATACGTTATACGTTATACGTTATACGTTATACGTTATACGTTATACGTTAAACGTTATACGTTATACGTTATACGATATTCGTTATACGTTATACGTTATACGTTATACGTTATACGTTATACGTTATACGTTATACGTTATACGTTATACGTTATACGTTATACGTTGTACGTTATACGTTATACGTTATACGTTATACGTTAGACGTTGTACGTTATACGTTATACGTTATACGTTATACGCTATACGTTATACGTTATACGTTATACGTTATACGTTATACGTTATACGTTATACGTTATACGTTATACGTTATACGTTATACGTTATACGTTATACGTTATACGTTATATGTTATACGTCATGCGATATACGTTATACGTTATTCGTTATACGGTATACGTTAAACGTTGTACGTTATACGTTATACGTTATACGTTATACGTTATACGTTATACGTTAAACGTTAAACGTTGTACGTTATACGTTACACGTTATACGTTATACGTTATACGTTATACGTTATACGTTATACGTTATACGTTATACGTTATACGTTATACGTTATACGTTATACGTTATACGTTATGCGTTATAGGATATACGTTATACGTTATACGTTGTACGTTATACGTTATACGTTATACGTTATACGTTATACGTTATACGTTATACGTTCTACGTTATACGTTATACGTTATACGTTATACGTTATACGTTATACGTTATACGTTATACGTTATGCGTTATAGGATATACGTTATACGTTGTACGTTGTACGTTATACGTTATACGTTATACGTTATACGTTATACGTTATACGTTATACGTTAAACGTTATACGTTATACGTTATACGATATTCGTTATACGTTATACGTTATACGTTATACGTTATACGTTATACGTTATACGTTATACGTTATACGTTATACGTTGTACGTTATACGTTATACGTTATACGTTATACGTTAGACGTTGTACGTTATACGTTATACGTTATACGTTATACGCTATACGTTATACGTTATACGTTATACGTTATACGTTATACGTTATACGTTATACGTTATACGTTATACGTTATACGTTATACGTTATACGTTATACGTTATACGTTATATGTTATACGTCATGCGATATACGTTATACGTTATTCGTTATACGGTATACGTTAAACGTTGTACGTTATACGTTATACGTTATACGTTATACGTTATACGTTATACGTTAAACGTTAAACGTTGTACGTTATACGTTACACGTTATACGTTATACGTTATACGTTATACGTTATACGTTATACGTTATACGTTATACGTTATACGTTATACGTTATACGTTATACGTTATGCGTTATAGGATATACGTTATACGTTATACGTTGTACGTTATACGTTATACGTTATACGTTATACGTTATACGTTATACGTTATACGTTATACGTTATACGTTATACGTTATACGTTATACGTTATACGTTATACGTTATACGTTATACGTTATACGTTATACGTTACACGTTATACGTTAGACGTTATACGTTAAACGTTGTACGTTATACGTTATACGTTACACGTTAAACGTTGTACGTTATACGTTATACGTTATACGTTATACGTTATACGTTATACGTTATACGTTATACGTTATACGTTATACCTTATACGTTATACGTTATACGTTATACGTTATACATTATACGTTATACGTTGAACGTTATACGTTATACGTTATACGTTATACGTTAGACGTTATACGTTAAACGTTGTACGTTATACGTTATACGTAATACGTTATACGTTATACGTTATACGTTATACGTTATACGTTATACGTTATACGTTATACGTTATACGTTATACGTTATACGTTATACGTTATACGTTATACGTTATACGTTATACGTTATACGTTATATTATACGTTATACATTATACGTTATGTGTTATAGGATATACGTTATACGTTATACGTTGTACGTTATACGTTATACGTTATACGTTATACGTTATACGTTATACGTTAAACGTTGTACGTTATACGTTATACGTTATATAATACGTTATACGTTATACGTTGTACGTTATACGTTATACGTTATACGTTATACGTTATACGTTATACGTTATACGTTATACGTTATACGTTATATTATACGTTATACATTATACGTTATGTGTTATAGGATATACGTTATACGTTATACGTTATACGTTTTATGTTATACGTCATGCGATATACGTTATACGTTATTCGTTATACGGTATACGTTAAACGTTGTACGTTATACGTTATACGTTATACGTTATACGTTATACGTTAAACGTTAAACGTTGTACGTTATACGTTACACGTTATACGTTATACGTTATACGTTATACGTTATACGTTATACGTTATACGTTATACGTTATACGATATACTGTATACGTTATACGTTATACGTTATACGTTATACGCCATACGTTATACGTTATACGTTATACGTTATACGTTATACGTTATACGTTATACGTTATACGTTATACGTTATACGTTATACGTTATACGTTATACGTTACACGTTATACGTTATACGTTATACTGTATACGTTATACGTTATACGTTATACGTTATACGTTATACGTTATACTGTATACGTTATACGTTATACGTTATACGTTATACGTTATACTGTATACGTTATACGTTATACGTTATACGTTATACGCCATACGTTATACGTTATACGTTATACGTTATACGTTATACGTTATACGTTATACGTTATACGTTACACGTTATACGCTATACGTTATACGTTTCACGTTATACGTTATGCGTTACGCGTTATAGGGTGTACGTTAAACGTTATACGTTGTACGTTATACGTTATAAGTTGTACGTTATACGTTCTACGTTATACGTTATACGTTATACGTTATACGTTATACGTTATACGTTATACGTTATACGTTATACGTTATACGTTATACGTTACACGTTATACGTTATACGTTATACTGTATACGTTATACGTTATACGTTATACGTTATACGTTATACTGTATACGTTATACGTTATACGTTATACGTTATACGTTATACGTCATACGTTATACGTTATACGTTATACGTTATACGTTCTACGTTATACGTTATACGTTAAACGTTGTACGTTATACGTTATACGTTATACGTTATACGTTACACGTTATACGTTATACGTTATACTGTATACGTTATACGTTATACGTTAAACGTTGTACGTTATACGTTATACGTTATACGTTATACGTTATACGTTATACGTTAAACGTTGTACGTTATACGTTATACGTTATACGTTATACGTTATACGTTATACGTTATACGTTATACGTTATACGTTATACGTTATACCTTATACGTTATACGTTATACGTTATACGTTATACATTATACGTTATACGTTGAACGTTGTACGATATACGTTATACGTTATACGTTATACGTTATACGTTATACGTTAAACGTTGTACTTTATACGTTATACGTCATACGTTATACGTTATACGTTATACGTTATACGTTCTACGTTATACGTTATACGTTATACGTTATACGTTTTACGTTAATCGTTATACGTTATACGTTACACGCTATACGTTATACGTTATACGTTATACGTTATACGTTATACGTTATACGTTATACGTTATACGTTATACGTTATACGTTATAGGTTATACGTTATACGTTATACGTTATACGTTATACGTTATACGTTAAACGTTCTACGTTATACGTTATACGTTATACGTTATACGTTATACGTTATACGTTATACGTTATACGTTATACGTTATGCGTTATAGGATATACGTTATACGTTGTACGTTGTACATTATACGTTATACGTTATACGTTATACGTTATACGTTATACGTTATACGTTAAACGTTATACGTTATACGTTATACGATATTCGTTATACGTTATACGTTATACGTTATACGTTATACGTTATACGTTATACGTTATACGTTATACGTTATACGTTATACGTTGTACGTTATACGTTATACGTTATACGTTATACGTTAGACGTTGTACGTTATACGTTATACGTTATACGTTATACGCTATACGTTATACGTTATACGTTATACGTTATACGTTATACGTTATACGTTATACGTTATACGTTATACGTTATACGTTATACGTTATACGTTATACGTTATACGTTATATGTTATACGTCATGCGATATACGTTATACGTTATTCGTTATACGGTATACGTTAAACGTTGTACGTTATACGTTATACGTTATACGTTATACGTTATACGTTATACGTTAAACGTTAAACGTTGTACGTTATACGTTACACGTTATACGTTATACGTTATACGTTATACGTTATACGTTATACGTTATACGTTATACGTTATACGTTATACGTTATACGTTATACGTTATGCGTTATAGGATATACGTTATACGTTATACGTTGTACGTTATACGTTATACGTTATACGTTATACGTTATACGTTATACGTTATACGTTATACGTTATACGTTATACGTTATACGTTATACGTTATACGTTATATTATACGTTATACATTATACGTTATGTGTTATAGGATATACGTTATACGTTATACGTTGTACGTTATACGTTATACGTTATACGTTATACGTTATACGTTACACGTTAAACGTTGTACGTTATACGTTATACGTTATACATTATACGTTATACGTTATACGTTATACGTTATACGTTATACGTTATACCTTATACGTTATACGTTATACGTTATACGTTATACGTTATACGTTATACGTTATACGTTATACGTTATACGTTATACGTTATACGTTAGACGTTATACGTTAAACGTTGTACGTTATACGTTATACGTTATACGTTATACGTTATACGTTATACGTTATACGTTATACGTTATACGTTATACGTTATACGTTATACGTTATACGTTATACGTTATACGTTATACGTTATACGTTATACGTTATACGTTATACGTTATACGTTATATTATACGTTATACATTATACGTTATGTGTTATAGGATATACGTTATACGTTATACGTTGTACGTTATACGTTATACGTTATACGTTATACGTTATACGTTATACGTTAAACGTTGTACGTTATACGTTATACGTTATATAATACGTTATACGTTATACGTTGTACGTTATACGTTATACGTTATACGTTATACGTTATACGTTATACGTTATACGTTAAACGTTGTACGTTATACGTTATACGTTATACGTTATACGTTATACGTTATACGTTATACGTTATACGTTATACGTTATACCTTATACGTTATACGTTATACGTTATACGTTATACATTATACGTTATACGTTGAACGTTGTACGATATACGTTATACGTTATACGTTATACGTTATACGTTATACGTTATACGCTAAACGTTGTACGTTATACGTTATACGTCATACGTTATACGTTATACGTTATACGTTATACGTTATACGTTCTACGTTATACGTTATACGTTAAACGTTGTACGTTATACGTTATACGTTATACGTTATTCGTTATACGTTATACGTTATACGTTATACGTTATACGTTATACGTTATACGTTATACGTTATACGTTATACGTTATACGTTATACGTTATACGTTATACGTTACACGTTATACGTTATACGTTATACTGTATACGTTATACGTTATACGTTATACGTTATACGTTATACGTCATACGTTATACGTTATACGTTATACGTTATACGTTCTACGTTATACGTTATACGTTAAACGTTGTACGTTATACGTTATACGTTATACCTTATACGTTATACGTTATACGTTATACGTTGTACATTATACGTTATACGTTGAACTTTGTACGATATACGTTATACGTTATACGTTATACATTATACGTTATACGTTAAACGTTGTACGTTATACGTTATACGTCATACGTTATACGTTGTACGTTATACGTTCTACGTTATACGTTATACGTTAAACGTTGTACGTTATACGTTATACGTTATACGTTATACGTTATACGTTATACGTTATGCGTTATACGTTATACGTTATACGTTATACGTTATACGTTATACGTTATACGTTATACGTTATACGTTATACGTTAAACGTTATACGTTATACGTTATACGATATACGTTATACGTTATACGTTATACGTTATACGTTATACGTTGTACGTTATACGTTATACGTTATACGTTATACGTTATACGTTATACGTTAAACGTTGTACGTTATACGTTATACGTTATATAATACGTTATACGTTATACGTTGTACGTTATACGTTATACGTTATACGTTATACGTTATACGTTATACGTTAAACGTTGTACGTTATACGTTATACGTTATACGTTATACGTTATACGTTATACGTTATACGTTATACGTTATACGTTATACGTTATACCTTATACGTTATACGTTATACGTTATACGTTATACATTATACGTTATACGTTGAACGTTGTACGATATACGTTATACGTTATACGTTATACGTTATACGTTATACGTTATACGCTAAACGTTGTACGTTATACGTTATACGTCATACGTTATACGTTATACGTTATACGTTATACGTTATACGTTATACGTTCTACGTTATACGTTATACGTTAAACGTTGTACGTTATTCGTTATACGTTATACGTTATTCGTTATACGTTATACGTTATACGTTATACGTTATACGTTATACGTTATACGTTATACGTTATACGTTATACGTTATACGTTATACGTTATACGTTATACGTTATACGTTACACGTTATACGTTATACGTTATACTGTATACGTTATACGTTATACGTTATACGTTATACGTTATACGTCATACGTTATACGTTATACGTTATACGTTATACGTTCTACGTTATACGTTATACGTTAAACGTTGTACGTTATACGTTATACGTTATACCTTATACGTTATACGTTATACGTTATACGTTGTACATTATACGTTATACGTTGAACTTTGTACGATATACGTTATACGTTATACGTTATACGTTATACGTTATACGTTAAACGTTGTACGTTATACGTTATACGTCATACGTTATACGTTATACGTTATACGTTCTACGTTATACGTTATACGTTAAACGTTGTACGTTATACGTTATACGTTATACGTTATACGTTATACGTTATACGTTATGCGTTATACGTTATACGTTATACGTTATACGTTATACGTTATACGTTATACGTTATACGTTATACGTTATACGTTAAACGTTATACGTTATACGTTATACGATATACGTTATACGTTATACGTTATACGTTATACGTTATACGTTATACGTTATACGTTATACGTTATACGTTATACGTTATACGTTATACGTTATACGTTATACGTTATACGTTATACGTTATACGTTATACGTTATACGTTATACGTTATACGTTATACGTTATACGTTATACGTTATACGTTATACGTTATACGTTATACGTTATACGTTATACGTTATACGTTATACGTTATACGTTATACGTTATGCGTTATAAGATATACGTTATACGTTATACGTTGTACGTTATACGTTATACGTTATACGTTATACGTTATACGTTATACGTTATACGTTAAACGTTATACGTTATACGTTATACGATATACGTTATACGTTATACGTTATACGTTATACGTTATACGTTATACGTTATACGTTATACGTTATACGTTATACGTTATACGTTATACGTTATACGTTATACGTTATGCGTTATAGGATATACGTTATACGTTATACGTTGTACGTTATACGTTATACGTTATACGTTATACGTTATACGTTATACGTTATACGTTAAACGTTATACGTTATACGTTATACGATATACGTTATACGTTATACGTTATACGTTATACGTTATACGTTATACGTTATACGTTATACGTTATACGTTATACGTTATACGTTATACGTTATACGTTATACGTTATACGTTATACGTTATACGTTATACGTTATACGTTATACGTTATACGTTATACGTTATACGTTATACGTTATGCGTTATAGGATATACGTTATACGTTATACGTTGTACGTTATACGTTATACGTTATACGTTATACGTTATACGTTATACGTTATACGTTAAACGTTATACGTTATACGTTATACGATATACGTTATACGTTATACGTTATACGTTATACGTTATACGTTATACGTTATACGTTATACGTTATACGTTATACGTTATACGTTATACGTTCTACGTTATACGTTATACGTTAAACGTTGTACGTTATACGTTATACGTTATACCTTATACGTTATACGTTATACGTTATACGTTGTACATTATACGTTATACGTTGAACTTTGTACGATATACGTTATACGTTATACGTTATACGTTATACGTTATACGTTAAACGTTGTACGTTATACGTTATACGTCATACGTTATACGTTATACGTTATACGTTCTACGTTATACGTTATACGTTACACGTTAAACGTTGTACGTTATACGTTATACGTTATACATTATACGTTATACGTTATACGTTATACGTTATACGTTATACGTTATACCTTATACGTTATACGTTATACGTTATACGTTATACGTTATACGTTATACGTTATACGTTATACGTTATACGTTATACGTTATACGTTAGACGTTATACGTTAAACGTTGTACGTTATACGTTATACGTTATACGTTATACGTTATACGTTATACGTTATACGTTATACGTTATACGTTATACGTTATACGTTATACGTTATACGTTATACGTTATACGTTATACGTTATACGTTATACGTTATACGTTATACGTTATACGCTAAACGTTGTACGTTATACGTTATACGTCATACGTTATACGTTATACGTTATACGTTATACGTTATACGTTATACGTTATACGTTATACGTTAAACGTTGTACGTTATACGTTATACGTTATACGTTATTCGTTATACGTTATACGTTATACGTTATACGTTATACGTTATACGTTATACGTTATACGTTATACGTTATACGTTATACGTTATACGTTATACGTTATACGTTATACGTTACACGTTATACGTTATACGTTATACTGTATACGTTATACGTTATACGTTATACGTTATACGTTATACGTCATACGTTATACGTTATACGTTATACGTTATACGTTCTACGTTATACGTTATACGTTAAACGTTGTACGTTATACGTTATACGTTATACCTTGTACGTTATACGTTATACGTTATACGTTGTACATTATACGTTATACGTTGAACTTTGTACGATATACGTTATACGTTATACGTTATACGTTATACGTTATACGTTAAACGTTGTACGTTATACGTTATACGTCATACGTTATACGTTGTACGTTATACGTTCTACGTTATACGTTATACGTTAAACGTTGTACGTTATACGTTATACGTTATACGTTATACGTTATACGTTATACGTTATGCGTTATACGTTATACGTTATACGTTATACGTTATACGTTATACGTTATACGTTATACGTTATACGTTATACGTTAAACGTTATACGTTATACGTTATACGTTATACGTTATACGTTATACGTTATACGTTATACGTTATACGTCATACGTTATACGTTATACGCTAAACGTTGTACGTTATACGTTATACGTCATACGTTATACGTTATACGTTATACGTTATACGTTATACGTTCTACGTTATACGTTATACGTTAAACGTTGTACGTTATACGTTATACGTTATACGTTATTCGTTATACGTTATACGTTATACGTTATACGTTATACGTTATACGTTATACGTTATACGTTATACGTTATACGTTATACGTTATACGTTATACGTTATACGTTATACGTTACACGTTATACGTTATACGTTATACTGTATACGTTATACGTTATACGTTATACGTTATACGTTATACGTCATACGTTATACGTTATACGTTATACGTTATACGTTCTACGTTATACGTTATACGTTAAACGTTGTACGTTATACGTTATACGTTATACCTTATACGTTATACGTTATACGTTATACGTTGTACATTATACGTTATACGTTGAACTTTGTACGATATACGTTATACGTTATACGTTATACGTTATACGTTATACGTTAAACGTTGTACGTTATACGTTATACGTCATACGTTATACGTTGTACGTTATACGTTCTACGTTATACGTTATACGTTAAACGTTGTACGTTATACGTTATACGTTATACGTTATACGTTATACGTTATACGTTATGCGTTATACGTTATACGTTATACGTTATACGTTATACGTTATACGTTATACGTTATACGTTATACGTTATACGTTAAACGTTATACGTTATACGTTATACGATATACGTTATACGTTATACGTTATACGTTATACTGTATACGTTATACGTTATACGTTATACGTTATACGTTATACGTCATACGTTATACGTTATACGTTATACGTTATACGTTCTACGTTATACGTTATACGTTAAACGTTGTACGTTATACGTTATACGTTATACCTTATACGTTATACGTTATACGTTATACGTTGTACATTATACGTTATACGTTGAACTTTGTACGATATACGTTATACGTTATACGTTATACGTTATACGTTATACGTTAAACGTTGTACGTTATACGTTATACGTCATACGTTATACGTTATACGTTATACGTTCTACGTTATACGTTATACGTTAAACGTTGTACGTTATACGTTATACGTTATACGTTATACGTTATACGTTATACGTTATACGTTATGCGTTATACGTTATACGTTATACGTTATACGTTATACGTTATACGTTATACGTTATACGTTATACGTTAAACGTTGTACGTTATACGTTCTACGTTATACGTTATACGTTAAACGTTGTACGTTATACGTTATACGTTATACCTTATACGTTATACGTTATACGTTATACGTTGTACATTATACGTTATACGTTGAACTTTGTACGATATACGTTATACGTTATACGTTATACGTTATACGTTATACGTTAAACGTTGTACGTTATACGTTATACGTCATACGTTATACGTTGTACGTTATACGTTCTACGTTATACGTTATACGTTAAACGTTGTACGTTATACGTTATACGTTATACGTTATACGTTATACGTTATACGTTATGCGTTATACGTTATACGTTATACGTTATACGTTATACGTTATACGTTATACGTTATACGTTATACGTTATACGTTAAACGTTATACGTTATACGTTATACGTTATACGTTATACGTTATACGTTATACGTTATACGTTATACGTTATACGTTATACGTTATACGTTATACGCTAAACGTTGTACGTTATACGTTATACGTCATACGTTATACGTTATACGTTATACGTTATACGTTATACGTTCTACGTTATACGTTATACGTTAAACGTTGTACGTTATACGTTATACGTTATACGTTATTCGTTATACGTTATACGTTATACGTTATACGTTATACGTTATACGTTATACGTTATACGTTATACGTTATACGTTATACGTTATACGTTATACGTTATACGTTATACGTTACACGTTATACGTTATACGTTATACTGTATACGTTATACGTTATACGTTATACGTTATACGTTATACGTCATACGTTATACGTTATACGTTATACGTTATACGTTCTACGTTATACGTTATACGTTAAACGTTGTACGTTATACGTTATACGTTATACCTTATACGTTATACGTTATACGTTATACGTTGTACATTATACGTTATACGTTGAACTTTGTACGATATACGTTATACGTTATACGTTATACGTTATACGTTATACGTTATACGTTAAACGTTGTACGTTATACGTTATACGTCATACGTTATACGTTGTACGTTATACGTTCTACGTTATACGTTATACGTTAAACGTTGTACGTTATACGTTATACGTTATACGTTATACGTTATACGTTATACGTTATGCGTTATACGTTATACGTTATACGTTATACGTTATACGTTATACGTTATACGTTATACGTTATACGTTATACGTTAAACGTTATACGTTATACGTTATACGATATACGTTATACGTTATACGTTATACGTTATACTGTATACGTTATACGTTATACGTTATACGTTATACGTTATACGTCATACGTTATACGTTATACGTTATACGTTATACGTTCTACGTTATACGTTATACGTTAAACGTTGTACGTTATACGTTATACGTTATACCTTATACGTTATACGTTATACGTTATACGTTGTACATTATACGTTATACGTTGAACTTTGTACGATATACGTTATACGTTATACGTTATACGTTATACGTTATACGTTAAACGTTGTACGTTATACGTTATACGTCATACGTTATACGTTATACGTTATACGTTCTACGTTATACGTTATACGTTAAACGTTGTACGTTATACGTTATACGTTATACGTTATACGTTATACGTTATACGTTATACGTTATGCGTTATACGTTATACGTTATACGTTATACGTTATACGTTATACGTTATACGTTATACGTTATACGTTATACGTTAAACGTTATACGTTATACGTTATACGATATACGTTATACGTTATACGTTATACGTTATACGTTATACGTTATACGTTATACGTTATACGTTATACGTTATACGTTATACGTTATACGTTATACGTTATACGTTATACGTTATACGTTATACGTTATACGTTATACGTTATACGTTATACGTTATACGTTATACGTTATACGTTATACGTTATACGTTATACGTTATACGTTATACGTTATACGTTATGCGTTATAAGATATACGTTATACGTTATACGTTGTACGTTATACGTTATACGTTATACGTTATACGTTATACGTTATACGTTATACGTTAAACGTTATACGTTATACGTTATACGATATACGTTATACGTTATACGTTATACGTTATACGTTATACGTTATACGTTATACGTTATACGTTATACGTTATACGTTATACGTTATACGTTATACGTTATACGTTATACGTTATGCGTTATAGGATATACGTTATACGTTATACGTTGTACGTTATACGTTATACGTTATACGTTATACGTTATACGTTATACGTTATACGTTAAACGTTATACGTTATACGTTATACGATATACGTTATACGTTATACGTTATACGTTATACGTTATACGTTATACGTTATACGTTATACGTTATACGTTATTCGTTATACGTTATACGTTATACGTTATACGTTATACGTTATACGTTATACGTTATACGTTATACGTTATACGTTATACGTTATACGTTATACGTTATGCGTTATAGGATATACGTTATACGTTATACGTTGTACGTTATACGTTATACGTTATACGTTATACGTTATACGTTATACGTTATACGTTATACGTTAAACGTTATACGTTATACGTTATACGATATACGTTATACGTTATACGTTATACGTTATACGTTATACGTTATACGTTATACGTTATACGTTATACGTTATACGTTATACGTTATACGTTGTACGTTATACGTTATACGTTATACGTTATACGTTAGACGTTGTACGTTATACGTTATACGTTATACGTTATACGCTATACGTTATACGTTATACGTTATACGTTATACGTTATACGTTATACGTTATACGTTATACGTTATACGTTATACGTTATACGTTATACGTTATACGTTTTATGTTATACGTCATGCGATATACGTTATACGTTATTCGTTATACGGTATACGTTAAACGTTGTACGTTATACGTTATACGTTATACGTTATACGTTATACGTTAAACGTTAAACGTTGTACGTTATACGTTATACGTTATACGTTATACGTTATACGTTACACGTTATACGTCATACGTTATACTGTATACGTTATACGTTATACGTTACGCGTTATAGGGTATACGTTATACGTTATACGTTGTACGTTATACGTTATAAGTTGTACGTTATACGTTCTACGTTATACGTTATACGTTATACGTTATACGTTATACGTTATACGTTACACGTTATACGTTATACGTTATACGTTTCACGTTATACGTTATACGTTACGCGTTATAGGGTATACGTTATACGTTATACGTTGTACGTTATACGTTATAAGTTGTACGTTATACGTTCTACGTTATACGTTATACGTTATACGTTATACGTTATACGTTATACGTTATACGTTATACGTTATACGTTATACGTTATACGTTACACGTTATACGTTATACGTTATACTGTATACGTTATACGTTATACGTTATACGTTATACGTTATACGTTATACTGTATACGTTATACGTTATACGTTATACGTTATACGTTATACGTCATACGTTATACGTTATACGTTATACGTTATACGTTATACGTTCTACGTTATACGTTATACGTTAAACGTTGTACGTTATACGTTATACGTTATACGTTATACGTTACACGTTATACGTTATACGTTATACTGTATACGTTATACGTTATACGTTAAACGTTGTACGTTATACGTTATACGTTATACGTTATACGTTATACGTTAAACGTTGTACGTTATACGTTATACGTTATACGTTATACGTTATACGTTATACGTTATACGTTATACGTTATACGTTATACCTTATACGTTATACGTTATACGTTATACGTTATACGTTATACATTATACGTTATACGTTGAACGTTGTACGATATACGTTATACGTTATACGTTATACGTTAAACGTTGTACTTTATACGTTATACGTCATACGTTATACGTTATACGTTATACGTTATACGTTCTACGTTATACGTTATACGTTATACGTTATACGTTTTACGTTAATCGTTATACGTTATACGTTACACGCTATACGTTATACGTTATACGTTATACGTTATACGTTATACGTTATACGTTATACGTTATACGTTATACGTTATACGTTATACGTTATACGTTATAGGTTATACGTTATACGTTATACGTTATACGTTATACGTTATACGTTATACGTTCTACGTTATACGTTATACGTTATACGTTATACGTTATACGTTATACGTTATACGTTATACGTTATGCGTTATAGGATATACGTTATACGTTGTACGTTGTACGTTATACGTTATACGTTATACGTTATACGTTATACGTTATACGTTATACGTTAAACGTTATACGTTATACGTTATACGATATTCGTTATACGTTATACGTTATACGTTATACGTTATACGTTATACGTTATACGTTATACGTTATACGTTATACGTTATACGTTATACGTTATACATTGTACGTTATACGTTATACGTTATACGTTATACGTTAGACGTTGTACGTTATACGTTATACGTTATACGTTATACGCTATACGTTATACGTTATACGTTATACGTTATACGTTATACGTTATACGTTATACGTTATACGTTATACGTTATACGTTATACGTTATACGTTATACGTTATACGTTATACGTTATACGTTATACGTTATATGTTATACGTCATGCGATATACGTTATACGTTATTCGTTATACGGTATACGTTAAACGTTGTACGTTATACGTTATACGTTATACGTTATACGTTATACGTTATACGTTAAACGTTAAACGTTGTACGTTATACGTTACACGTTATACGTTATACGTTATACGTTATACGTTATACGTTATACGTTATACGTTATACGTTATACGTTATACGTTATACGTTATGCGTTATAGGATATACGTTATACGTTATACGTTGTACGTTATACGTTATACGTTATACGTTATACGTTATACGTTATACGTTATACGTTATACGTTATACGTTATATTATACGTTATACATTATACGTTATGTGTTATAGGATATACGTTATACGTTATACGTTGTACGTTATACGTTATACGTTATACGTTATACGTTATACGTTACACGTTAAACGTTGTACGTTATACGTTATACGTTATACATTATACGTTATACGTTATACGTTATACGTTATACGTTATACGTTATACCTTATACGTTATACGTTATACGTTATACGTTATACGTTATACGTTATACGTTATACGTTATACGTTATACGTTATACGTTATACGTTAGACGTTATACGTTAAACGTTGTACGTTATACGTTATACGTTATACGTTATACGTTATACGTTATACGTTATACGTTATACGTTATACGTTATACATTATACGTTATACGTTATACGTTATACGTTATACGTTATACGTTATACGTTATACGTTATACGTTATACGTTATATTATACGTTATACATTATACGTTATGTGTTATAGGATTTACGTTATACGTTATACGTTGTACGTTATACGTTATACGTTATACGTTATACGTTATACGTTATACGTTATACGTTAAACGTTGTACGTTATACGTTATACGTTATACGTTATACGTTATACGTTATACGTTAAACGTTGTACGTTATACGTTATACGTTATACGTTATACGTTATACGTTATACGTTATACGTCATACGTTATACGTTATACGTTATACGTTATACGTTATACGTTCTACGTTATACGTTATACCTTATACGTTATACGTTATACGTTATACGTTATACATTATACGTTATACGTTATACATTATACGTTATACGTTATACGTTATACGTTATACGTTATACGTTATACCTTATACGTTATACGTTATACGTTATACGTTATACGTTATACGTTATACGTTATACGTTATATTATACGTTATACATTATACGTTATGTGTTATAGGATATACGTTATACGTTATACGTTGTACGTTATACGTTATACGTTATACGTTATACGTTGTACGTTATACGTTATACGTTATACGTTATACGTTATACGTTATACGTTATACGTTAAACGTTGTACGTTATACGTTATACGTTATACGTTATACGTTATACGTTATACGTTATACGTTATACGTTATACGTTATACCTTATACGTTATACGTTATACGTTATACGTTATACATTATACGTTATACGTTGAACGTTGTACGATATACGTTATACGTTATACGTTATACGTTATACGTTATACGTTATACGCTAAACGTTGTACGTTATACGTTATACGTCATACGTTATACGTTATACGTTATACGTTATACGTTATACGTTCTACGTTATACGTTATACGTTAAACGTTGTACGTTATACGTTATACGTTATACGTTATTTGTTATACGTTATACGTTATAAGTTATACGTTATACGTTATACGTTATACGTTATACGTTATACGTTATGCGTTTTACGTTATACGTTATACGTTATACGTTACACGTTATACGTTATACGTTATACTGTATACGTTATACGTTATACGTTATACGTTATACGTTATACGTCATACGTTATACGTTATACGTTATACGTTATACGTTCTACGTTATACGTTATACGTTAAACGTTGTACGTTATACGTTATACGTTATACCTTATACGTTATACGTTATACGTTATACGTTGTACATTATACGTTATACGTTGAACTTTGTACGATATACGTTATACGTTATACGTTATACGTTATACGTTATACGTTATACGTTAAACGTTGTACGTTATACGTTATACGTCATACGTTATACGTTGTACGTTATACGTTCTACGTTATACGTTATACGTTAAACGTTGTACGTTATACGTTATACGTTATACGTTATACGTTATACGTTATACGTTATGCGTTATACGTTATACGTTATACGTTATACGTTATACGTTATACGTTATACGTTATACGTTATACGTTATACGTTAAACGTTATACGTTATACGTTATACGATATACGTTATACGTTATACGTTATACGTTATACGTTATACGTTGTACGTTATACGTTATACGTTATACGTTATACGTTCTACGTTATACGTTATACGTTATACGTTATACGTTTTACGTTAATCGTTATACGTTATACGTTACACGCTATACGTTATACGTTATACGTTATACGTTATACGTTATACGTTATACGTTATACGTTATACGTTATACGTTATACGTTATACGTTATAGGTTATACGTTATACGTTATACGTTATACGTTATACGTTATACGTTATACGTTCTACGTTATACGTTATACATTATACGTTATACGTTATACGTTATACGTTATACGTTATACGTTATACGTTATACGTTATGCGTTATAGGATATACGTTATACGTTGTACGTTGTACGTTATACGTTATACGTTATACGTTATACGTTATACGTTATACGTTATACGTTAAACGTTATACGTTATACGTTATACGATATTCGTTATACGTTATACGTTATACGTTATACGTTATACGTTATACGTTATACGTTATACGTTATACGTTATACGTTATACGTTATACATTGTACGTTATACGTTATACGTTATACGTTATACGTTAGACGTTATACGTTAAACGTTAAACGTTGTACGTTATACGTTATACGTTATACGTTATACGTTATACGTTACACGTTATACGTTATACGTTATACTGTATACGTTATACGTTATACGTTACGCGTTATAGGGTATACGTTATACGTTATACGTTGTACGTTATACGTTATAAGTTGTACGTTATACGTTCTACGTTATACGTTATACGTTATACGTTATACGTTATACGTTATACGTTACACGTTATACGTTATACGTTATACGTTTCACGTTATACGTTATACGTTACGCGTTATAGGGTATACGTTATACGTTATACGTTGTACGTTATACGTTATAAGTTGTACGTTATACGTTCTACGTTATACGTTATACGTTATACGTTATACGTTATACGTTATACGTTATACGTTATACGTTATACGTTACACGTTATACGTTATACGTTATACTGTATACGTTATACGTTATACGTTATACGTTATACGTTATACGTTATACTGTATACGTTATACGTTATACGTTATACGTTATACGTTATACGTCATACGTTATACGTTATACGTTATACGTTATACGTTCTACGTTATACGTTATACGTTAAACGTTGTACGTTATACGTTATACGTTATACGTTATACGTTACACGTTATACGTTATACGTTATACTGTATACGTTATACGTTATACGTTAAACGTTGTACGTTATACGTTATACGTTATACGTTATACGTTATACGTTATACGTTAAACGTTGTACGTTATACGTTATACGTTATACGTTATACGTTATACGTTATACGTTATACGTTATACGTTATACGTTATACCTTATACGTTATACGTTATACGTTATACGTTATACGTTATACGTTATACCTTATACGTTATACGTTATACGTTATACGTTATACGTTATACATTATACGTTATACGTTGAACGTTGTACGATATACGTTATACGTTATACGTTATACGTTAAACGTTGTACTTTATACGTTATACGTCATACGTTATACGTTATACGTTATACGTTATACGTTCTACGTTATACGTTATACGTTATACGTTATACGTTTTACGTTAATCGTTATACGTTATACGTTACACGCTATACGTTATACGTTATACGTTATACGTTATACGTTATACGTTATACGTTATACGTTATACGTTATACGTTATACGTTATACGTTATAGGTTATACGTTATACGTTATACGTTATACGTTATACGTTATACGTTATACGTTCTACGTTATACGTTATACGTTATACGTTATACGTTATACGTTATACGTTATACGTTATACGTTATGCGTTATAGGATATACGTTATACGTTGTACGTTGTACGTTATACGTTATACGTTATACGTTATACGTTATACGTTATACGTTATACGTTAAACGTTATACGTTATACGTTATACGATATTCGTTATACGTTATACGTTATACGTTATACGTTATACGTTATACGTTATACGTTATACGTTATACGTTATACGTTATACATTGTACGTTATACGTTATACGTTATACGTTATACGTTAGACGTTGTACGTTATACGTTATACGTTATACGTTATACGTTATACGTTATACGTTATACGTTATACGTTATACGTTATACGTTATACGTTATACGTTATACGTTATACGTTATACGTTATACGTTATACGTTATACGTTATACGTTATACGTTATACGTTATACGTTATACGTTATATTATACGTTATACATTATACGTTATGTGTTATAGGATTTACGTTATACGTTATACGTTGTACGTTATACGTTATACGTTATACGTTATACGTTATACGTTATACGTTATACGTTAAACGTTGTACGTTATACGTTATACGTTATACGTTATACGTTATACGTTATACGTTAAACGTTGTACGTTATACGTTATACGTTATACGTTATACGTTATACGTTATACGTTATACGTTGTACGTTATACGTTATACCTTATACGTTATACGTTATACGTTATACGTTATACATTATACGTTATACGTTATACATTATACGTTATACGTTATACGTTATACGTTATACGTTATACGTTATACCTTATACGTTATACGTTATACGTTATACGTTATACGTTATACGTTATACGTTATACGTTATATTATACGTTATACATTATACGTTATGTGTTATAGGATATACGTTATACGTTATACGTTGTACGTTATACGTTATACGTTATACGTTATACGTTGTACGTTATACGTTATACGTTAAACGTTGTACGTTATACGTTATACGTTATACGTTATTCGTTATACGTTATACGTTATAAGTTATACGTTATACGTTATACGTTATACGTTATACGTTATACGTTATGCGTTTTACGTTATACGTTATACGTTATACGTTACACGTTATACGTTCTACGTTATACGTTATACGTTATACGTTATACGTTATACGTTATACGTTATACGTTATACGTTATACCTTATACGTTATACGTTATACGTTATACGTTATACATTATACGTTATACGTTGAACGTTGTACGATATACGTTATACGTTATACGTTATACGTTATACGTTATACGTTATACGCTAAACGTTGTACGTTATACGTTATACGTCATACGTTATACGTTATACGTTATACGTTATACGTTATACGTTCTACGTTATACGTTATACGTTAAACGTTGTACGTTATACGTTATACGTTATACGTTATTCGTTATACGTTATACGTTATAAGTTATACGTTATACGTTATACGTTATACGTTATACGTTATACGTTATGCGTTTTACGTTATACGTTATACGTTATACGTTACACGTTATACGTTATACGTTATACTGTATACGTTATACGTTATACGTTATACGTTATACGTTATACGTCATACGTTATACGTTATACGTTATACGTTATACGTTCTACGTTATACGTTATACGTTAAACGTTGTACGTTATACGTTATACGTTATACCTTATACGTTATACGTTATACGTTATACGTTGTACATTATACGTTATACGTTGAACTTTGTACGATATACGTTATACGTTATACGTTATACGTTATACGTTATACGTTAAACGTTGTACGTTATACGTTATACGTCATACGTTATACGTTGTACGTTATACGTTCTACGTTATACGTTATACGTTAAACGTTGTACGTTATACGTTATACGTTATACGTTATACGTTATACGTTATACGTTATGCGTTATACGTTATACGTTATACGTTATACGTTATACGTTATACGTTATACGTTATACGTTATACGTTATACGTTAAACGTTATACGTTATACGTTATACGATATACGTTATACGTTATACGTTATACGTTATACGTTATACGTTGTACGTTATACGTTATACGTTATACGTTATACGTTCTACGTTATACGTTATACGTTATACGTTATACGTTTTACGTTAATCGTTATACGTTATACGTTACACGCTATACGTTATACGTTATACGTTATACGTTATACGTTATACGTTATACGTTATACGTTATACGTTATACGTTATACGTTATACGTTATAGGTTATACGTTATACGTTATACGTTATACGTTATACGTTATACGTTATACGTTCTACGTTATACGTTATACGTTATACGTTATACGTTATACGTTATACGTTATACGTTATACGTTATGCGTTATAGGATATACGTTATACGTTGTACGTTGTACGTTATACGTTATACGTTATACGTTATACGTTATACGTTATACGTTATACGTTAAACGTTATACGTTATACGTTATACGATATTCGTTATACGTTATACGTTATACGTTATACGTTATACGTTATACGTTATACGTTATACGTTATACGTTATACGTTATACATTGTACGTTATACGTTATACGTTATACGTTATACGTTAGACGTTATACGTTAAACGTTAAACGTTGTACGTTATACGTTATACGTTATACGTTATACGTTATACGTTACACGTTATACGTTATACGTTATACTGTATACGTTATACGTTATACGTTACGCGTTATAGGGTATACGTTATACGTTATACGTTGTACGTTATACGTTATAAGTTGTACGTTATACGTTCTACGTTATACGTTATACGTTATACGTTATACGTTATACGTTATACGTTACACGTTATACGTTATACGTTATACGTTTCACGTTATACGTTATACGTTACGCGTTATAGGGTATACGTTATACGTTATACGTTGTACGTTATACGTTATAAGTTGTACGTTATACGTTCTACGTTATACGTTATACGTTATACGTTATACGTTATACGTTATACGTTATACGTTATACGTTATACGTTATACGTTACACGTTATACGTTATACGTTATACTGTATACGTTATACGTTATACGTTATACGTTATACGTTATACGTTATACTGTATACGTTATACGTTATACGTTATACGTTATACGTTATACGTCATACGTTATACGTTATACGTTATACGTTATACGTTCTACGTTATACGTTATACGTTAAACGTTGTACGTTATACGTTATACGTTATACGTTATACGTTACACGTTATACGTTATACGTTATACTGTATACGTTATACGTTATACGTTAAACGTTGTACGTTATACGTTATACGTTATACGTTATACGTTATACGTTATACGTTAAACGTTGTACGTTATACGTTATACGTTATACGTTATACGTTATACGTTATACGTTATACGTTATACGTTATACGTTATACCTTATACGTTATACGTTATACGTTATACGTTATACGTTATACATTATACGTTATACGTTGAACGTTGTACGATATACGTTATACGTTATACGTTATACGTTAAACGTTGTACTTTATACGTTATACGTCATACGTTATACGTTATACGTTATACGTTATACGTTCTACGTTATACGTTATACGTTATACGTTATACGTTTTACGTTAATCGTTATACGTTATACGTTACACGCTATACGTTATACGTTATACGTTATACGTTATACGTTATACGTTATACGTTATACGTTATACGTTATACGTTATACGTTATACGTTATAGGTTATACGTTATACGTTATACGTTATACGTTATACGTTATACGTTATACGTTCTACGTTATACGTTATACGTTATACGTTATACGTTATACGTTATACGTTATACGTTATACGTTATGCGTTATAGGATATACGTTATACGTTGTACGTTGTACGTTATACGTTATACGTTATACGTTATACGTTATACGTTATACGTTATATGTTATACGTCATGCGATATACGTTATACGTTATTCGTTATACGGTATACGTTAAACGTTGTACGTTATACGTTATACGTTATACGTTATACGTTATACGTTAAACGTTAAACGTTGTACGTTATACGTTACACGTTATACGTTATACGTTATACGTTATACGTTATACGTTATACGTTATACGTTATACGTTATACGTTATACGTTATACGTTATGCGTTATAGGATATACGTTATACGTTATACGTTGTACGTTATACGTTATACGTTATACGTTATACGTTATACGTTATACGTTATACGTTATACGTTATACGTTATACGTTATATTATACGTTATACATTATACGTTATGTGTTATAGGATATACGTTATACGTTATACGTTGTACGTTATACGTTATACGTTATACGTTATACGTTATACGTTACACGTTAAACGTTGTACGTTATACGTTATACGTTATACATTATACGTTATACGTTATACGTTATACGTTATACGTTATACGTTATACCTTATACGTTATACGTTATACGTTATACGTTATACGTTATACGTTATACGTTATACGTTATACGTTATACGTTATACGTTATACGTTAGACGTTATACGTTAAACGTTGTACGTTATACGTTATACGTTATACGTTATACGTTATACGTTATACGTTATACGTTATACGTTATACGTTATACGTTATACGTTATACGTTATACGTTATACGTTATACGTTATACGTTATACGTTATACGTTATACGTTATACGTTATATTATACGTTATACATTATACGTTATGTGTTACAGGATTTACGTTATACGTTATACGTTGTACGTTATACGTTATACGTTATACGTTATACGTTATACGTTATACGTTATACGTTAAACGTTGTACGTTATACGTTATACGTTATACGTTATACGTTATACGTTATACGTTAAACGTTGTACGTTATACGTTATACGTTATACGTTATACGTTATACGTTATACGTTATACGTTATACGTTATACGTTATACCTTATACGTTATACGTTATACGTTATACGTTATACATTATACGTTATACGTTATACATTATACGTTATACGTTATACGTTATACGTTATACGTTATACGTTATACCTTATACGTTATACGTTATACGTTATACGTTATACGTTATACGTTATACGTTATACGTTATATTATACGTTATACATTATACGTTATGTGTTATAGGATATACGTTATACGTTATACGTTGTACGTTATACGTTATACGTTATACGTTATACGTTGTACGTTATACGTTATACGTTATACGTTATACGTTATACGTTATACGTTATACGTTAAACGTTGTACGTTATACGTTATACGTTATACGTTATACGTTATACGTTATACGTTATACGTTATACGTTATACGTTATACCTTATACGTTATACGTTATACGTTATACGTTATACATTATACGTTATACGTTGAACGTTGTACGATATACGTTATACGTTATACGTTATACGTTATACGTTATACGTTATACGCTAAACGTTGTACGTTATACGTTATACGTCATACGTTATACGTTATACGTTATACGTTATACGTTATACGTTCTACGTTATACGTTATACGTTAAACGTTGTACGTTATACGTTATACGTTATACGTTATTCGTTATACGTTATACGTTATAAGTTATACGTTATACGTTATACGTTATACGTTATACGTTATACGTTATGCGTTTTACGTTATACGTTATACGTTATACGTTACACGTTATACGTTATACGTTATACTGTATACGTTATACGTTATACGTTATACGTTATACGTTATACGTCATACGTTATACGTTATACGTTATACGTTATACGTTCTACGTTATACGTTATACGTTAAACGTTGTACGTTATACGTTATACGTTATACCTTATACGTTATACGTTATACGTTATACGTTGTACATTATACGTTATACGTTGAACTTTGTACGATATACGTTATACGTTATACGTTATACGTTATACGTTATACGTTAAACGTTGTACGTTATACGTTATACGTCATACGTTATACGTTGTACGTTATACGTTCTACGTTATACGTTATACGTTAAACGTTGTACGTTATACGTTATACGTTATACGTTATACGTTATACGTTATACGTTATGCGTTATACGTTATACGTTATACGTTATACGTTATACGTTATACGTTATACGTTATACGTTATACGTTATACGTTAAACGTTATACGTTATACGTTATACGATATACGTTATACGTTATACGTTATACGTTATACGTTATACGTTGTACGTTATACGTTATACGTTATACGTTATACGTTATACGTTATACGTTAAACGTTGTACGTTATACGTTATACGTTATATAATACGTTATACGTTATACGTTGTACGTTATACGTTATGCGTTATACGTTATACGTTATACGTTATACGTTATACGTTAAACGTTGTACGTTATACGTTATACGTTATACGTTATACGTTATACGTTATACGTTATACGTTATACGTTATACGTTATACCTTATACGTTATACGTTATACGTTATACGTTATACATTATACGTTATACGTTGAACGTTGTACGATATACGTTATACGTTATACGTTATACGTTATACGTTATACGTTATACGCTAAACGTTGTACGTTATACGTTATACGTCATACGTTATACGTTATACGTTATACGTTATACGTTATACGTTCTACGTTATACGTTATACGTTAAACGTTGTACGTTATTCGTTATACGTTATACGTTATTCGTTATACGTTATACGTTATACGTTATACGTTATACGTTATACGTTATACGTTATACGTTATACGTTATACGTTATACGTTATACGTTATACGTTATACGTTATACGTTACACGTTATACGTTATACGTTATACTGTATACGTTATACGTTATACGTTATACGTTATACGTTATACGTCATACGTTATACGTTATACGTTATACGTTATACGTTCTACGTTATACGTTATACGTTAAACGTTGTACGTTATACGTTATACGTTATACCTTATACGTTATACGTTATACGTTATACGTTGTACATTATACGTTATACGTTGAACTTTGTACGATATACGTTATACGTTATACGTTATACGTTATACGTTATACGTTAAACGTTGTACGTTATACGTTATACGTCATACGTTATACGTTATACGTTATACGTTCTACGTTATACGTTATACGTTAAACGTTGTACGTTATACGTTATACGTTATACGTTATACGTTATACGTTATACGTTATGCGTTATACGTTATACGTTATACGTTATACGTTATACGTTATACGTTATACGTTATACGTTATACGTTATACGTTAAACGTTATACGTTATACGTTATACGATATACGTTATACGTTATACGTTATACGTTATACGTTATACGTTATACGTTATACGTTATACGTTATACGTTATACGTTATACGTTATACGTTATACGTTATACGTTATACGTTATACGTTATACGTTATACGTTATACGTTATACGTTATACGTTATACGTTATACGTTATACGTTATACGTTATACGTTATACGTTATACGTTATACGTTATACGTTATACGTTATGCGTTATAAGATATACGTTATACGTTATACGTTGTACGTTATACGTTATACGTTATACGTTATACGTTATACGTTATACGTTATACGTTAAACGTTATACGTTATACGTTATACGATATACGTTATACGTTATACGTTATACGTTATACGTTATACGTTATACGTTATACGTTATACGTTATACGTTATACGTTATACGTTATACGTTATACGTTATACGTTATACGTTATACGTTATACGTTATACGTTATACGTTATACGTTATACGTTATACGTTATGCGTTATAGGATATACGTTATACGTTATACGTTGTACGTTATACGTTATACGTTATACGTTATACGTTATACGTTATACGTTATACGTTAAACGTTATACGTTATACATTATACGATATACGTTATACGATATACGTTATACGTTATACGTTATACGTTATACGTTATACGTTATACGTTATACGTTATACGTTATACGTTATACGTTATACGTTCTACGTTATACGTTATACGTTAAACGTTGTACGTTATACGTTATACGTTATACCTTATACGTTATACGTTATACGTTATACGTTGTACATTATACGTTATACGTTGAACTTTGTACGATATACGTTATACGTTATACGTTATACGTTATACGTTATACGTTAAACGTTGTACGTTATACGTTATACGTCATACGTTATACGTTATACGTTATACGTTCTACGTTATACGTTATACGTTACACGTTAAACGTTGTACGTTATACGTTATACGTTATACATTATACGTTATACGTTATACGTTATACGTTATACGTTATACGTTATACCTTATACGTTATACGTTATACGTTATACGTTATACGTTATACGTTATACGTTATACGTTATACGTTATACGTTATACGTTATACGTTATACGTTAGACGTTATACGTTAAACGTTGTACGTTATACGTTATACGTTATACGTTATACGTTATACGTTATACGTTATACGTTATACGTTATACGTTATACGTTATACGTTATACGTTATACGTTATACGTTATACGTTATACGTTATACGTTATACGTTATACGTTATACGTTATACGTTATACGTTATATTATACGTTATACATTATACGTTATGTGTTATAGGATATACGTTATACGTTATACGTTGTACGTTATACGTTATACGTTATACGTTATACGTTATACGTTATACGTTAAACGTTGTACGTTATACGTTATACGTTATATAATACGTTATACGTTATACGTTGTACGTTATACGTTATACGTTATACGTTATACGTTATACGTTATACGTTATACGTTAAACGTTGTACGTTATACGTTATACGTTATACGTTATACGTTATACGTTATACGTTATACGTTATACGTTATACGTTATACCTTATACGTTATACGTTATACGTTATACGTTATACATTATACGTTATACGTTGAACGTTGTACGATATACGTTATACGTTATACGTTATACGTTATACGTTATACGTTATACGCTAAACGTTGTACGTTATACGTTATACGTCATACGTTATACGTTATACGTTATACGTTATACGTTATACGTTCTACGTTATACGTTATACGTTAAACGTTGTACGTTATACGTTATACGTTATACGTTATTCGTTATACGTTATACGTTATACGTTATACGTTATACGTTATACGTTATACGTTATACGTTATACGTTATACGTTATACGTTATACGTTATACGTTATACGTTACACGTTATACGTTATACGTTATACTGTATACGTTATACGTTATACGTTATACGTTATACGTTATACGTTATACGCTAAACGTTGTACGTTATACGTTATACGTCATACGTTATACGTTATACGTTATACGTTATACGTTATACGTTCTACGTTATACGTTATACGTTAAACGTTGTACGTTATACGTTATATGTTATACGTTATTCGTTATACGTTATACGTTATACGTTATGCGTTATACGTTATACGTTATACGTTATACGTTATACGTTATACGTTATACGTTATACGTTATACGTTATACGTTAAACGTTATACGTTATACGTTATACGATATACGTTATACGTTATACGTTATACGTTATACGTTATACGTTGTACGTTATACGTTATACGTTATACGTTATACGTTATACGTTATACGTTAAACGTTGTACGTTATACGTTATACGTTATATAATACGTTATACGTTATACGTTGTACGTTATACGTTATACGTTATACGTTATACGTTATACGTTATACGTTATACGTTAAACGTTGTACGTTATACGTTATACGTTATACGTTATACGTTATACGTTATACGTTATACGTTATACGTTATACGTTATACCTTATACGTTATACGTTATACGTTATACGTTATACATTATACGTTATACGTTGAACGTTGTACGATATACGTTATACGTTATACGTTATACGTTATACGTTATACGTTATACGCTAAACGTTGTACGTTATACGTTATACGTCATACGTTATACGTTATACGTTATACGTTATACGTTATACGTTCTACGTTATACGTTATACGTTAAACGTTGTACGTTATTCGTTATACGTTATACGTTATTCGTTATACGTTATACGTTATACGTTATACGTTATACGTTATACGTTATACGTTATACGTTATACGTTATACGTTATACGTTATACGTTATACGTTATACGTTATACGTTACACGTTATACGTTATACGTTATACTGTATACGTTATACGTTATACGTTATACGTTATACGTTATACGTTATACGTCATACGTTATACGTTATACGTTATACGTTATACGTTCTACGTTATACGTTATACGTTAAACGTTGTACGTTATACGTTATACGTTATACCTTATACGTTATACGTTATACGTTATACGTTGTACATTATACGTTATACGTTGAACTTTGTACGATATACGTTATACGTTATACGTTATACGTTATACGTTATACGTTAAACGTTGTACGTTATACGTTATACGTCATACGTTATACGTTATACGTTATACGTTCTACGTTATACGTTATACGTTAAACGTTGTACGTTATACGTTATACGTTATACGTTATACGTCATACGTTATACGTTATACGTTATACGTTATACGTTCTACGTTATACGTTATACGTTAAACGTTGTACGTTATACGTTATACGTTATACCTTATACGTTATACGTTATACGTTATACGTTATACGTTGTACATTATACGTTATACGTTGAACTTTGTACGATATACGTTATACGTTATACGTTATACGTTATACGTTATACGTTATACGTTACACGTTATACGTTATACGTTATACGTTTCACGTTATACGTTATACGTTACGCGTTATAGGATATACGTTATACGTTATACGTTGTACGTTATACGTTATAAGTTGTACGTTATACGTTCTACGTTATACGTTATACGTTATACGTTATACGTTATACGTTATACGTTATACGTTATACGTTATACGTTATACGTTACACGTTATACGTTATACGTTATACTGTATACGTTATACGTTATACGTTATACGTTATACGTTATACTGTATACGTTATACGTTATACGTTATACGTTATACGTTATACGTCATACGTTATACGTTATACGTTATACGTTATACGTTCTACGTTATACGTTATACGTTAAACGTTGTACGTTATACGTTATACGTTATACGTTATACGTTACACGTTATACGTTATACATTATACTGTATACGTTATACGTTGTACGTTATACGTTATACGTTATACGTCATACGTTATACGTTATACGTTATACGTCATACGTTATACGTTATACGTTATACGTTATACGTTATACGTTCTACGTTCTACGTTCTACGTTAAACGTTGTACGTTATACGTTATACGTTATACGTTATACGTTATACGTTATACGTTATGCGTTATACGTTATACGTTATACGTTATACGTTATACGTTATACGTTATACGTTATACGTTATACGTTATACGTAATATGTAATACGTCATACGTTTTACGTTAATCGTTATACGTTATACGTTACACGCTGTACGTTATACGTTATACGTTATACGTTATACGTTATACGTTATACGTTATACGTTATGCGTTATACGTTATGCGTTATACGTTATACGTTATACGTTATACGTTATACGTTATACGTTATACGTTATACGTTATACGTTATACGTTATACGTTATACGTTATACGTTATACGTTATACGTTATACGTTATACGTTATACGTTATACGTTACACGTTATACGTTATACGTTATACGTTATACGTTATACGTTATACGTTATACGTTATACGTTATACGTTATACGTTATACGTTATACGTTATACGTTATACGTAATACGTTATACGACATACGTTATACGTTATACGTTATACGTTATACGTTATACGTTATACGTTATACGGTATACGTTATACGTTATACGTTATACGTTATACGTTATACGTTATACGTTATGCGTTATAGGATATACGTTATACGTTATACGTTGTACGTTGTACGTTATACGTTATACGTTATACGTTGTACGTTATACGTTCTACGTTATACATTATACGTTAAACGTTGTACGTTATACGTTATACGTCATACGTTATATGTTATACGTTATACGTTATACGTTCTACGTTATACGTTATACGTTATACGTTGTACGTTATACGTTATACGTTATACGTTATACGTTATATTATACGTTATACATTATACGTTATGTGTTATAGGATATACGTTATACGTTATACGTTGTACGTTATACGTTATACGTTATACGTTATACGTTATACGTTATACGTTAAACGTTGTACGTTATACGTTATACGTTATATAATACGTTATACGTTATACGTTGTACGTTATACGTTATACGTTATACGTTATACGTTATACGTTATACGTTAAACGTTGTACGTTATACGTTATACGTTATACGTTATACGTTATACGTTATACGTTATACGTTATACGTTATACGTTATACCTTATACGTTATACGTTATACGTTATACGTTATACATTATACGTTATACGTTGAACGTTGTACGATATACGTTATACGTTATACGTTATACGTTATACGTTATACGTTAAACGTTGTACTTTATACGTTATACGTCATACGTTATACGTTATACGTTATACGTTATACGTTATACGTTATACGTTATACGTTATACGTTATACGTTTTACGTTAATCGTTATACGTTATACGTTACACGCTATACGTTATACGTTATACGTTATACGTTATACGTTATACGTTATACGTTATACGTTATACGTTATACGTTATACGTTATACGTTATACGTTATACGTTATACGTTATACGTTATACGATATACGTTATACGTTATACGTTATACGTTATACGTTATACGTTATACGTTATACGTTATACGTTATACGTTATGCGTTATAGGATATACGTTATACGTTGTACGTTGTACGTTATACGTTATACGTTATACGTTATACGTTATACGTTATACGTTATACGTTAAACGTTATACGTTATACGTTATACGATATTCGTTATACGTTATACGTTATACGTTATACGTTATACGTTATACGTTATACGTTATACGTTATACGTTATACGTTATACGTTATACGTTGTACGTTATACGTTATACGTTATACGTTATACGTTAGACGTTGTACGTTATACGTTATACGTTATACGTTATACGCTATACGTTATACGTTATACGTTATACGTTATACGTTATACGTTATACGTTATACGTTATACGTTATACGTTATACGTTATACGTTATACGTTATACGTTATACGTTATACGTTATACGTTATACGTTATACGTTATACGTTATATGTTATACGTCATGCGATATACGTTATACGTTATTCGTTATACGGTATACGTTAAACGTTGTACGTTATACGTTATACGTTATACGTTATACGTTATACGTTATACGTTAAACGTTAAACGTTGTACGTTATACGTTACACGTTATACGTTATACGTTATACGTTATACGTTATACGTTATACGTTATACGTTATACGTTATACGTTATACGTTATACGTTATACGTTATACGTTATGCGTTATAGGATATACGTTATACGTTATACGTTGTACGTTATACGTTATACGTTATACGTTATACGTTATACGTTATACGTTATACGTTATACGTTATACGTTATACGTTATACGTTATACGTTATAAGTTATACGTTATACGTTATACGTTATACGTTATACGTTATACGTTATACGTTATACGGTATACGTTATACGTTATACGTTATACGTTATACGTTATATTATACGTTATACATTATACGTTATGTGTTATAGGATATACGTTATACGTTATACGTTGTACGTTATACGTTATACGTTATACGTTATACGTTATACGTTATACGTTAAACGTTGTACGTTATACGTTATACGTTATACGTTATACGTTATACGTTATACGTTATACGTTATACGTTATACCTTATACGTTATACGTTATACGTTATACGTTATACGTTATACGTTATACGTTATACGTTATACGTTATACGTTACACGTTATACGTTAGACGTTATACGTTAAACGTTGTACGTTATACGTTATACGTTATACGTTATACGTTATACGTTATACGTTATACGTTAAACGTTGTACGTTATACGTTATACGTCATACGTTATACGTTATACGTTATACGTTATACGTTTTACGTTAATCGTTATACGTTATACGTTATACGTTATACGTTATACGTTATACGTTCTACGTTATACGTTATACGTTAAACGTTGTACGTTATACGTTATACGTTATACGTTATACGTTACACGTTATACGTTATACATTATACTGTATACGTTATACGTTGTACGTTATACGTTATACGTTATACGTCATACGTTATACGTTATACGTTATACGTCATACGTTATACGTTATACGTTATACGTTATACGTTATACGTTCTACGTTCTACGTTCTACGTTAAACGTTGTACGTTATACGTTATACGTTATACGTTATACGTTATACGTTATACGTTATGCGTTATACGTTATACGTTATACGTTATACGTTATACGTTATACGTTATACGTTATACGTTATACGTTATACGTAATATGTAATACGTCATACGTTTTACGTTAATCGTTATACGTTATACGTTACACGCTGTACGTTATACGTTATACGTTATACGTTATACGTTATACGTTATACGTTATACGTTATGCGTTATACGTTATGCGTTATACGTTATACGTTATACGTTATACGTTATACGTTATACGTTATACGTTATACGTTATACGTTATACGTTATACGTTATACGTTATACGTTATACGTTATACGTTATACGTTATACGTTATACGTTATACGTTACACGTTATACGTTATACGTTATACGTTATACGTTATACGTTATACGTTATACGTTATACGTTATACGTTATACGTTATACGTTATACGTTATACGTTATACGTAATACGTTATACGACATACGTTATACGTTATACGTTATACGTTATACGTTATACGTTATACGTTATACGGTATACGTTATACGTTATACGTTATACGTTATACGTTATACGTTATACGTTATGCGTTATAGGATATACGTTATACGTTATACGTTGTACGTTGTACGTTATACGTTATACGTTATACGTTGTACGTTATACGTTCTACGTTATACATTATACGTTAAACGTTGTACGTTATACGTTATACGTCATACGTTATATGTTATACGTTATACGTTATACGTTCTACGTTATACGTTATACGTTATACGTTGTACGTTATACGTTATACGTTATACGTTATACGTTATATTATACGTTATACATTATACGTTATGTGTTATAGGATATACGTTATACGTTATACGTTGTACGTTATACGTTATACGTTATACGTTATACGTTATACGTTATACGTTAAACGTTGTACGTTATACGTTATACGTTATATAATACGTTATACGTTATACGTTGTACGTTATACGTTATACGTTATACGTTATACGTTATACGTTATACGTTAAACGTTGTACGTTATACGTTATACGTTATACGTTATACGTTATACGTTATACGTTATACGTTATACGTTATACGTTATACCTTATACGTTATACGTTATACGTTATACGTTATACATTATACGTTATACGTTGAACGTTGTACGATATACGTTATACGTTATACGTTATACGTTATACGTTATACGTTAAACGTTGTACTTTATACGTTATACGTCATACGTTATACGTTATACGTTATACGTTATACGTTATACGTTATACGTTATACGTTATACGTTATACGTTTTACGTTAATCGTTATACGTTATACGTTACACGCTATACGTTATACGTTATACGTTATACGTTATACGTTATACGTTATACGTTATACGTTATACGTTATACGTTATACGTTATACGTTATACGTTATACGTTATACGTTATACGTTATACGTTATACGATATACGTTATACGTTATACGTTATACGTTATACGTTATACGTTATACGTTATACGTTATACGTTATACGTTATGCGTTATAGGATATACGTTATACGTTGTACGTTGTACGTTATACGTTATACGTTATACGTTATACGTTATACGTTATACGTTATACGCTAAACGTTATACGTTATACGTTATACGATATTCGTTATACGTTATACGTTATACGTTATACGTTATACGTTATACGTTATACGTTATACGTTATACGTTATACGTTATACGTTGTACGTTATACGTTATACGTTATACGTTATACGTTAGACGTTGTACGTTATACGTTATACGTTATACGTTATACGCTATACGTTATACGTTATACGTTATACGTTATACGTTATACGTTATACGTTATACGTTATACGTTATACGTTATACGTTATACGTTATACGTTATACGTTATACGTTATACGTTATACGTTATACGTTATACGTTATACGTTATATGTTATACGTCATGCGATATACGTTATACGTTATTCGTTATACGGTATACGTTAAACGTTGTACGTTATACGTTATACGTTATACGTTATACGTTATACGTTATACGTTAAACGTTAAACGTTGTACGTTATACGTTACACGTTATACGTTATACGTTATACGTTATACGTTATACGTTATACGTTATACGTTATACGTTATACGTTATACGTTATACGTTATACGTTATACGTTATGCGTTATAGGATATACGTTATACGTTATACGTTGTACGTTATACGTTATACGTTATACGTTATACGTTATACGTTATACGTTATACGTTATACGTTATACGTTATACGTTATACGTTATACGTTATAAGTTATACGTTATACGTTATACGTTATACGTTATACGTTATACGTTATACGTTATACGGTATACGTTATACGTTATACGTTATACGTTATACGTTATATTATACGTTATACATTATACGTTATGTGTTATAGGATATACGTTATACGTTATACGTTGTACGTTATACGTTATACGTTATACGTTATACGTTATACGTTATACGTTAAACGTTGTACGTTATACGTTATACGTTATACGTTATACGTTATACGTTATACGTTATACGTTATACGTTATACCTTATACGTTATACGTTATACGTTATACGTTATACGTTATACGTTATACGTTATACGTTATACGTTATACGTTACACGTTATACGTTAGACGTTATACGTTATACGTTATACGTTGAACGTTGTACGATATACGTTATACGTTATACGTTATACGTTATACGTTATACGTTATACGTTAAACGTTGTACGTTATACGTTATACGTCATACGTTATACGTTATACGTTATACGTTATACGTTATACGTTCTACGTTATACGTTATACGTTAAACGTTGTACGTTATACGTTATACGTTATACGTTATTCGTTATACGTTATACGTTATACGTTATACGTTACACGTTATACGTTATACGTTATACGTTATACGTTATACGTTATACGTTATACGTTATACGTTATACGTTACACGTTATACGTTATACGTTATACTGTATACGTTATACGTTATACGTTATACGTTATACGTTATACGTTATACGTCATACGTTATACGTTATACGTTATACGTTATACGTTCTACGTTATACGTTATACGTTAAACGTTGTACGTTATACGTTATACGTTATACCTTATACGTTATACGTTATACGTTATACGTTATACGTTGAACTTTGTACGATATACGTTATACGTTATACGTTATACGTTATACGTTATACGTTATACGTTAAACGTTGTACGTTATACGTTATACGTCATACGTTATACGTTATACGTTATACGTTCTACGTTATACGTTATACGTTAAACGTTGTACGTTATACGTTATACGTTATACCTTATACGTTATACGTTATACGTTATGCGTTATACGTTATACGTTATACGTTATACGTTATACGTTATACGTTATACGTTATACGTTATACGTTAAACGTTATACGTTATACGTTATACGATATACGTTATACGTTATACGTTATACGTTATACGTTATACGTTATACGTTATACGTTATACGTTATACGTTATACGTTATACGTTATACGTTATACGTTATACGTTATACGTTATACGTTATACGTTATACGTTATACGTTATACGTTATACGTTATACGTTATACGTTATACGTTATACGTTATACGTTATACGTTATACGTTATGCGTTATAGGATATACGTTATACGTTATACGTTGTACGTTATACGTTATACGTTATACGTTATACGTTATACGTTATACGTTATACGTTATACGTTATACGTTAAACGTTATACGTTATACGTTATACGATATACGTTATACGTTATACGTTATACGTTATACGTTATACGTTATACGTTATACGTTATACGTTATACGTTATACGTTATACGTTACACGTTATACGTTATACGTTATACTGTATACGTTATACGTTATACGTTATACGTTATACGTTATACGTCATACGTTATACGTTATACGTTATACGTTATACGTTCTACGTTATACGTTATACGTTAAACGTTGTACGTTATACGTTATACGTTATACCTTATACGTTATACGTTATACGTTATACGTTATACATTATACGTTATACGTTGAACTTTGTACGATATACGTTATACGTTATACGTTATACGTTATACGTTATACGTTAAACGTTGTACGTTATACGTTATACGTCATACGTTATACGTTATACGTTATACGTTCTACGTTATACGTTATACGTTAAACGTTGTACGTTGTACGTTATACGTTATACGTTATACCTTATACGTTATACGTTATACGTTATGCGTTATACGTTATACGTTATACGTTATACGTTATACGTTATACGTTATACGTTATACGTTATACGTTAAACGTTATACGTTATACGTTATACGATATACGTTATACGTTATACGTTATACGTTATACGTTATACGTTATACGTTATACGTTATACGTTATACGTTATACGTTATACGTTATACGTTATACGTTATACGTTATACGTTATACGTTATACGTTATACGTTATACGTTATACGTTATACGTTATACGTTATACGTTATACGTTATACGTTATACGTTATACGTTATACGTTATACGTTATACGTTATACGTTATACGTTATACGTTATGCGTTATAGGATATACGTTATACGTTATACGTTGTACGTTATACGTTATACGTTATACGTTATACGTTATACGTTATACGTTATACGTTAAACGTTATACGTTATACGTTATACGATATACGTTATACGTTATACGTTATACGTTATACGTTATACGTTATACGTTATACGTTATACGTCATACGTTATACGTTATTCGTTATACGTTATACGTTATACGTTATACGTTACACGTTATACGTTATACGTTATACGTTATACGTTATACGTTATACGTTATACGTTACACGTTATACGTTATACGTTATACTGTATACGTTATACCTTATACGTTATACGTTATACGTTATACGTAGTACGTTATACGTTATACGTTATGCGTTATACGTTCTACGTTATACGTTATACGTTAAACGTTGTACGTTATACGTTATACGTTATACCTTATACGTTATACGTTATACGTTATACGTTATACATTATACGTTATACGTTGAACTTTGTACGATATACGTTATACGTTATACGTTATACGTTATACGTTATACGTTAAACGTTGTACGTTATACGTTATACGTCATACGTTATACGTTATACGTTATACGTTCTACGTTATACGTTATACGTTAAACGTTGTACGTTATACGTTATACGTTATACCTTATACGTTATACGTTATACGTTATGCGTTATACGTTATACGTTATACGTTATACGTTCTACGTTATACGTTATACGTTAAACGTTGTACGTTATACGTTATACGTTATACCTTATACGTTATACGTTATACGTTATACGTTATACATTATACGTTATACGTTGAACTTTGTACGATATACGTTATACGTTATACGTTATACGTTATACGTTATACGTTAAACGTTGTACGTTATACGTTATACGTCATACGTTATACGTTATACGTTATACGTTCTACGTTATACGTTATACGTTAAACGTTGTACGTTATACGTTATACGTTATACCTTATACGTTATACGTTATACGTTATGCGTTATACGTTATACGTTATACGTTATACGTTATACGTTATACGTTATACGTTATACGTTATACGTTAAACGTTATACGTTATACGTTATACGATATACGTTATACGTTATACGTTATACGTTATACGTTATACGTTATACGTTATACGTTATACGTTATACGTTATACGTTATACGTTATACGTTATACGTTATACGTTATACGTTATACGTTATACGTTATACGTTATACGTTATACGTTATACGTTATACGTTATACGTTATACGTTATACGTTATACGTTATACGTTATACGTTATGCGTTATACGTTATACGTTATACGTTATACGTTATACGTTATACGTTATACGTTATACGTTATACGTTATACGTAATATGTAATACGTCATACGTTTTACGTTAATCGTTATACGTTATTCGTTACACGCTATACGTTATACGTTATACGTTATACGTTATACGTTATACGTTATACGTTATACGTTACACGTTATACGTTATACGTTATACTGTATACGTTATACGTTATACGTTATACGTTATACGTTATACGTCATACGTTATACGTTATACGTTATACGTTATACGTTCTACGTTATACGTTATACGTTAAACGTTGTACGTTATACGTTATTCGTTATACCTTATACGTTATACGTTATACGTTATACGTTATACATTATACGTTATACGTTGAACGTTATACGATATACGTTATACGTTATACGTTATACGTTATACGTTATACGTTATACGTTAAACGTTGTACGTTATACGTTATACGTCATACGTTAAACTGTATACGTTATACGTTATACGTTATACGTTATACGTTATACTGTATACGTTATGCGTTATACGTTATACGTTATACGCCATACGTTATACGTTATACGTTATTCGTTATACGTTATACGTTATACGTTATACGTTATACGTTATACGTTATACGTTATACGTTATACGCCATACGTTATACGTTATACGTTATTCGTTATACGTTATACGTTATACGTTATACGTTATACGTTATACGTTATACGTTATACGTTATACGTTATACGTTATACGTTATACGTTATACGTTATACGTCATACGTTATACGTTATACGTTATACGTTATACGTCATACGTTATACGTTATACGTTATACGTTATACGTTCTACGTTATACGTTATACGTTAAACGTTGTACGTTATACGTTATACGTTATACGTTATACGTTATACGTTATACGTTATACGTTATACGTTATACGTTATACGTTATACGTTATACGTTATGCGTTATACGTTGTACCTTATACGTTATACGTTATACTGTATACGTTATACGTTATACGTTATACGTTATTCGTTATACGTTATACGTTCTACGTTATACGTTATACGTTAAACGTTATACGTTATACGTTATACGTTATACGTTAATCGTTATACGTTATACGTTATACGTTATACGTTATACGTTACACGTTATACGTTATACGTTACGCGTTATAGGATATACGTTATACGTTATACGTTGTACGTTATACGTTATACGTTATACGTTATACGTTATACGTTATACGTTATACGTTATACGTTATACGTTAAACGTTATACGTTATACGTTATACGATATACGTTATACGTTATACGTTATACGTTATACGTTATACGTTATACGTTATACGTTATACGTTATACGTTATACGTTACACGTTATACGTTATACGTTATACTGTATACGTTATACGTTATACGTTATACGTTATACGTTATACGTCATACGTTATACGTTATACGTTATACGTTATACGTTCTACGTTATACGTTATACGTTAAACGTTGTACGTTATACGTTATACGTTATACCTTATACGTTATACGTTATACGTTATACGTTATACATTATACGTTATACGTTGAACTTTGTACGATATACGTTATACGTTATACGTTATACGTTAAACGTTGTACGTTATACGTTATACGTCATACGTTATACGTTATACGTTATACGTTCTACGTTATACGTTATACGTTAAACGTTGTACGTTATACGTTATACGTTATACCTTATACGTTATACGTTATACGTTATGCGTTATACGTTATACGTTATACGTTATACGTTATACGTTATACGTTATACGTTATACGTTATACGTTAAACGTTATACGTTATACGTTATACGATATACGTTATACGTTATACGTTATACGTTATACGTTATACGTTATACGTTATACGTTATACGTTATACGTTATACGTTATACGTTATACGTTATACGTTATACGTTATACGTTATACGTTATACGTTATACGTTATACGTTATACGTTATACGTTATACGTTATACGTTATACGTTATACGTTATACGTTATACGTTATACGTTATACGTTATGCGTTATAGGATATACGTTATACGTTATACGTTGTACGTTATACGTTATACGTTATACGTTATACGTTATACGTTATACGTTATACGTTATACGTTAAACGTTATACGTTATACGTTATACGATATACGTTATACGTTATACGTTATACGTTATACGTTATACGTTATACGTTATACGTTATACGTCATACGTTATACGTTATTCGTTATACGTTATACGTTATACGTTATACGTTACACGTTATACGTTATACGTTATACGTTATACGTTATACGTTATACGTTATACGTTATACGTTATACGTTACACGTTATACGTTATACGTTATACTGTATACGTTATACCTTATACGTTATACGTTATACGTTATACGTCATACGTTATACGTTATACGTTATACGTTATACGTTCTACGTTATACGTTATACGTTAAACGTTGTACGTTATACGTTATACGTTATACCTTATACGTTATACGTTATACGTTATACGTTATACATTATACGTTATACGTTGAACTTTGTACGATATACGTTATACGTTATACGTTATACGTTATACGTTATACGTTAAACGTTGTACGTTATACGTTATACGTCATACGTTATACGTTATACGTTATACGTTCTACGTTATACGTTATACGTTAAACGTTGTACGTTATACGTTATACGTTATACCTTATACGTTATACGTTATACGTTATGCGTTATACGTTATACGTTATACGTTATACGTTATACGTTATACGTTATACGTTATACGTTAAACGTTATACGTTATACGTTATACGATATACGTTATACGTTATACGTTATACGTTATACGTTATACGTTATACGTTATACGTTATACGTTATACGTTATACGTTATACGTTATACGTTATACGTTATACGTTATACGTTATACGTTATACGTTATACGTTATACGTTATACGTTATACGTTATACGTTATACGTTATACGTTATACGTTATACGTTATGCTTTATAGGATATACGTTATACGTTATACGTTGTACGTTATACGTTATACGTTATACGTTATACTTTATACGTTATACGTTATACGTTAAACGTTATACGTTATACGTTATACGATATACGTTATACGTTATACGTTATACGTTATACGTTATACGTTATACGTTATACGTTATACGTTATACGTTATACGTTACACGTTATACGTTATACGTTATACTGTATACGTTATACGTTATACGTTATACGTTATACGTTATACGTCATACGTTATACGTTATACGTTATACGTTATACGTTCTACGTTATACGTTATACGTTAAACGTTGTACGTTATACGTTATACGTTATACCTTATACGTTATACGTTATACGTTATACGTTATACATTATACGTTATACGTTGAACTTTGTACGATATACGTTATACGTTATACGTTATACGTTATACGTTATACGTTAAACGTTGTACGTTATACGTTATACGTCATACGTTATACGTTATACGTTATACGTTCTACGTTATACGTTATACGTTAAACGTTGTACGTTATACGTTATACGTTATACCTTATACGTTATACGTTCTACGTTATACGTTATACGTTAAACGTTGTACGTTATACGTTATACGTTATACCTTATACGTTATACGTTATACGTTATACGTTATACATTATACGTTATACGTTGAACGTTGTACGATATACGTTATACGTTATACGTTATACGTTATACGTTATACGTTAAACGTTGTACGTTATACGTTATACGTCATACGTTAAACTGTAAACGTTATACGTTATACGTTATACGTTATACGTTATACTGTATACGTTATACGTTATACGTTATACGTTATACGCCATGCGTTATACGTTATACGTTATACGTTATACGTTATTCGTTATACGTTATACGTTATACGTTATACGTTATACGTTATACGTTATACGTCATACGTTATACGTTATACGTTATACGTCATACGTTATACGTTATACGTTATACGTAATATGTAATACGTCATACGTTTTACGTTAATCGTTATACGTTATTCGTTACACGCTATACGTTATACGTTATACGTTATACGTTATACGTTATACGTTATACGTTATACGTTACACGTTATACGTTATACGTTATACTGTATACGTTATACGTTATACGTTATACGTTATACGTTATACGTCATACGTTATACGTTATACGTTATACGTTATACGTTCTACGTTATACGTTATACGTTAAACGTTGTACGTTATACGTTATTCGTTATACCTTATACGTTATACGTTATACGTTATACGTTATACATTATACGTTATACGTTGAACGTTGTACGATATACGTTATACGTTATACGTTATACGTTATACGTTATACGTTATACGTTAAACGTTGTACGTTATACGTTATACGTCATACGTTAAACTGTATACGTTATACGTTATACGTTATACGTTATACGTTATACTGTATACGTTATACGTTATACGTTATACGTTATACGCCATACGTTATACGTTATACGTTATTCGTTATACGTTATACGTTATACGTTATACGTTATACGTTATACGTTATACGTTATACGCCATACGTTATACGTTATACGTTATTCGTTATACGTTATACGTTATACGTTGTACGTTATACGTTATACGTTATACGTTATACGTTATACGTTATACGTTATACGTTATACGTTATACGTCATACGTTATACGTTATACGTTATACGTTATACGTCATACGTTATACGTTATACGTTATACGTTATACGTTCTACGTTATACGTTATACGTTAAACGTTGTACGTTATACGTTATACGTTATACGTTATACGTTATACGTTATACGTTATACGTTATACGTTATACGTTATACGTTATACGTTATGCGTTATACGTTGTACCTTATACGTTATACGTTATACTGTATACGTTATACGTTATACGTTATACGTTATTCGTTATACGTTATACGTTCTACGTTATACGTTATACGTTAAACGTTATACGTTATACGTTATACGTTATACGTTAATCGTTATACGTTATACGTTATACGTTATACGTTATACGTTATACGTTACACGTTATACGTTATACGTTACGCGTTATAGGATATACGTTATACGTTATACGTTGTACGTTATACGTTATACGTTGTACGTTATACGTTCTACGTTATACGTTATACGTTATACGTTATACGTTATACGTTATACGTTATACGTTATACGTTATACGTTACACGTTATACGTTATACGTTATACTGTATACGTTATACGTTATACGTTATACGTTATACGTTATACTGTATACGTTATACGTTATACGTTATACGTTATACGTTATACGTTATACGTTATACGTTATACGTTACACGTTTTAGGTTATACGTTATACTGTATACGTTATACGTTATACGTTATACGTTATACGTTATACTGTATACGTTATACGTTATACGTTATACGTTATACGTTATACGTCATAAGTTATACGTTATACGTTATACGTTATACGTTCTACGTTATACGTTATACGTTAAACGTTGTACGTTATACGTTATACGTTATACGTTATACGTTATACGTTATACGTTATACGTTATACGTTATGCGTTATAGGATATACGTTATACGTTATACGTTGTACGTTATACGTTATACGTTATACGTTATACGTTATACGTTATACGTTATACGTTAAACGTTATACGTTATACGTTATACGATATACGTTATACGTTATACGTTATACGTTATACGTTATACGTTATACGTTATACGTTATACGTTATACGTTATACGTTACACGTTATACGTTATACGTTATACTGTATACGTTATACGTTATACGTTATACGTTATACGTTATACGTCATACGTTATACGTTATACGTTATACGTTATACGTTATACGTTCTACGTTATACGTTATACGTTAAACGTTGTACGTTATACGTTATACGTTATACCTTATACGTTATACGTTATACGTTATACGTTATACATTATACGTTATACGTTGAACTTTGTACGATATACGTTATACGTTATACGTTATACGTTATTCGTTATACGTTAAACGTTGTACGTTATACGTTATACGTCATACGTTATACGTTATACGTTATACGTTCTACGTTATACGTTATACGTTAAACGTTGTACGTTATACGTTATACGTTATACCTTATACGTTATACGTTCTACGTTATACGTTATACGTTAAACGTTGTACGTTATACGTTATACGTTATACCTTATACGTTATACGTTATACGTTATACGTTATACATTATACGTTATACGTTGAACGTTGTACGATATACGTTATACGTTATACGTTATACGTTATACGTTATACGTTAAACGTTATACGTTATACGTCATACGTTAAACTGTATACGTTATACGTTATACGTTATACGTTATACGTCATACGTTATACGTTATACGTTATACGTTATACGTTATACGTTCTACGCCATACGTTATACGTTAAACGTTGTACGTTATACGTTATACGTTATACGTTATACGTTATACGTTATACGTTATGCGTTATACGTTATACGTTATACGTTATACGTTATACGTTATACGTTATACGTTATACGTTATACGTTATACGTAATATGTAATACGTCATACGTTTTACGTTAATCGTTATACGTTATTCGTTACACGCTATACGTTATACGTTATACGTTATACGTTATACGTTATACGTTATACGTTATACGTTACACGTTATACGTTATACGTTATACTGTATACGTTATACTGTATACGTTATACGTTATACGTTATACGTTATACGTTATACGTCATACGTTATACGTTATACGTTATACGTTATACGTTCTACGTTATACGTTATACGTTAAACGTTGTACGTTATACGTTATTCGTTATACCTTATACGTTATACGTTATACGTTATACGTTATACATTATACGTTATACGTTGAACGTTGTACGATATACGTTATACGTTATACGTTATACGTTATACGTTATACGTTATACGTTATACGTTATACGTTATACGTTATACGTTATACGTTATACGTTATACGTCATACGTTATACGTTATACGTTATACGTTATACGTCATACGTTATACGTTATACGTTATACGTTATACGTTCTACGTTATACGTTATACGTTAAACGTTGTACGTTATACGTTATACGTTATACGTTATACGTTATACGTTATACGTTATACGTTATACGTTATACGTTATACGTTATACGTTATGCGTTATACGTTATACGTTATACGTTATACGTTATACTGTATACGTTATACGTTATACGTTATACGTTATTCGTTATACGTTATACGTTCTACGTTATACGTTATACGTTAAACGTTATACGTTATACGTTATACGTTATACGTTAATCGTTATACGTTATACGTTATACGTTATACGTTATACGTTACACGTTATACGTTATACGTTACGCGTTATAGGATATACGTTATACGTTATACGTTGTACGTTATACGTTATACGTTGTACGTTATACGTTCTACGTTATACGTTATACGTTATACGTTATACGTTATACGTTATACGTTATACGTTATACGTTATACGTTACACGTTATACGTTATACGTTATACTGTATACGTTATACGTTATACGTTATACGTTATACGTTATACATTATACGTTATACGTTGAACGTTGTACGATATACGTTATACGTTATACGTTATACGTTATACGTTATACGTTAAACGTTGTACGTTATACGTTATACGTCATACGTTAAACTGTAAACGTTATACGTTATACGTTATACGTTATACGTTATACTGTATACGTTATACGTTATACGTTATACGTTATACGCCATACGTTATACGTTATACGTTATACGTTATACGTTATTCGTTATACGTTATACGTTATACGTTATACGTTATACGTTATACGTTATACGTCATACGTTATACGTTATACGTTATACGTCATACGTTATACGTTATACGTTATACGTAATATGTAATACGTCATACGTTTTACGTTAATCGTTATACGTTATTCGTTACACGCTATACGTTATACGTTATACGTTATACGTTATACGTTATACGTTATACGTTATACGTTACACGTTATACGTTATACGTTATACTGTATACGTTATACGTTATACGTTATACGTTATACGTTATACGTCATACGTTATACGTTATACGTTATACGTTATACGTTCTACGTTATACGTTATACGTTAAACGTTGTACGTTATACGTTATTCGTTATACCTTATACGTTATACGTTATACGTTATACGTTATACATTATACGTTATACGTTGAACGTTGTACGATATACGTTATACGTTATACGTTATACGTTATACGTTATACGTTAAACGTTGTACGTTATACGTTATACGTCATACGTTAAACTGTATACGTTATACGTTATACGTTATACGTTATACGTTATACTGTATACGTTATACGTTATACGTTATACGTTATACGCCATACGTTATACGTTATACGTTATTCGTTATACGTTATACGTTATACGTTATACGTTATACGTTATACGTTATACGTTATACGCCATACGTTATACGTTATACGTTATTCGTTATACGTTATACGTTATACGTTGTACGTTATACGTTATACGTTATACGTTATACGTTATACGTTATACGTTATACGTTATACGTTATACGTCATACGTTATACGTTATACGTTATACGTTATACGTCATACGTTATACGTTATACGTTATACGTTATACGTTCTACGTTATACGTTATACGTTAAACGTTGTACGTTATACGTTATACGTTATACGTTATACGTTATACGTTATACGTTATACGTTATACGTTATACGTTATACGTTATACGTTATGCGTTATACGTTGTACCTTATACGTTATACGTTATACTGTATACGTTATACGTTATACGTTATACGTTATTCGTTATACGTTATACGTTCTACGTTATACGTTATACGTTAAACGTTATACGTTATACGTTATACGTTATACGTTAATCGTTATACGTTATACGTTATACGTTATACGTTATACGTTATACGTTACACGTTATACGTTATACGTTACGCGTTATAGGATATACGTTATACGTTATACGTTGTACGTTATACGTTATACGTTGTACGTTATACGTTCTACGTTATACGTTATACGTTATACGTTATACGTTATACGTTATACGTTATACGTTATACGTTATACGTTACACGTTATACGTTATACGTTATACTGTATACGTTATACGTTATACGTTATACGTTATACGTTATACTGTATACGTTATACGTTATACGTTATACGTTATACGTTATACGTTATACGTTATACGTTATACGTTACACGTTTTAGGTTATACGTTATACTGTATACGTTATACGTTATACGTTATACGTTATACGTTATACTGTATACGTTATACGTTATACGTTATACGTTATACGTTATACGTCATAAGTTATACGTTATACGTTATACGTTATACGTTCTACGTTATACGTTGTACGTTAAACGTTGTACGTTATACGTTATACGTTATACGTTATACGTTATACGTTATACGTTATACGTTATACGTTATGCGTTATAGGATATACGTTATACGTTATACGTTGTACGTTATACGTTATACGTTATACGTTATACGTTATACGTTATACGTTATACGTTAAACGTTATACGTTATACGTTATACGATATACGTTATACGTTATACGTTATACGTTATACGTTATACGTTATACGTTATACGTTATACGTTATACGTTATACGTTACACGTTATACGTTATACGTTATACTGTATACGTTATACGTTATACGTTATACGTTATACGTTATACGTCATACGTTATACGTTATACGTTATACGTTATACGTTATACGTTCTACGTTATACGTTATACGTTAAACGTTGTACGTTATACGTTATACGTTATACCTTATACGTTATACGTTATACGTTATACGTTATACGTTATACATTATACGTTATACGTTGAACTTTGTACGATATACGTTATACGTTATACGTTATACGTTATTCGTTATACGTTAAACGTTGTACGTTATACGTTATACGTCATACGTTATACGTTATACGTTATACGTTCTACGTTATACGTTATACGTTAAACGTTGTACGTTATACGTTATACGTTATACCTTATACGTTATACGTTCTACGTTATACGTTATACGTTAAACGTTGTACGTTATACGTTATACGTTATACCTTATACGTTATACGTTATACGTTATACGTTATACGTTATACGTTATACGTTAAACGTTATACGTTATACGTCATACGTTAAACTGTATACGTTATACGTTATACGTTATACGTTATACGTCATACGTTATACGTTATACGTTATACGTTATACGTTATACGTTATACGTTATACGTCATACGTTATACGTTATACGTTATACGTTATACGTTATACGTTCTACGCCATACGTTATACGTTAAACGTTGTACGTTATACGTTATACGTTATACGTTATACGTTATACGTTATACGTTATGCGTTATACGTTATACGTTATACGTTATACGTTATACGTTATACGTTATACGTTATACGTTATACGTTATACGTAATATGTAATACGTCATACGTTTTACGTTAATCGTTATACGTTATTCGTTACACGCTATACGTTATACGTTATACGTTATACGTTATACGTTATACGTTATACGTTATACGTTACACGTTATACGTTATACGTTATACTGTATACGTTATACGTTATACGTTATACGTTATACGTTATACGTCATACGTTATACGTTATACGTTATACGTTATACGTTCTACGTTATACGTTATACGTTAAACGTTGTACGTTATACGTTATTCGTTATACCTTATACGTTATACGTTATACGTTATACGTTATACATTATACGTTATACGTTGAACGTTGTACGATATACGTTATACGTTATACGTTATACGTTATACGTTATACGTTATACGTTATACGTTATACGTTATACGTTATACGTTATACGTTATACGTTATACGTCATACGTTATACGTTATACGTTATACGTTATACGTCATACGTTATACGTTATACGTTATACGTTATACGTTCTACGTTATACGTTATACGTTAAACGTTGTACGTTATACGTTATACGTTATACGTTATACGTTATACGTTATACGTTATACGTTATACGTTATACGTTATACGTTATACGTTATGCGTTATACGTTATACGTTATACGTTATACGTTATACTGTATACGTTATACGTTATACGTTATACGTTATTCGTTATACGTTATACGTTCTACGTTATACGTTATACGTTAAACGTTATACGTTATACGTTATACGTTATACGTTAATCGTTATACGTTATACGTTATACGTTATACGTTATACGTTACACGTTATACGTTATACGTTACGCGTTATAGGATATACGTTATACGTTATACGTTGTACGTTATACGTTATACGTTGTACGTTATACGTTCTACGTTATACGTTATACGTTATACGTTATACGTTATACGTTATACGTTATACGTTATACGTTATACGTTACACGTTATACGTTATACGTTATACTGTATACGTTATACGTTATACGTTATACGTTATACGTTATACGTTATACTGTATACGTTATACGTTATACGTTATACGTTATACGTTATACGTTATACGTTATACGTTATACGTTACACGTTATACGTTATACGTTATACTGTATACGTTATACGTTATACGTTATACGTTATACGTTATACTGTATACGTTATACGTTATACGTTATACGTTATACGTTATACGTCATAAGTTATACGTTATACGTTATACGTTATACGTTCTACGTTATACGTTATACGTTAAACGTTGTACGTTATACGTTATACGTTATACGTTATACGTTACACGTTATACGTTATACGTTATACTGTATACGTTATACGTTATACGTTATACGTTATACGTTATACTGTATACGTTATACGTTATACGTTATACGTTATACGTTATACGTTATACGTTATACGTTATACGTTATACGTTATACGTTATACGTTATACGTTATACGTTATACGTTATACGTTATACGTTATACGTTATACGTTATACGTTACACGTTATACGTTATACGTTAAGCGTTATACGTTATACGTTATACGTTATACGTTATACGTTATACGTTATACGTCATACGTTATACGTTATTCGTTATACGTTATACGTTACACGTTATACGTTATACGTTATACGTTATACGTTATACGTTATACGTTATACGTTATACGTTATACGTTACACGTTATACGTTATACGTTATACTGTATACGTTATACCTTATACGTTATACGTTATACGTTATACGTCATACGTTATACGTTATACGTTATACGTTATACGTTCTACGTTATACGTTATACGTTAAACGTTGTACGTTATACGTTATACGTTATACCTTATACGTTATACGTTATACGTTATACGTTATACATTATACGTTATACGTTGAACTTTGTACGATATACGTTATACGTTATACGTTATACGTTATACGTTATACGTTAAACGTTGTACGTTATACGTTATACGTCATACGTTATACGTTATACGTTATACGTTCTACGTTATACGTTATACGTTAAACGTTGTACGTTATACGTTATACGTTATACCTTATACGTTATACGTTATACGTTATGCGTTATACGTTATACGTTATACGTTATACGTTATACGTTATACGTTATACGTTATACGTTAAACGTTATACGTTATACGTTATACGTTACGCGTTATAGGATATACGTTATACGTTATACGTTGTACGTTATACGTTATACGTTATACGTTATACGTTATACGTTATACGTTATACGTTATACGTTACACGTTATACGTTATACGTTATACTGTATACGTTATACGTTATACGTTATACGTTATACGTTATACTGTATACGTTATACGTTATACGTTATACGTTATACGTTATACGTTATACGTTATACGTTATACGTTACACGTTATACGTTATACGTTATACTGTATACGTTATACGTTATACGTTATACGTTATACGTTATACTGTATACGTTATACGTTATACGTTATACGTTATACGTTATACGTCATAAGTTATACGTTATACGTTATACGTTATACGTTCTACGTTATACGTTATACGTTAAACGTTGTACGTTATACGTTATACGTTATACGTTATACGTTACACGTTATACGTTATACGTTATACTGTATACGTTATACGTTATACGTTATACGTTATACGTTATACTGTATACGTTATACGTTATACGTTATACGTTATACGTTATACGTTATACGTTATACGTTATACGTTATACGTTATACGTTATACGTTATACGTTATACGTTATACGTTATACGTTATACGTTATACGTTATACGTTATACGTTACACGTTATACGTTATACGTTAAGCGTTATACGTTATACGTTATACGTTATACGTTATACGTTATACGTTATACGTCATACGTTATACGTTATTCGTTATACGTTATACGTTACACGTTATACGTTATACGTTATACGTTATACGTTATACGTTATACGTTATACGTTATACGTTATACGTTACACGTTATACGTTATACGTTATACTGTATACGTTATACCTTATACGTTATACGTTATACGTTATACGTCATACGTTATACGTTATACGTTCTACGTTATACGTTATACGTTAAACGTTGTACGTTATACGTTATACGTTATACCTTATACGTTATACGTTATACGTTATGCGTTATACGTTATACGTTATACGTTATACGTTATACGTTATACGTTATACGTTATACGTTAAACGTTATACGTTATACGTTATACGATATACGTTATACGTTATACGTTATACGTTATACGTTATACGTTATACGTTATACGTTATACGTTATACGTTATACGTTATACGTTATACGTTATACGTTATACGTTATACGTTATACGTTATACGTTATACGTTATACGTTATACGTTATACGTTATACGTTATACGTTATACGTTATACGTTATACGTTATGCTTTATAGGATATACGTTATACGTTATACGTTGTACGTTATACGTTATACGTTATACGTTATACGTTATACGTTATACGTTATACGTTAAACGTTATACGTTATACGTTATACGATATACGTTATACGTTATACGTTATACGTTATACGTTATACGTTATACGTTATACGTTATACGTTATACGTTATACGTTACACGTTATACGTTATACGTTATACTGTATACGTTATACGTTATACGTTATACGTTATACGTTATACGTCATACGTTATACGTTATACGTTATACGTTATACGTTCTACGTTATACGTTATACGTTAAACGTTGTACGTTATACGTTATACGTTAAACGTTGTACGTTATACGTTATACGTCATACGTTATACGTTATACGTTATACGTTCTACGTTATACGTTATACGTTAAACGTTGTACGTTATACGTTATACGTTATACCTTATACGTTATACGTTCTACGTTATACGTTATACGTTAAACGTTGTACGTTATACGTTATACGTTATACCTCATACGTTATACGTTATACGTTATACGTTATACATTATACGTTATACGTTGAACGTTGTACGATATACGTTATACGTTATACGTTATACGTTATACGTTATACGTTAAACGTTGTACGTTATACGTTATACGTCATACGTTAAACTGTAAACGTTATACGTTATACGTTATACGTTATACGTTATACGTTATACTGTATACGTTATACGTTATACGTTATACGTTATACGCCATACGTTATACGTTATACGTTATACGTTATACGTTATTCGTTATACGTTATACGTTATACGTTATACGTTATACGTTATACGTTATACGTCATACGTTATACGTTATACGTTATACGTCATACGTTATACGTTATACGTTATACGTAATATGTAATACGTCATACGTTTTACGTTAATCGTTATACGTTATTCGTTACACGCTATACGTTATACGTTATACGTTATACGTTATACGTTATACGTTATACGTTATACGTTACACGTTATACGTTATACGTTATACTGTATACGTTATACGTTATACGTTATACGTTATACGTTATACGTCATACGTTATACGTTATACGTTATACGTTATACGTTCTACGTTATACGTTATACGTTAAACGTTGTACGTTATACGTTATTCGTTATACCTTATACGTTATACGTTATACGTTATACGTTATACATTATACGTTATACGTTGAACGTTGTACGATATACGTTATACGTTATACGTTATACGTTATACGTTATACGTTAAACGTTGTACGTTATACGTTATACGTCATACGTTAAACTGTATACGTTATACGTTATACGTTATACGTTATACGTTATACTGTATACGTTATACGTTATACGTTATACGTTATACGCCATACGTTATACGTTATACGTTATTCGTTATACGTTATACGTTATACGTTATACGTTATACGTTATACGTTATACGTTATACGCCATACGTTATACGTTATACGTTATTCGTTATACGTTATACGTTATACGTTATACGTTATACGTTATACGTTATACGTTATACGTTATACGTTATACGTTATACGTTATACGTTATACGTTATACGTCATACGTTATACGTTATACGTTATACGTTATACGTCATACGTTATACGTTATACGTTATACGTTATACGTTCTACGTTATACGTTATACGTTAAACGTTGTACGTTATACGTTATACGTTATACGTTATACGTTATACGTTATACGTTATACGTTATACGTTATACGTTATACGTTATACGTTATGCGTTATACGTTGTACCTTATACGTTATACGTTATACTGTATACGTTATACGTTATACGTTATACGTTATTCGTTATACGTTATACGTTCTACGTTATACGTTATACGTTAAACGTTATACGTTATACGTTATACGTTATACGTTAATCGTTATACGTTATACGTTATACGTTATACGTTATACGTTATACGTTACACGTTATACGTTATACGTTACGCGTTATAGGATATACGTTATACGTTATACGTTGTACGTTATACGTTATACGTTGTACGTTATACGTTCTACGTTATACGTTATACGTTATACGTTATACGTTATACGTTATACGTTATACGTTATACGTTATACGTTACACGTTATACGTTATACGTTATACTGTATACGTTATACGTTATACGTTATACGTTATACGTTATACTGTATACGTTATACGTTATACGTTATACGTTATACGTTATACGTTATACGTTATACGTTATACGTTACACGTTTTAGGTTATACGTTATACTGTATACGTTATACGTTATACGTTATACGTTATACGTTATACTGTATACGTTATACGTTATACGTTATACGTTATACGTTATACGTCATAAGTTATACGTTATACGTTATACGTTATACGTTCTACGTTATACGTTATACGTTAAACGTTGTACGTTATACGTTATACGTTATACGTTATACGTTATACGTTATACGTTATACGTTATACGTTATGCGTTATAGGATATACGTTATACGTTATACGTTGTACGTTATACGTTATACGTTATACGTTATACGTTATACGTTATACGTTATACGTTAAACGTTATACGTTATACGTTATACGATATACGTTATACGTTATACGTTATACGTTATACGTTATACGTTATACGTTATACGTTATACGTTATACGTTATACGTTACACGTTATACGTTATACGTTATACTGTATACGTTATACGTTATACGTTATACGTTATACGTTATACGTCATACGTTATACGTTATACGTTATACGTTATACGTTATACGTTCTACGTTATACGTTATACGTTAAACGTTGTACGTTATACGTTATACGTTATACCTTATACGTTATACGTTATACGTTATACGTTATACATTATACGTTATACGTTGAACTTTGTACGATATACGTTATACGTTATACGTTATACGTTATTCGTTATACGTTAAACGTTGTACGTTATACGTTATACGTCATACGCTATACGTTATACGTTATACGTTCTACGTTATACGTTATACGTTAAACGTTGTACGTTATACGTTATACGTTATACCTTATACGTTATACGTTCTACGTTATACGTTATACGTTAAACGTTGTACGTTATACGTTATACGTTATACCTTATACGTTATACGTTATACGTTATACGTTATACATTATACGTTATACGTTGAACGTTGTACGATATACGTTATACGTTATACGTTATACGTTATACGTTATACGTTAAACGTTATACGTTATACGTCATACGTTAAACTGTATACGTTATACGTTATACGTTATACGTTATACGTCATACGTTATACGTTATACGTTATACGTTATACGTTATACGTTCTACGCCATACGTTATACGTTAAACGTTGTACGTTATACGTTATACGTTATACGTTATACGTTATACGTTATACGTTATGCGTTATACGTTATACGTTATACGTTATACGTTATACGTTATACGTTATACGTTATACGTTATACGTTATACGTAATATGTAATACGTCATACGTTTTACGTTAATCGTTATACGTTATTCGTTACACGCTATACGTTATACGTTATACGTTATACGTTATACGTTATACGTTATACGTTATACGTTACACGTTATACGTTATACGTTATACTGTATACGTTATACGTTATACGTTATACGTTATACGTTATACGTCATACGTTATACGTTATACGTTATACGTTATACGTTCTACGTTATACGTTATACGTTAAACGTTGTACGTTATACGTTATTCGTTATACCTTATACGTTATACGTTATACGTTATACGTTATACATTATACGTTATACGTTGAACGTTGTACGATATACGTTATACGTTATACGTTATACGTTATACGTTATACGTTATACGTTATACGTTATACGTTATACGTTATACGTTATACGTTATACGTTATACGTCATACGTTATACGTTATACGTTATACGTTATACGTCATACGTTATACGTTATACGTTATACGTTATACGTTCTACGTTATACGTTATACGTTAAACGTTGTACGTTATACGTTATACGTTATACGTTATACGTTATACGTTATACGTTATACGTTATACGTTATACGTTATACGTTATACGTTATGCGTTATACGTTATACGTTATACGTTATACGTTATACTGTATACGTTATACGTTATACGTTATACGTTATTCGTTATACGTTATACGTTCTACGTTATACGTTATACGTTAAACGTTATACGTTATACGTTATACGTTATACGTTAATCGTTATACGTTATACGTTATACGTTATACGTTATACGTTACACGTTATACGTTATACGTTACGCGTTATAGGATATACGTTATACGTTATACGTTGTACGTTATACGTTATACGTTGTACGTTATACGTTCTACGTTATACGTTATACGTTATACGTTATACGTTATACGTTATACGTTATACGTTATACGTTATACGTTACACGTTATACGTTATACGTTATACTGTATACGTTATACGTTATACGTTATACGTTATACGTTATACTGTATACGTTATACGTTATACGTTATACGTTATACGTTATACGTTATACGTTATACGTTATACGTTACACGTTATACGTTATACGTTATACTGTATACGTTATACGTTATACGTTATACGTTATACGTTATACTGTATACGTTATACGTTATACGTTATAAGTTATACGTTATACGTCATAAGTTATACGTTATACGTTATACGATATACGTTCTACGTTATACGTTATACGTTAAACGTTGTACGTTATACGTTATACGTTATACGTTATACGTTACACGTTATACGTTATACGTTATACTGTATACGTTATACGTTATACGTTATACGTTATACGTTATACTGTATACGTTATACGTTATACGTTATACGTTATACGTTATACGTTATACGTTATACGTTATACGTTATACGTTATACGTTATACGTTATACGTTATACGTTATACGTTATACGTTATACGTTATACGTCACACGTTATACGTTATACGTTAAGCGTTATAAGATATACGTTATACGTTATACGTTGTACGTTATACGTTATACGTTGTACGTTATACGTTCTACGTTATACGTTATACGTAATACGTTATACGTTATACGTTATACGTTATACGTTATACGTTATACGTTACACGTTATACGTTATACGTTATACTGTATACGTTATACGTTATACGTTATACGTTATACGTTATACTGTATACGTTATACGTTATACGTTATACGTTATACGTTATACGTCATACGTTATACGTTATACGTTATACGTTTACGTTCTACGTTATACGTTATACGTTAAACGTTGTACGTTATACGTTATACGTTATACGTTATACGTTACACGTTATACGTTATACGTTTTACTGTATACGTTATACGTTATACGTTATACGTTATACGTTATACGTTATACGTTATACGTCATACGTTATACGTTATACGTTATACGTTATACGTTATACGTTATACGTTATACGTTATACGTTATACGTTATACGTTATACGTTATACGTTATACGTTATACGTTATACGTTATACTTTATGCGTTATAGGATATACGTTATACGTTATACGTTGTACGTTATACGTTATACGTTACACGCTATACGTTATACGTTATACGTTATACGTTATACGTTATACGTTATACGTTATACGTTATACGTGATACGTTATACGTTATACGTTATACGTTATACGTTATACGTTATACGTTATACGTTATACGTCATACGTTATACGTTATACGTTATACGTTATACGTTATACGTTATACATTATACGTTATAAGTTATACGTTATACGTTATACTGTATACGTTATACGTTATACGTTATACGTTATACGTTTTACGTCATACGTTATACGTTATACGTTATACGTTATACGTTATACGTTATACGTTATACGTTACACGTTATACGTTATACGTTAAGCGTTATAAGATATACGTTATACGTTATACGTTGTACGTTATACGTTATACGTTGTACGTTATACGTTCTACGTTATACGTTATACGTAATACGTTATACGTTATACGTTATACGTTATACGTTATACGTTGTACGTTATACGTTATACGTTATACGTTATACGTTATACGTTATACGTTATACGTTATACGTTATACGTTATACGTTATACGTTATACGTTATACGTTATACGTTATACGTTATACATTATACGTTATACGTTATACGTTATACGTTATACGTTATACGTTATACGTTATACGACATACGTTATACGTTATACGTTATACGTTATACGTTATACGTTATACGTTATACGTTATACGTTATGCGTTATAGGATATACGTTATACGTTATACGTTGTACGTTATACGTTATACGTTGTACGTTATACGTTCTACGTTATACATTATACGTTAAACGTTGTACGTTATACGTTATACGTCATACGTTATACGTTATACGTTATACGTTATACGTTCTACGTTATACGTTATACGTTAAACGTTGTACGTTATACGTTATACGTTATACGTTATACGTTATACGTTATACGTTATGCGTTATACGTTATACGTTATACGTTATACGTTATACGTTATACGTTATACGTTATACGTTATACGTTATACGTTATACGTTATACGTTATACGTTATACGTTATACGTTATACGTTATACGTAATATGTAATACGTCATACGTTTTACGTTAATCGTTATACGTTATACGTTATACGCTATACGTTATACGTTATACGTTATACGTTACACGTTATACGTTATACGTTATACTGTATACGTTATACGTCATACGTTATACGTTATACGTTATACGTTATACGTTCTACGTTATACGTTATACGTTAAACGTTGTACGTTATACGTTATACGTTATACCTTATACGTTATACGTTATACGTTCTACGTTATACGTTATACGTTAAACGTTGTACGTTATACGTTATACGTTATACGTTATACGTTATACGTTATACGTTATACGTTATACGTTATACGTTATACGTTATGCGTTATACGTTATACGTAATATGTAATACGTCATACGTTTTACGTTAATCGTTATACGTTATTCGTTACACGCTATACGTTATACGTTATACGTTATACGTTATACGTTATACGTTATACGTTATACGTTATACGTTATACGTTACACGTTATACGTTATACGTTATACTGTATACGTTATACGTTATACGTTATACGTTATACGTTATACGTCATACGTTATACGTTATACGTTATACGTTATACGTTCTACGTTATACGTTATACGTTAAACGTTGTACGTTATACGTTATACGTTATACCTCATACGTTATACGTTATACGTTATACGTTATACATTATACGTTATACGTTGAACGTTGTACGATATACGTTATACGTTATACGTTATACGTTATACGTTATACGTTAAACGTTGTACGTTATACGTTATACGTCATACGTTAAACTGTATACGTTATACGTTATACGTTATACGTTATACGTAATATGTAATACGTCATACGTTTTACGTTAATCGTTATACGTTATTCGTTACACGCTATACGTTATACGTTATACGTTATACGTTATTCGTTATACGTTATACGTTATACGTTATACGTTATACGTTACACGTTATACGTTATACGTTATACTGTATACGTTATACGTTATACGTTATACGTTATACGTTATACGTCATACGTTATACGTTATACGTTATACGTTATACGTTATACGTTCTACGTTATACGTTATACGTTAAACGTTGTACGTTATACGTTATACGTTATACCTTATACGTTATACGTTATACGTTATACGTTATACATTATACGTTATACGTTGAACGTTGTACGATATACGTTATACGTTATACGTTATACGTTATACGTTATACGTTAAACGTTGTACGTTATACGTTATACGTCATACGTTAAACTGTATACGTTATACGTTATACGTTATACGTTATACGTTATACGTTATACTGTATACGTTATACGTTATACGTTATACGTTATACGCCATACGTTATACGTTATACGTTATACGTTATACGTTATTCGTTATACGTTTTACGTTAATCGTTATACGTTATACGTTATACGCTATACGTTATACGTTATACGTTATACGTTACACGTTATACGTTATACGTTATACTGTATACGTTATACGTCATACGTTATACGTTATACGTTATACGTTATACGTTATACGTTATACGTTATACGTTATACGTTATACGTTATACGTTATACGTTATACGTTATACGTTATGCGTTATACGTTATACGTTATTCGCTATACGTTATACGTTATACGTTATACGTTATGCGTTATAGGATATACGTTGTACGTTATACGATATACGTTATACGTTATACGTTATACGTTATACGTTTTACGCTATACGTTATACGCTATACGTTATACGTTATACGTTATACGTTATACGTTATACGTTATGCGTTATAGGATATACGTTATGCGTTATAGGATTTACGTTATACTTTATACGTTATACGTTATACGTTATACGTTATACGTTATACGTTATACGTTATACGTTATACGTTATACGTTATACGTTATACGTTATACGTTATACGTTATGCGTTATAGGATATACGTTATGCGTTATAGGATATACGTTATACGTTATACGTTATACGTTATACGTTATACGTTAGACGGTGTACGTTATACGTTATACGTTATACGTTTTACGCTATACGTTATACGCTATACGTTATACGTTATACGTTATACGTTATACGTTATACGTTATACGTTATACGTTATACGTTATACGTTATACGTTATACGTTATACGTTATACGTTATACGTTATACGTTATACGTTATACGTTATACGTTATACGTTATACGCTATACGTTATACGTTATACGTTATACGTTATGCGTTATAGGATATACGTTATACGTTATACGTTGTACGTTATACGTTATACGTTATACGTTATACGTTATACGTTATACGTTATACGTTATACGTTATACGTTATACGTTATACGTTATACGTTATACGTTATACGTTATACGTTATACGTTATACGTTATACGTTATACGTTATACGGTATACGTTATACGCTATACGTTATACGTTATACGTTATACGTTATGCGTTATAGGATATACGTTATACGTTATACGTTGTACGTTATACGTTATACGTTATACGTTATATGTTATACGTCATGCGATATACGTTATACGTTATTCGTTATACGGTATACGTTAAACGTTGTACGTTATACGTTATACGTTATACGTTATACGTTATACGTTGGACGTTGTGCGTTATACGTTATACGTTATACGCTATACGTTATACGTTATACGTTATACGTTATACGTTATACGTTATACGTTATACGTTATACGTTATACGTTATACGTTATACGTTATACGTTATACGTTATACGTTATACGTTACACGTTATACGTTATACATTATACTGTATACGTTATACGTTATACGTTATACGTTATACGTTATACGTTATGCGTTATACGTTATACGATATACGTTATACGTTATACGTTATACGTTATACGTTATACGTTATACGTTACACGTTGTACGTTATACGTTATACGTTATACGTTATACCCTATACGTTATACGCTATACGTTATACGTTATACGTTATACGTTATACGTTATACGTTATACGTTATGCGTTATAGGATATACGTTATGCGTTATAGGATTTACGTTATACGTTATACGTTATACGTTATACGTTATACGTTATACGTTATACGTTATACGTTATACGTTATACGTTATACGTTATACGTTATACATTATACGTTATACGTTATACGTTATACGTTATACGTTATACGTTATACGTTATACGTTATACGTTATACGACATACGTTATACGTTATACGTTATACGTTATACGTTATACGTTATACGTTATACGTTATACGTTATGCGTTATAGGATATACGTTATACGTTATACGTTGTACGTTATACGTTATACGTTATACGTTATACGTTATACGTTATACGTTATACATTATACGTTATACGTTATACGTTATACGTTATACGTTATACGTTATACGTTATACGTTATACGTTATACGTTAGACGTTGTACGTTATACGTTATACGTTATACGTTATACCCTATACGTTATACGCTATACGTTATACGTTATACGTTATACGTTATACGTTATACGTTATGCGTTATAGGATATACGTTATGCGTTATAGGATTTACGTAATACGTTATACGTTATACGTTATACGTTATACGTTATACGTTATACGTTATACGTTATACGTTATACGTTATACGTTATACGTTATACATTATACGTTATACGTTATACGTTATACGTTATACGTTATACGTTATACGTTATACGTTATACGTTATACGACATACGTTGTACGTTATACGTTATACGTTATACGTTATACGTTATACGTTATACGTTATACGTTATGCGTTATAGGATATACGTTATACGTTATACGTTGTACGTTATACGTTATACGTTATACGTTATACGTTATACGTTATACGTTATACATTATACGTTATACGTTATACGTTATACGTTATACGTTATACGTTATACGTTATACGTTATATGTTATACGTTATACGTTATACGTTATACGTTATACGTTATACGTTATACGTTATACGTTATACATTATACGTTATACGTTATACGTTATACGTTATACGTTATACGTTATACGTTATACGACATACGTTATACGTTATACGTTATACGTTATACGTTATACGTAATACGTTATACGTTATACGTTATACGTTATACGTTATACGTTATACGTTATACGTTATGCGTTATACGTTATAGGATATACGTTATACGTTATACGTTATACGTTATACGTTATACGTTAGACGGTGTACGTTATACGTTATACGTTATACGTTTTACGCTATACGTTATACGCTATACGTTATACGTTATACGTTATACGTTATACGTTATACGTTATGCGTTATAGGATATACGTTATGCGTTATAGGATTTACGTTATACTTTATACGTTATACGTTATACGTTATACGTTATACGTTATACGTTATACGTTATACGTTATACGTTATACGTTATACGTTATACGTTATACGTTATGCGTTATAGGATATACGTTATGCGTTATAGGATATACGTTATACGTTATACGTTATACGTTATACGTTATACGTTAGACGGTGTACGTTATACGTTATACGTTATACGTTTTACGCTATACGTTATACGCTATACGTTATACGTTATACGTTATACGTTATACGTTATACGTTATACGTTATACGTTATACGTTATACGTTATACGTTATACGTTATACGTTATACGTTATACGTTATACGTTATACGTTATACGTTATACGTTATACGTTATACGTTATACGTTATACGCTATACGTTATACGTTATACGTTATACGTTATGCGTTATAGGATATACGTTGTACGTTATACGTTATACGTTATACGTTATACGTTATACGTTATACGTTATACGTTATACGTTATACGTTATACGTTATACGTTATACGTTATACGTTATACGTTATACGTTATACGTTATACGTTATACGTTATACGTTATACGTTATACGTTATACGTTATACGGTATACGTTATACGCTATACGTTATACGTTATACGTTATACGTTATGCGTTATAGGATGTACGTTATACGTTATACGTTGTACGTTATACGTTATACGTTATACGTTATATGTTATACGTCATGCGATATACGTTATACGTTATTCGTTATACGGTATACGTTAAACGTTGTACGTTATACGTTATACGTTATACGTTATACGTTATACGTTGGACGTTGTGCGTTATACGTTATACGTTATACGCTATACGTTATACGTTATACGTTATACGTTATACGTTATACGTTATACGTTATACGTTATACGTTATACGTTATACGTTATACGTTATACGTTATACGTTATACGTTACACGTTATACGTTATACATTATACTGTATACGTTATACGTTATACGTTATACGTTATACGTTATACGTTATACGTTATACGTTATACGTTATACGTTATACGTTATACGTTATACGTTATACGTTATACGTTATACGTTGGACGTTGTGCGTTATACGTTATACGTTATACGCTATACGTTATACGTTATACGTTATACGTTATACGTTATACGTTATACGTTATTCGTTATACGTTATACGTTATACGTTATACGTTATACGTTACACGTTATACGTTATACATTATACTGTATACGTTATACGTTATACGTTATACGTTATACGTTATACGTTATACGTTATACGTTATACGTTATACGTTATACGTTATACGTTATACGTTATACGTTATACGTTATACGTTATACGTTATACGTTATACGTTATACGTTATACGTTATACGTTATACGTTATACGTTATACGGTATACGTTATACGCTATACGTTATACGTTATACGTTATACGTTATGCGTTATAGGATGTACGTTATACGTTATACGTTGTACGTTATACGTTATACGTTATACGTTATATGTTATACGTCATGCGATATACGTTATACGTTATTCGTTATACGGTATACGTTAAACGTTGTACGTTATACGTTATACGTTATACGTTATACGTTGGACGTTGTGCGTTATACGTTATACGTTATACGCTATACGTTATACGTTATACGTTATACGTTATACGTTATACGTTATACGTTATACGTTATACGTTATACGTTATACGTTATACGTTATACGTTATACGTTATACGTTACACGTTATACGTTATACATTATACTGTATACGTTATACGTTATACGTTATACGTTATACGTTATACGTTATACGTTATACGTTATACGTTATACGTTATACGTTATACGTTATACGTTATACGTTATACGTTATACGGTATACGTTATACGCTATACGTTATACGTTATACGTTATACATTATACGTTATACGTTATACGTTATACGACATACGTTATACGTTATACGTTATACGTTATACGCTATACGTTATACGTTATACGTTATACGTTATGCGTTATAGGATATACGTTGTACGTTATACGTTATACGTTATACGTTATACGTTATACGTTATACGTTATACGTTATACGTTATACGTTATACGTTATACGTTATACGTTATACATTATACGTTATACGTTATACGTTATACGTTATACGTTATACGTTATACGTTATACGGTATACGTTATACGCTATACGTTATACGTTATACGTTATACGTTATACGTTATGCGTTATAGGATGTACGTTATACGTTATACGTTGTACGTTATACGTTATACGTTATACGTTATATGTTATACGTCATGCGATATACGTTATACGTTATTCGTTATACGGTATACGTTAAACGTTGTACGTTATACGTTATACGTTATACGTTATACGTTATACGTTGGACGTTGTGCGTTATACGTTATACGTTATACGCTATACGTTATACGTTATACGTTATACGTTATACGTTATACGTTATACGTTATACGTTATACGTTATACGTTATACGTTATACGTTATACGTTATACGTTATACGTTATACGTTACACGTTATACGTTATACATTATACTGTATACGTTATACGTTATACGTTATACGTTATACGTTATACGTTATACGTTATACGTTATACGTTATACGTTATACGTTATACGTTATACGTTATACGTTATACGTTATACGTTATACGTTATACGTTATACGTTATACGTTATACGTTATACGTTATACGTTATACGTTATACGTTATACGTTATACGTTATACGTTATACGTTATACGTTATGCGTTATACGTTATACGATATACGTTATACGTTATACGTTATACGTTATACGTTATACGTTAGACGTTGTACGTTATACGTTATACGTTATACGTTATACGCTATACGTTATACGCTATACGTTATACGTTATACGTTATACGTTATACGTTATACGTTATGCGTTATAGGATATACGTTATGCGTTATAGGATTTACGTTATACGTTATACGTTATACGTTATACGTTATACGTTATACGTTATACGTTATACGTTATACGTTATACGTTATACGTTATACGTTATACGTTATACGTTATGCGTTATAGGATATACGTTATGCGTTATAGGATATACGTTATACGTTATACGTTATACGATATACGTTATACGTTGTACGTTATACGTTATACGTTATACGTTATACGTTATACGTTATACGTTATACGTTATACGTTATACGTTATACGTTATACGTTATACGTTATACGTTATACGTTATACGTTATACGTTATACGTTATACGTTATGAGTTATACGTTATACGTTATACGTTATACGTTATACGTTATACGTTATGCGTTATAGGATATTCGTTATATGTTATACGTTATACGTTATACGTTGTACGTTATACGTTATACGTTATACGTTATACGTTATACGTTATACGTTATACGTTATACGTTATACGTTATACGTTATACGTTATACGTTATACGTTATACGTTATACGTTATACGTTATACGTTATACCTTATACGTTATACGTTATACGTTATACGTTATACGTTATACGTTATACGTTATACGTTATGCGTTATACGTTATACGTTATACGTTATACGTTATACGTTATACGTTATACGTTATACGTTAAACGTTGTACGTTATACGTTATACGTTATACGTTATACGTTACACGTTATACGTTATACGTTATACTGTATACGTTATACGTTATACGTTATACGTTATACGTTATACGTTATACGTTATACGTCATACGTTATACGTTATACGTTATACGTTATACGTTATACGTTATACGTTATACGTTATACGTTATACGTTATACGTTATACGTTATACGTTATACTTTATGCGTTATAGGATATACGTTATACGTTATACGTTGTACGTTATACGTTATACGTTACACGCTATACGTTATACGTTATACGTTATACGTTATACGTTATACGTTATACGTTATACGTTATACGTTATACGTTATACGTTATACGTTATACGTTATACGTTATACGTTATACGTTATACGTTATACGTTATACGTCATACGTTATACGTTATACGTTATACGTTATACGTTATACGTTATACATTATACGTTATAAGTTATACGTTATACGTTATACTGTATACGTTATACGTTATACGTTATACGTTATACGTTATACGTCATACGTTATACGTTATACGTTATACGTTATACGTTCTACGTTATACGTTATACGTTAAACGTTGTACGTTATACGTTATACGTTATACGTTATACGTTACACGTTATACGTTATACGTTATACGTTATACGTTATACGTTATACGTTATACGTTATACGTTATACGTTATACGTTATACGTTATACGTTATACGTTATACGTTATACGTTATACGTTATACGTTATACGACATACGTTATACGTTATACGTTATACGTTATACGTTATACGATATACGTTATACGTTATACGTTATACGTTATACGTTATACGTTATACGTTATACGTTATACGTTATACGTTATGCGTTATACGTTATACGTTATGCGTTATAGGATATACGTTATACGTTATACGTTGTACGTTATACGTTATACGCTATACGTTATACATTATACGTTGGACGTTATACGTTATACGTTATACGTTATACGCTATACGTTATACGTTATACGTTATACGTTATACGTTATACGTTGTACGTTAAACGTTATACGTTATACGTTATACGTTATACGTTATACGTTATACGTTATACGTTATACGTTATACGTTATACGTTATACGTTATACGTTATACGTTATACGTTATACGTTATACCTTATACCTTATACGTTATACGTTATACGTTATACGTTATACATTATACGTTATACGTTGAACGTTGTACGTTATACGTTATACGTTATACGTTATACGTTATACGTTATACGTTATACGTTATACGTTATACGTTATACGTTATACGTTATACGTTATACGTTATGCGTTATAGGATATACGTTATACGTTATACGTTGTACGTTATACTTTATACGTTATACGTTATACGTTAGACGTTGGACGTTATACGTTATACGTTATACGTTATACGTTATACGCTATACGTTATACGTTATACGTTATACGTTATACGTTATACGTTGTATGTTATACGTTATACGTTATGTTATACGTTATACGTTATACGTTATACGTTATACGTTATACGTTATACGTTATACCTTATACGTTATACGTTATACGTTATACGTTATACGTTATACGTTATACGTTATACGACATACGTTATACGTTATATGTTATACGTTATACGTTATACGTTATACGTTATACGTTATACGTTATACGTTATACGTTATACGTTATACGTTATACGTTATACGTTATACGTTATACGTTATACGTTATGCGTTATAGGATATACGTTATACGATATTCGTTATACGTTATACGTTGTACGTTATACGTTATACGTTATACGTTATACGTTATACGTTATACGTTATACGTTATACGTTATACGTTATACGTTATACGTTATACGTTATACGTTATACGTTATACGTTATACGTTATACGTTATACGTTATACACTATACGTTATACGTTATACGTTATACGTTATACGTTATACGTTATACGTTATACGTTATACGTTATACGTTATACGACATACGTTATACGTTATACGTTATACGTTATACGTTATACGTTATACGTTATACGTTATACGTTATACGTTATGCGTTATAGGATATACGTTATACGTTATACGTTGTACGTTATACGTTATACGTTATACGTTATACGTTATACGTTATACATTATACGTTATACGTTATACGTTATACGTTATACGTTATACGTTATACGTTATACGTTATACGTTATACGTTATACGTTATACGTTATACGTTATACGTTATACGTTATACGTTATACGTTATACATTATACGTTATACGTTATACGTTATACGTTATACGTTATACGTTATACGTTATACGACATACGTTATACGTTATACGTTATACGTTATACGTTATACGTTATACGTTATACGTTATACGTTATACGTTATACGTTATACGTTATACGTTATACGTTATACGTTATACGTTATGCGTTATACGTTATACGATATACGTTATACGTTATACGTTATACGTTATACGTTATACGTTAGACGTTGTACGTTATACGTTATACGTTATACGTTATACGCTATACGTTATACGCTATACGTTATACGTTATACGTTATACGTTATACGTTATACGTTATGCGTTATAGGATATACGTTATGCGTTATAGGATTTACGTTATACGTTATACGTTATACGTTATACGTTATACGTTATACGTTATACGTTATACGTTATACGTTATACGTTATACGTTATACGTTATACGTTATACGTTATACGTTATACGTTATACGTTATACGTTATACGTTATACGTTATACGTTATACGTTATGCGTTATAGGATATACGTTATGCGTTATAGGATATACGTTATACGTTATACGTTATACGATATACGTTATACGTTGTACGTTATACGTTATACGTTATACGTTATACGTTATACGTTATACGTTATACGTTATACGTTATACGTTATACGTTATACGTTATACGTTATACGTTATACGTTATACGTTATACGTTATACGTTATACGTTATACGTTATGAGTTATACGTTATACGTTATACGTTATACGTTATACGTTATACGTTATGCGTTATAGGATATACGTTATATGTTATACGTTATACGTTATACGTTGTACGTTATACGTTATACGTTATACGTTATACGTTATACGTTATACGTTATACGTTATACGTTATACGTTATACGTTATACGTTATACGTTATACGTTATACGTTATACGTTATACGTTATACGTTATACGTTATACGTTATACGTTATACGTTATACGTTATACGTTATACGTTATACGTTATACGTTATGCGTTATACGTTATACGTTATACGTTATACGTTATACGTTATACGTTATACCTTATACGTTATACGTTATACGTTATACGTTATACGTTATACGTTATACGTTATACGTTATGCGTTATAGGATATAAGTTATACGTTATACGTTATACGTTATACGTTGTACGTTATACGTTATACGTTATACGTTATACGTTATACGTTATACGTTATACGTTATACGTTATACGTTATACGTCATACGTTATACGATATACGTTATACGTTATACGTTATACGTTCTACGTTATACGTTATACGTTAAACATTGTACGTTATACGTTATACGTTATACGTTATACGTTATACGTTATACGTTATACGTTATACGTTATACGTTATACGTAATACGTTATACGTTATACGTTATACGTTATGCGTTATAGGATATACGTTATACGTTATACGTTATACGTTATACGTTATACGTTATACGTTATACGTTATACATTATACGTTATACGCTATACGTTATACGTTAAACGTTGTACGTTATACGTTATACGTCATACGTTATACGTTATACGTTATACGTTATACGTTATACGTTATACGTTATACGTTATACGTTATACGTTATACATTATACGTTATACGTTATACGTTATACGTTATACGTTATACGTTATACGTTATACGTTATACGTTATACGTTATACGTTATACGTTATACACTATACGTTATACGTTATACGTTATACGTTATACGTTATACGTTATACGTTATACGTTATACGTTATACGTTATACGACATACGTTATACGTTATGCGTTATACGTTATACGTTATACGTTATACGTTATACGTTATACGTTATACGTTATGCGTTATAGGATATACGTTATACGTTATACGTTGTACGTTATACGTTATACGTTATACGTTATACGTTATACGTTATACATTATACGTTATACGTTATACGTTATACGTTATACGTTATACGTTATACGTTATACGTTATACGTTATACGTTATACGTTATACGTTATACGTTATACGTTATACGTTATACGTTATACGTTATACATTATACGTTATACGTTATACGTTATACGTTATACGTTATACGTTATACGTTATACGTTATACGTTATACGTTATACGTTATACGTTATACGTTATGCGTTATACGTTATACGTTATACGTTATGCGTTATACGTTATACGTTATACGTTATACGTTATACGTTATACGTAATATGTAATACGTCATACGTTTTACGTTAATCGTTATACGTTATACGTTATACGCTATACGTTATACGTTATACGTTATACGTTATACGTTATACGTTATACGTTATACGTTATACGTTACACGTTATACGTTATACGTTATACGTTATACGTTATACGTTATACGTTATACGTTATACGTTATACGTTATACGTTATACGTTATACGTTATACGTTATACCTTATACGTTATACGTTATACGTTATACGTTATACGTTATACGTTATACGTTATACGTTATGCGTTATAGGATATAAGTTATACGTTATACGTTATACGTTATACGTTGTACGTTATACGTTATACGTTATACGTTATACGTTATACGTTATACGTTATACGTTATACGTTATACGTTATACGTTATACGTTATACGTTATACGTTATACGTTATACGTTATACGTTATACGTTATACGTTATACGTTATGCGTTATAGTATATACGTTATGCGTTATAGGATATACGTTATACGTTATACGTTATACGATATACGTTATACGTTGTACGTTATACGTTATACGTTATACGTTATACGTTATACGTTATACGTTATACGTTATACGTTATACGTTATACGTTATACGTTATACGTTATACGTTATACGTTATACGTTATACGTTATACGTTATGAGTTATACGTTATACGTTATACGTTATACGTTATACGTTATACGTTATGCGTTATAGGATATACGTTATATGTTATACGTTATACGTTATACGTTGTACGTTATACGTTATACGTTATACGTTATACGTTATACGTTATACGTTATACGTTATACGTTATACGTTATACGTTATACGTTATACGTTATACGTTATACGTTATACGTTATACGTTATACGTTATACGTTATACGTTATACGTTATACGTTATACGTTATACGTTATACGTTATACGTTATACGTTATACGTTATGCGTTATACGTTATACGTTATACGTTATACGTTATACGTTATACGTTATACGTTATACGTTATACGTTATACGTTATACGTTATACGTTATACGTTATACGTTATGCGTTATACGTTATACGTTATACGTTATGCGTTATACGTTATACGTTATACGTTATACGTTATACGTTATACGTAATATGTAATACGTCATACGTTTTACGTTAATCGTTATACGTTATACGTTATACGCTATACGTTATACGTTATACGTTATACGTTATACGTTATACGTTATACGTTATACGTTATACGTTACACGTTATACGTTATACGTTATACGTTATACGTTATACGTTATACGTTATACGTTATACGTTATACGTTATACGTTATACGTTATACGTTATACGTTATACCTTATACGTTATACGTTATACGTTATACGTTATACGTTATACGTTATACGTTATACGTTATACGTTATACGTTATACGTTATACCTTATACGTTATACGTTATACGTTATACGTTATACGTTATACGTTATACGTTATACGTTATACGTTATGCGTTATAGGATATAAGTTATACGTTATACGTTATACGTCATACGTTATACGATATACGTTATACGTTATACGTTATACGTTCTACGTTATACGTTATACGTTAAACATTGTACGTTATACGTTATACGTTATACGTTATACGTTATACGTTATACGTTATACGTTATACGTAATATGTAATACGTCATACGTTTTACGTTAATCGTTATACGTTATACGTTATACGTTATACGTTATACGTTAAACGTTGTACGTTATACGTTATACGTTATACGTTATACGTTATACGTTATACGTTATACGTAATATGTAATACGTTATACGTTATACGTTAATCGTTATACGTTATACGTTATACGTTATACGTTATACGTTATACGTTATACGTTATACGTTATACGTTATACGTTATACGTTATACGTTATACATTATACGTTATACGCTATACGTTATACGTTATACGTTATACGTTAAACGTTATACGTTATACATTATACGTTATACGCTATACGTTATACGTTATACGTTATACGTTAAACGTTGTACGTTATACGTTATACGTCATACGTTATACGTTATACGTTATACGTTATACGTTATACGTTATACGTTATACGTTATACGTAATATGTAATACGTCATACGTTTTACGTTAATCGTTATACGTTAATCGTTATACGTTATACGTTATACGTTATACGTTATACGTTATACGTTATACGTAATACGTTATACGTTATACGTTATACGTTATGCGTTATAGGATATACGTTATACGTTATACGTTATACGTTATACGTTATACGTTATACGTTATACGTTATACATTATACGTTATACGCTATACGTTATACGTTATACGTTATACGTTAAACGTTGTACGTTATACGTTATACGTCATACGTTATACGTTATACGTTATACGTTATACGTTATACGTTATACGTTATACGTAATATGTAATACGTCATACGTTTTACGTTAATCGTTATACGTTATACGTTATACGTTATACGTTATACGTTATACGTTATACGTTATACGTTATACGTTATACGTTATACGTTATACGTTATACATTATACGTTATACGCTATACGTTATACGTTATACGTTATACGTTAAACGTTGTACGTTATACGTTATACGTCATACGTTCTACGTTATACGTTATACGTTATACGTTATACGTTATACGTAATATGTAATACGTCATACGTTTTACGTTAATCGTTATACGTTATACGTTATACGTTATACGTTATACGTTAAACGTTGTACGTTATACGTTATACGTTATACGTTATACGTTATACGTTATACGTTATACGTTATACGTTATACGTTATACGTTATACCTTATACGTTATACGTTATACGTTATACGTTATACGTTATACGTTATACGTTATACGTTATACGTTATACGTTATACGTTATACGCTATACGTTATACGTAATATGTAATACGTCATACGTTTTACGTTAATCGTTATACGTTATACGTTATACGTTATACGTTATACGTTATACGTTATACGTTATACGTTATACGTTATACGTTATACGTTATACGTTATACGTTATACGTTATACGTTATACGTTATACATTATACGTTATACGCTATACGTTATACGTTATACGTTATACGTTAAACGTTGTACGTTATACGTTATACGTCATACGTTATACGTTATACGTTATACGTTATACGTTATACGTTATACGTTATACGTAATATGTAATACGTCATACGTTTTACGTTAATCGTTATACGTTATACGTTATACGTTATACGTTATACGTTAAACGTTGTACGTTATACGTTATACGTTATACGTTATACGTTATACGTTATACGTTATACGTTATACGTAATATGTAATACGTCATACGTTTTACGTTAATCGTTATACGTTATACGTTATACGTTATACGTTATACGTTAAACGTTGTACGTTATTCGTTATACGTTATACGTTATACGTTATACGTTATACGTTATACGTTATACGTTATACGTTATACCTTATACGTTATACGTTATACGTTATACGTTATACGTAATACGTTATACGTTATACGTTATACGTTATACGTTATACGTTATACGTTATACGTTATACGTTATACGTTATGCGTTATAGGATATACGTTATACGTTATACGTTGTACGTTATACGTTATACGTTGTACGTTATACGTTCTACGTTATACATTATACGTTAAACGTTGTACGTTATACGTTATACGTCATACGTTATACGTTATACGTTATACGTTATACGTTCTACGTTATACGTTATACGTTAAACGTTGTACGTTATACGTTATACGTTATACGTTGTATGTTATACGTTATACGTTATACGTTATACGTTATACGTTATACGTTATACGTTATACGTTATACGTTATACGTTATACGTTATACATTATACGTTATACGTTATACGTTATACGTTATACGTTATCCGTTATACGTTATACGTTATGCGTTATAGGATATACGTTATACGTTATACGTTGTACGTTATACTTTATACGTTATACGTTATACGTTAGACGTTGGACGTTATGCGTTATAGGATATACGTTATACGTTATACGTTATACGTTATACGTTATACGTTATACGTTATACGTTATACGTTATACGTTATACGACATACGTTATACGTTATACGTTATACGTTATACGTTATACGTTATACGTTATACGTTATACGTTATACGTTATACGTTATACGTTATACGTTATACGTTATACGTTATACGTTATGCGTTATAGGATATACGTTATACGTTATACGTTATACGTTATACGTTATACGTTATACGTTATACGTTATACGTTATACGTTATACGTTATACGTTATACGTTATACGTTATACGTTATGCGTTATAGGATATACGTTATACGTTATACGTTATACGTTATACGTTATACGTTATACGTTATACGTTATACGTTATACGTTATACGTTATACGTTATACGTTATACGTTATACGTTATACATTATACGTTATACGCTATACGTTATACGTTATACGTTATACGTTAAACGTTGTACGTTATACGTTATACGTCATACGTTATACGTTATACGTTATACGTTATACGTTATACGTTATACGTAATATGTAATACGTCATACGTTTTACGTTAATCGATATACGTTATACGTTATACGTTATACGTTATACGTTATACGTTATACGTTATACGTTATACGTTATACGTTATACGTTATACGTTATACGACATACGTTATACGTTATACGTTATACGTTATACGTTATACGACATACGTTATACGTTATACGTTATACGTTATACGTTATACGTTATACGTTATACGTTATACGTTATACGTTATACGTTATGCGTTATACGTTATACGTTATGCGTTATAGGATATACGTTATACGTTATACGTTGTACGTTATACGTTATACGCTATACGTTATACGTTATACGTTGGACGTTATACGTTATACGTTATACGTTATACGCTATACGTTATACGTTTTTTTTTTTTTTCTTTTATTTTTTTTTTTTTTTATTAACGTGGGGGAAATCTTCGAAAGACCCCCCCGCCGCCTGGGGAGGGGCGGGGGGAGTGTGGGATTCCCCGCGCCCGGAAGGAAACCCATCGGGCGCGGGACCTACCCACTAAAACCCACCACGGTGGCCATCCTCGCACTATGCAGGGGGAGCACCTGGGACCGAAGACATCATAACATCAGGTGCTCCCCCGTGCAGGGCTCTCGCGCCCGTGTCCTCCCGTTCCAGGGAAGGGAGGGGGTACTTCACCCTCCCTTCCCTGTTTTCTCCTCGGCGCTCTGGCGCCCGACGTCGGAGCAGGGCCACACTGCTCCGACGTCCCACTCCCGGGGGCCGCCCGAGGGCGGCCGCGAGTCCCACACTCGCGACCGCCCACGGCCCCCATAGCCGCGCCGGAGGCACGGCCCTGGGACCGTGCCGTCGGCGCGGCCGCACCCCGGCTCGTACGCTCCCGAGGGCGGCTCTGGCCTCTCCGCCCTCGAGAGCGTCGCCGTCCCTTATTCCTCCCACCCCTCAGACGACGGGCGGTGGCACGAGCCTCAAGGGCTACGCACCCCCGCCCGCCGCTCTCAGGGTGGCCTCCCCAGCCCTTCCAGAGGCCCACCCGCCCCCGGCCTCGGACGAGGCCTCGCTCGCGGTCTCCCGCTCTCGCGAATGCGGCTCGCGGCCTCCTTCCGCGAGATTACCTCCTCGCAGAAGGAGGCCACGGCCCGCCACTTCGTCTCGCTGCCGAGCATGGCCTGTACCACGCCCGGCAGCGATAGGTCCGCCCCAATCACGGCCGTGAGGACACGGCGCTCCACCCCCCAGGCCGGACACACCTCGAGGGTGTGTTGCGCCGTGTCCTCGTCCGCTGGACAGTGCCAGCAGCGCTCCGCCTCTTCCACACCGATCCGGCACAGGTACTGACCGAAGCATCCGTGCCCGGACAGCACCTGCACCAACCGGTAGGTGAGTGAGCCGAAGCGCCTACCCAGCCACTCAAACAGGACCGGCCGGATAGCCCGGACAGTCCTCTGGCCGAACAACGGCTCGGCCAGCCGCTGCTGCCAAAGCTGCAGCATGGACTCCCGGGCCTGGCGCCTCAGGGCCTCCACCTCGCAGCCCGCCAGGACCACCCCATCCTCGCGGGCGCGCATGCGGCCCTCGTAGAAAGCCGCATGCGCGCCCGCGATCAAGTCCGCCGGGGATAGCCCTGACAGGACGCTCGCCGCCTCATACGAAACGGTCCGGTACCCCCGGGCGATCCGCAGTGCAAGCCGCCTTTGAACCCGGCGCAGCAATACCTTGCTGCGCCGGGAGGCGGCCAGGTCGCCCGCCCAAACGGGGGCCCCGTATAGGGCCACCGAGTGGACCATTCCCGCGTAGAGGCGGCGAACCCGGTCACTCGGGCCCCGCAGGTTGGGGAGGATACGGCCCAAAGCGCCAACTATCCTCTCCAACCGCGGGGCCAGGGCCCGGAAATGGCCCTCGAAGCGCCAGTGGCTGTCGAGGTGAAGTCCCAGATATTTCATCTGAGACCTCACCTCGACGTCTGTCTCACCCACCCGGATCAGGGGGGGAGGCGGCTCTCCCCGGGGTCTATACATCCCGAGTACCTCGGTTTTGTGGAGAGCCACCTCCAAACCGATCCCCCTGATCCGGGAGACGACGCGCCGGACACCGTCCTCGGCGGCCCGAACAGCGCCCCTCCAGTCCCCCCCGACGGCCAACAACAAGGTGTCGTCCGCGTAACATGTCAGACTGACGCCGTCGGGGAGGTCTTCGGCCCGCAGGACGGTGTCGTACCCGAGGTTCCACAGCAGGGGTCCTAACACCGACCCCTGCGGAACCCCGGAGTACACCGCTCTCCTCTCCGTCCCGCACCGGCCCGGATACTCGATCCACCTGTCGCGGAGGTAGTCCTCGACGACTGCCCTAAGGTAGGCGGGGACTCGATGTTCCTCAAGCCCCCGCCTAATCGCCGCCCAGGGTAGGGTGTTAAACGCATTGGCGATGTCCAAGGACACCGCCAATGCCACCCCACCCCGGGAGACCGCCGAGGCCGAGAGGGACCGGACGCGTCGAATCGCGTCGATCGTCGACCGGCCCTCCCGGAACCCGAACTGGCACTCCGCCAGCCCGGGCCCACCCCGCGACAGGTGCCCGACGATGCGGGCCGCCACGACTCTTTCTAGGAGCTTGCCCACATCGTCGAGCAGGCAAATCGGCCGGTACGCTGACGGAGAGTCCGCGGGCCTACCCTCTTTCCGGAGGAGGACCATTCGGGCCACCTTCCATGCGGAGGGGAATCGCCCGGCCTCCAGGCAGCGGTCGAATAGCTCCCGGAGGCCGTCACCCAGGACGTCCGCGGCCAAGACCAAGACTCGGCCGGGCACTCCCGAAGGACCCGGGGCAGTATCCTTCGCCCCGAGTCTTCGGATGGCCGCGGCTAGCTCCCCAGCCGAGACCCCCAGCTCCGCGGACCAGGTGGTCGGGTCCGCAGAGGGACGTGGCCCGCTCTCCCCCACGATCGGGAAGAGCGTGTCGACCACGTCCCTCAAGAGCTGGGGGTCGAGACCCTCGGTGATCGGGGGCGCCCATGGCCGGAGTTTATTCAGAACTATCCGGTATGGGCGCCCCCATGGATCCCGCTCGAGGGTCTCGAGGAGCTCCTTCCAGCTCTGGGCCTTGGCCCGTTTGATGGCGACCTGCAGAGCCCTCTTTCCCGCGCGATAGGACTCGTACAGTTCCGCCGCCCTAGCCCGCGCGCCGTCGTCGCCGTTCCGTCCGGCCCGACGACGCGCGCGGGTGTACTGGCGTCGGGCCCGGACGCATGCTGTCCGCAATTCCCCGATTTCGCCCGACCACCAGTACACCGCCCGACGAGGAGACCGCGGCCCGGCCCGGGGCATCGCCGCGTCGCAAATGCGCGCGACGGCGCTCCCGAGCCGAGCCACGGCCCCCTCCAGGTCGGGCAGCCTGGTCTCCCGTCGAGGCCAGGTTTCGGCCAGAGCGGCTGCCACCAGGACGTCCTTGTCAAGGCGCCGAAGCGCCCATCTGCGTGGTGGTGGTGGGGCGCTACCCGCTCCCGGGCGGAGGTGTCGGTGCGGGGCCGCGGCGGCCTCGGGGGAGGTCAAGACCACGCGGATATACCGGTGGTCCGATAATGTCTCCTCCCCCACCACCACGTCCCACCCGGACACCATACGCGCGGCGCCGGGGGATCCAAACGTCAAATCCACTATGGACCCTCCCCCGCGCCGCACGCACGTCAGCTCCGACCCCCGGTTAATCAACCGGAGGTCGAAGCCCGCCGCCCAGTCGCCCAGAGCCTCGCCCCTCCGATTGGTCCTGGGGGACCCCCATGCCACAGACCAGGCATTGAAGATACGTTATACGTTATACGTTATACGTTATACGTTATACGTTGTACGTTATACGTTATACGTTATACGTTATACGTTATACGTTATACGTTATACGTTATACGTTATACGTTATACGTTATACGTTATACGTTATACGTTATACGTTATACCTTATACGTTATACGTTATACGTTATACGTTATACATTATACGTTATACGTTGAACGTTGTACGATATACGTTATACGTTATACGTTATACGTTATACGTTATACGTTATACGTTAAACGTTGTACGTTATACGTTATACGTCATACGTTATACGTTATACGTTATACGTTATACGTTCTACGTTATACGTTATACGTTATACGTTATACGTTATACGTTATACGTTATACGTTATACGTTATACGTTATACGCTATACGTTATACGTTATACGTTATACGTTAAACGTTGTACGTTATACGTTATACGTCATACGTTATACGTTATACGTTATACGTTATACGTTATACGTTATACGTAATATGTAATACGTCATACGTTTTACGTTAATCGTTATACGTTATACGTTATACGTTATACGTTATACGTTATACGTTATACGTTATACGTTATACGTTATACGTTATACGTTATACGACATACGTTATACGTTATACGTTATACGTTATACGTTATACGACATACGTTATACGTTATACGTTATACGTTATACGTTATACGTTATACGTTATACGTTATACGTTATACGTTATGCGTTATACGTTATACGTTATGCGTTATAGGATATACGTTATACGTTATACGTTGTACGTTATACGTTATACGCTATACGTTATACGTTATACGTTGGACGTTATACGTTATACGTTATACGTTATACGCTATACGTTATACGTTATACGTTATACGTTATACGTTATACGTTGTACGTTATACGTTATACGTTATACGTTATACGTTATACGTTATACGTTATACGTTATACGTTATACGTTATACGTTATACGTTATACGTTATACGTTATACGTTATACGTTATACCTTATACGTTATACGTTATACGTTATACGTTATACATTATACGTTATACGTTGAACGTTGTACGATATACGTTATACGTTATACGTTATACGTTATACGTTATACGTTATACGTTATACCTTATACCATATACGTTATACGTTATACGTTATACGTTATACGTTATACGTTATACGTTATACGTTATACGTTATACGTTATACGTTATACGTTATACGTTATACGTTATATTATACGTTATACATTATACGTTATGTGTTATAGGATATACGTTATACGTTATACGTTGTACGTCATACGTTATACATTATACGTTATACGTTATACGTTATACGTTAAACGTTGTACGTTATACGTTATACGTTATACGTTATACGTTATACGTTATACGTTATACGTTATACGTTATACGTTATACTTTATACCTTATACCATATACGTTATACGTTATACGTTATACGTTATACATTATACGTTATACGTTGAACGTTGTACGATATACGTTATACGTTATACGTTATACGTTATACGTTATACGTTAAACGTTGTACGTTATACGTTATACGTCATACGTTATACGATATACGTTATACGTTATACGTTCTACGTTATACGTTATACGTTAAACGTTGTACGTTATACGTTATACGTTATACGTTATTCGTTATACGTTATACGTTATACGTTATACGTTATACGTTATACGTTATACGTCATACGTTATACGTTATACGTTATGCGTTATAGGATATACGTTATACGTTATACGTTGTACGTTATACGTTATACGTTGTACGTTATACGTTCTACGTTATACGTTATACGTTAAACGTTGTACGTTATACGTTATACGTCATACGTTATACGTTATACGTTATACGTTATACGTTATACGTTCTACGTTATACGTTATACGTTAAACGTTGTACGTTATACGTTATACGTTATACGTTATACGTTATACGTTATACGTTATGCGTTATACGTTATACGTTATACGTTATACGTTATACGTTATACGTTATACGTTATACATTATACGTTATACGTTATACGTTATACGTAATATGTAATACGTCATACGTTTTACGTTAATCGTTATACGTTATACGTTACACGCTATACGTTATACGTTATACGTTATACGTTATACGTTATACGTTATACGTTATACGTTATACGTTATACGTTATACGTTATGCGTTATACGTTATACGTTATACGTTATACGTTATACGTTATACGTTATACGTTATACATTATACGTTATACGTTATACGTTATACGTAATATGTAATACGTCATACGTTTTACGTTAATCGTTATACGTTATACGTTACACGCTATACGTTATACGTTATACGTTATACGTTATACGTTATACGTTATACGTTATACGTTATACGTTATACGTTATACGTTATACGTAATATGTAATACGTCATACGTTATACGTTACACGCTATACGTTATACTTTATACGTTATACGTTATACGTTATACGTTATACGTTATACGTTATACGTTATACGTTATACGTTATACGTTATACGTTATACTTTAAACGTTGTACGTTATACGTTATACGTTATACGTTATACGTTATACGTTATACGTTATACGTTAAAAGTTGTACGTTATACGTTATACGTCATACGTTATACGTTATACGTTATACGTTATACGTTCTACGTTATACGTTATACGTTAAACGTTGTACGTTATACGTTATACGTTATACGTTATTCGTTATACGTTATACGTTATACGTTATACGTTATACGTTATACGTTATACGTTATACGTTATACGTTATACGTTATGCGTTATAGGATATACGTTATACGTTATACGTTGTACGTTATACGTTATACGTTGTACGTTATACGTTCTACGTTATACGTTATACGTTAAACGTTGTACGTAATACGTTATACGTCATACGTTATACGTTATACGTTATACGTTATACGTTATACGTTATACGTTATACGTTATACGTTATACGTTATACGTTATACATTATACGTTATACGCTATACGTTATACGTTATACGTTATACGTTAAACGTTGTACGTTATACGTTATACGTCATACGTTATACGTTATACGTTATACGTTATACGTTATACGTTATACGTTATACGTAATATGTAATACGTCATACGTTTTACGTTAATCGTTATACGTTATACGTTATACGTTATACGTTATACGTTATACGTTATACGTTATACGTTATACGTTATACGTTATACGACATACGTTATACGTTATACGTTATACGTTATACGTTATACGATATACGTTATACGTTATACGTTATACGTTATACGTTATACGTTATACGTTATACGTTATACGTTATACGTTATACGTTATACGTTATACGTTATGCGTTATAGGATATACGTTATACGTTATACGTTGTACGTTATACGTTATACGCTATACGTTATACGTTATACGTTGGACGTTATACGTTATACGTTATACGTTATACGCTATACGTTATACGTTATACGTTATACATTATACGTTATACGTTGTACGTTATACGTTATACGTTATACGTTATACGTTATACGTTATACGTTATACGTTATACGTTATACGTTATACGTTATACGTTATACGTTATATTATACGTTATACATTATACGTTATGTGTTATAGGATATACGTTATACGTTATACGTTGTACGTTATACGTTATACATTATACGTTATACGTTATACGTTATACGTTAAACGTTGTACGTTATACGTTATACGTTATACGTTATACGTTATACGTTATACGTTATACGTTATACGTTATACGTTATACGTTATACCTTATACCATATACGTTATACGTTATACGTTATACGTTATACGTTATACGTTATACGTTATACGTTATACGTTATACGTTATACGTTATACGTTATACGTTATACGTTATATTATACGTTATACATTATACGTTATGTGTTATAGGATATAAGTTATACGTTATACGTTGTACGTTATACGTTATACATTATACGTTATACGTTATACGTTATACGTTAAACGTTGTACGTTATACGTTATACGTTATACGTTATACGTTATACGTTATACGTTATACGTTATACGTTATACGTTATACCTTATACCATATACGTTATACGTTATACGTTATACGATATACATTATACGTTATACGTTGAACGTTGTACGATATACGTTATACGTTATACGTTATACGTTATACGTTATACGTTAAACGTTGTACGTTATACGTTATACGTCATACGTTATACGATATACGTTATACGTTATACGTTCTACGTTATACGTTATACGTTAAACGTTGTACGTTATACGTTATACGTTATACGTTATTCGTTATACGTTATACGTTATACGTTATACGTTATACGTTATACGTTATACGTTATACGTTATACGTTATGCGTTATAGGATATACGTTATACGTTATACGTTGTACGTTATATGTTATACGTTGTACGTTATACGTTCTACGTTATACGTTATACGTTAAACGTTGTACGTTATACGTTATACGTCATACGTTATACGTTATACGTTATACGTTATACGTTCTACGTTATACGTTATACGTTAAACGTTGTACGTTATACGTTCTACGTTATACGTTATACGTTAAACGTTGTACGTTATACGTTATACGTTATACGTTATACGTTATACGTTATACGTTATACGTTATGCGTTATACGTTATACGTTATACGTTATACGTTATACGTTATACGTTATACATTATACGTTATACGTTATACGTTATACGTAATATGTAATACGTCATACGTTTTACGTTAATCGTTATACGTTATACGTTACACGCTATACGTTATACGTTATACGTCATACGTTATACGTTATACGTTATACGTTATACGTTGTACGTTATACGTTATACGTTATACGTTATACGTTATACGTTATACGTTATACGTTATACGTTATACGTTATACGTAATATGTAATACGTCATACGTTTTACGTTAATCGTTATACGTTATACGTTACACGCTATACGTTATACTTTATACGTTATACGTTATACGTTATACGTTATACGTTATACGTTATACGTTATACGTTATACGTTATACGTTATACGTTATACGTTATACGTTATACGTTATACGTTATACGTTATACGTTATACGTTATACGTTATACGTTATACGTTATGCGTTATAGGATATAAGTTATACGTTATACGTTGTACGTTATACGTTATACGTTATACGTTATACGTTATACGTTATACGTTATACGTTATACGATATACGTTATACGTTATACGTTATACGTTATACGTTAAACGTTGTACGTTATACGTTCTACGTTATACGTTATACGTTAAACGTTGTACGTTATACGTTATACGTTATACGTTATACGTTATACATTATACGTTATACGTTATACGTTATACGTTATACGTTATGCGTTATAGGATATACGTTATACGTTATACGTTATACGTTGGACGTTATACGTTATACGTTATACGTTATACGTTATACGTTATACGTTATACGTTATACGTTATACGTTATACGTTATACGTTATACGTTATACGTTATACGTTTACGTTATACGTTATACGTTAAACGTTGTACGTTATACGTTATACGTCATACGTTATACGTTATACGTTATACGTTATACGTTATACGTTATACGTTATACGTTATACGTTATACCTTATACGTTATACGTTATACGCTATACGTTATACATTATACGTTATACGTTGAACGTTGTACGATATACGTTATACGTTATACGTTATACGTTATACGTTATACGTTATACGTTATACGTTAAACGTTGTACGTTATACGTTATACGTCATACGTTATACGTTATACGTTATACGTTATACGTTCTACGTTATACGTTATACGTTAAACGTTGTACGTTATACGTTATACGTTATACGTTATTCGTTATACGTTATACGTTATACGTTATACGTTATACGTTATACGTTATACGTTATACGTTATACGTTATGCGTTATAGGATATACGTTATACGTTATACGTTGTACGTTATACGTTATACGTTGTACGTTATACGTTCTACGTTATACGTTATACGTTAAACGTTGTACGTTATACGTTATACGTCATACGTTATACGTTATACGTTATACGTTATACGTTTACGTTATACGTTATACGTTAAACGTTGTACGTTATACGTTATACGTCATACGTTATACGTTATACGTTATACGTTATACGTTATACGTTATACGTTATACGTTATACGTTATACCTTATACGTTATACGTTATACGCTATACGTTATACATTATACGTTATACGTTGAACGTTGTACGATATACGTTATACGTTATACGTTGTACGTTATACGTTATACGTTATACGTTATACGTTAAACGTTGTACGTTATACGTTATACGTCATACGTTATACGTTATACGTTATACGTTATACGTTCTACGTTATACGTTATACGTTAAACGTTGTACGTTATACGTTATACGTTATACGTTATTCGTTATACGTTATACGTTATACGTTATACGTTATACGTTATACGTTATACGTTATACGTTATACGTTATACGTTATGCGTTATAGGATATACGTTATACGTTATACGTTGTACGTTATACGTTATACGTTGTACGTTATACGTTATACGTTATACGTTATACGTTATACGTTATGCGTTATACGTTATACGTTATGTGTTATAGGATATACGTTATACGTTATACGTTGTACGTTATACGTTATACGCTATACGTTATACGTTATACGTTGGACGTTATACATTATACGTTATACGTTATACGCTATACGTTATACGTTATACGTTATACGTTATACGTTATACGTTATACGTTGAACGTTGTACGTTATGCGTTATACGTTATACGTTATACGTTATACGTTATACGTTATACGTTATACGTTATACGTTATACGTTATACGTTATACGTTATACGTAATATGTAATACGTCATACGTTTTACGTTAATCGTTATACGTTATACGTTACACGCTATACGTTATACTTTATACGCTATACGTTATACGTTATACGTTATACGTTATACGTTATACGTTATACGTTATACGTTATACGTTATACGTTAAACGTTGTACGTTATACGTTATACGTCATACGTTATACGTTATACGTTATACGTTATACGTTTACGTTATACGTTATACGTTAAACGTTGTACGTTATACGTTATACGTCATACGTTATACGTTATACGTTATACGTTATACGTTATACGTTATACGTTATACGTTATACGTTATACCTTATACGTTATACGTTATACGCTATACGTTATACATTATACGTTATACGTTGAACGTTGTACGATATACGTTATACGTTATACGTTATACGTTATACGTTATACGTTATACGTTATACGTTAAACGTTGTACGTTATACGTTATACGTCATACGTTATACGTTATACGTTATACGTTATACGTTCTACGTTATACGTTATACGTTAAACGTTGTACGTTATACGTTATACGTTATACGTTATTCGTTATACGTTATACGTTATACGTTATACGTTATACGTTATACGTTATGCGTTATAGGATATAAGTTATACGTTATACGTTGTACGTTATACGTTATACGTTATACGTTATACGTAATACGTTATACGTTATACGTTATACGATATACGTTATACGTTATACGTTATACGTTATACGTTAAACGTTGTACGTTATACGTTCTACGTTATACGTTATACGTTAAACGTTGTACGTTATACGTTATACGTTATACGTTATACGTTATACATTATACGTTATACGTTATACGTTATACGTTATACGTTATGCGTTATAGGATATACGTTATACGTTATACGTTATACGTTGGACGTTATACGTTATACGTTATACGTTATACGTTATACGTTATACGTTATACGTTATACGTTATACGTTATACGTTATACGTTATACGTTATACGTTATACGTTTACGTTATACGTTATACGTTAAACGTTGTACGTTATACGTTATACGTCATACGTTATACGTTATACGTTATACGTTATACGTTATACGTTATACGTTATACGTTATACGTTATACCTTATACGTTATACGTTATACGCTATACGTTATACATTATACGTTATACGTTGAACGTTGTACGATATACGTTATACGTTATACGTTATACGTTATACGTTATACGTTATACGTTATACGTTAAACGTTGTACGTTATACGTTATACGTCATACGTTATACGTTATACGTTATACGTTATACGTTATACGTTCTACGTTATACGTTATACGTTAAACGTTGTACGTTATACGTTATACGTTATACGTTATTCGTTATACGTTATACGTTATACGTTATACGTTATACGTTATACGTTATACGTTATACGTTATACGTTATGCGTTATAGGATATACGTTATACGTTATACGTTGTACGTTATACGTTATACGTTGTACGTTATACGTTCTACGTTATACGTTATACGTTAAACGTTGTACGTTATACGTTATACGTCATACGTTATACGTTATACGTTATACGTTATACGTTTACGTTATACGTTATACGTTAAACGTTGTACGTTATACGTTATACGTCATACGTTATACGTTATACGTTATACGTTATACGTTATACGTTATACGTTATACGTTATACGTTATACCTTATACGTTATACGTTATACGCTATACGTTATACATTATACGTTATACGTTGAACGTTGTACGATATACGTTATACGTTATACGTTATACGTTATACGTTATACGTTATACGTTATACGTTATACGTTATACGTTATACGTTATACGTTATACGTTATGCGTTATAGGATATACGTTATACGTTATACGTTGTACGTTATACGTTATACGTTGTACGTTATACGTTCTACGTTATACGTTATACGTTAAACGTTGTACGTTATACGTTATACGTCATACGTTATACGTTATACGTTATACGTTATACGTTATACGTTTACGTTATACGTTATACGTTAAACGTTGTACGTTATACGTTATACGTCATACGTTATACGTTATACGTTATACGTTATACGTTATACGTTATACGTTATACGTTATACGTTATACCTTATACGTTATACGTTATACGCTATACGTTATACATTATACGTTATACGTTGAACGTTGTACGATATACGTTATACGTTATACGTTATACGTTATACGTTATACGTTATACGTTATACGTTAAACGTTGTACGTTATACGTTATACGTCATACGTTATACGTTATACGTTATACGTTATACGTTCTACGTTATACGTTATACGTTAAACGTTGTACGTTATACGTTATACGTTATACGTTATTCGTTATACGTTATACGTTATACGTTATACGTTATACGTTATACGTTATACGTTATACGTTATACGTTATACGTTATACGTTATGCGTTATAGGATATACGTTATACGTTATACGTTGTACGTTATACGTTATACGTTGTACGTTATACGTTATACGTTATACGTTATACGTTATACGTTATACGTTATGCGTTATACGTTATACGTTATGCGTTATAGGATATACGTTATACGTTATACGTTGTACGTTATACGTTATACGCTATACGTTATACGTTATACGTTGGACGTTATACGTTATACGTTATACGTTATACGCTATACGTTATACGTTATACGTTATACGTTATACGTTATACGTTATACGTTAAACGTTGTACGTTATACGTTATACGTTATACGTTATACGTTATACGTTATACGTTATACGTTATACGTTATACGTTATACGTTATACGTTATACGTTATACGTTATACGTTTACGTTATACGTTATACGTTAAACGTTGTACGTTATACGTTATACGTCATACGTTATACGTTATACGTTATACGTTATACGTTATACGTTATACGTTATACGTTATACGTTATACCTTATACGTTATACGTTATACGCTATACGTTATACATTATACGTTATACGTTGAACGTTGTACGATATACGTTATACGTTATACGTTATACGTTATACGTTATACGTTATACGTTATACGTTATACGTTAAACGTTGTACGTTATACGTTATACGTCATACGTTATACGTTATACGTTACACGTTATACGTTCTACGTTATACGTTATACGTTAAACGTTGTACGTTATACGTTATACGTTATACGTTATTCGTTATACGTTATACGTTATACGTTATACGTTATACGTTATACGTTATACGTTATACGTTATACGTTATGCGTTATAGGATATACGTTATACGTTATACGTTGTACGTTATACGTTATACGTTGTACGTTATACGTTCTACGTTATACGTTATACGTTAAACGTTGTACGTTATACGTTATACGTCATACGTTATACGTTATACGTTATACGTTATACGTTTACGTTATACGTTATACGTTAAACGTTGTACGTTATACGTCATACGTTATACGTTATACGTTATACGTTATACGTTATACGTTATACGTTATACGTTATACGTTATACCTTATACGTTATACGTTATACGCTATACGTTATACATTATACGTTATACGTTGAACGTTGTACGATATACGTTATACGTTATACGTTATACGTTATACGTTATACGTTATACGTTATACGTTAAACGTTGTACGTTATACGTTATACGTCATACGTTATACGTTATACGTTATACGTTATACGTTCTACGTTATACGTTATACGTTAAACGTTGTACGTTATACGTTATACGTTATACGTTATTCGTTATACGTTATACGTTATACGTTATACGTTATACGTTATACGTTATACGTTATACGTTATACGTTATGCGTTATAGGATATACGTTATACGTTATACGTTGTACGTTATACGTTATACGTTATACGTTATACGTTAAACGTTGTACGTTATACGTTATACGTCATACGTTATACGTTATACGTTATACGTTATACGTTCTACGTTATACGTTATACGTTAAACGTTGTACGTTATACGTTATACGTTATACGTTATTCGTTATACGTTATACGTTATACGTTATACGTTATACGTTATACGTTATACGTTATACGTTATACGTTATGCGTTATAGGATATACGTTATACGTTATACGTTGTACGTTATACGTTATACGTTGTACGTTATACGTTATACGTTATACGTTATACGTTATACGTTATGCGTTATACGTTATACGTTATGCGTTATAGGATATACGTTATACGTTATACGTTGTACGTTATACGTTATACGCTATACGTTATACGTTATACGTTGGACGTTATACGTTATACGTTATACGTTATACGTTATACGTTATACGTTATACGTTATACGTTATACGTTATACGTTATACGTTATACGTTGTACGTTATACGTTATACGTTATACGTTATACGTTATACGTTATACGTTATACGTTATACGTTAAACGTTATACGTTATACGTTATACGATATACGTTATACGTTATACGTTATACGTTATACGTTATACGTTATACGTTATACGTTGTACGTTATACGTTATACGTTATACGTTATACGTTATACGTTATACGTTATACGTTATACGTTATACGTTATACGTTATACGTTATGCGTTATAGGATATACGTTATATGTTATACGTTATACGTTATACGTTGTACGTTATACGTTATACGTTATACGTTATACGTTATACGTTATACGTTATACGTTATACGTTATACGTTATACGTTATACGTTATACGTTATACGTTATACGTTATACGTTATACGTTATACGTTATACGTTATACGTTATACGTTATACGTTATACGTTATACGTTATACGTTATACGTTATACGTTATGCGTTATACGTTATACGTTATACGTTATACGTTATACGTTATACGTTATACGTTATACGTTATACGTTATACGTTATACGTTATACGTTATACGTTATACGTTATACGTTATACGTTATACGTTATACGTTATGCGTTATACGTTATACGTTATACGTTATGCGTTATACGTTATACGTTATACGTTATACGTTATACGTTATACGTAATATGTAATACGTCATACGTTTTACGTTAATCGTTATACGTCATACGTTATACGCTATACGTTATACGTTATACGTTATACGTTATACGTTATACGTTATACGTTATACGTTATACGTTATACGTTATACGTTATACGTTATACGTTATACGTTATACGTTATACGTTATACGTTATACGTTATACGTTATACGTTATACGTTATACGTTATACGTTATACGTTATACGTTATACGTTATACGTTATACGTTATACGTTATACGTTATACGTTATACGTTATACGTTATGCGTTATAGGATATACGTTATACGTTATACGTTATACGTTATACGTTATACGTTATACGTTATACGTTATACATTATACGTTATACGCTATACGTTATACGTTATACGTTATACGTTAAACGTTGTACGTTATACGTTATACGTCATACGTTATACGTTATACGTTATACGTTATACGTTATACGTAATATGTAATACGTCATACGTTTTACGTTAATCGTTATACGTTATACGTTATATGTTATACGTTATACGTTATACGTTATACGTTATACGTTATACGTTATACGTTATACGACATACGTTATACGTTATACGTTATACGTTATACGTTATACGATATACGTTATACGTTATACGTTATACGTTATACGTTATACGTTGTACGTTATACGTTATACGTTATGCGTTATACGTTATACGTTATGCGATATACGTTATACGTTATACGTTATACGTTATACGTTATACGTTATACGTTATACGTTGTACGTTATACGTTGGACGTTATACGTTATACGCTATACGTTATACGTTATACGTTATACGTTATACGTTATACGTTATACGTTATACGTTATACTGTATACGTTATACGTTATACGTTATACGTTATACGTTATACGTTATACGTTATACGTTATACGTTATACGTTATACGTTATACGTTATACGTTATACGTTATACGTTATACGTTATACGTTATACGTTATACGTTACACGTTATACGTTACACGTTATACTGTATACGTTATACGATATACGTTATACGTTATACGTTATACGTCATACGTTATACGTTATACGTTATACGTTATACGTTCTACGTTATACGTTATACGTTAAACGTTGTACGTTATACGTTATACGTTATGCGTTATACGTTACACGTTATACGTTATACGTTATACTGCATACGTTATACGTTATACGTTATACGTTATACGTTATACGTTATACGTTATACGTTATATGTTATACGTTATACGTTATACGTTATACGTTATACGTTATACGTCATACGTTATACGTTATACGTTATACGTTATACGTTCTACGTTATACGTTATACGTTAAACGTTGTACGTTATACGTTATACGTTATACGTTATACGTTATACGTTACACGTTATACGTTATACGTTATACTGCATACGTTATACGTTATACGTTATACGTTATACGTTATACGTTATACGTTATACGTTATACGTTATACGTTATACGTTATACGTTATACGTTATACGTTATACGTTATACGTTATACGTTATACGTTATACGTTATACGTTATACGTTATACGTTATACGTTATACGTTATACGTTATACGTTATACGTTATACGTTATACGTTATACGTTATACGTTATACGTTATACGTTAGACGTTATACGTTATACGTTATACGTTATACGTTAAACGTTGTACGTTATACGTTATACGTCATACGTTATACGATATACGTTATACGTTATACGTTCTACGTTATACGTTATACGTTAAACGTTGTACGTTATACGTTATACGTTATACGTTATACGTTATACGTTATACGTTATACGTTATACGTTATACGTTATACCTTATACGTTATACGTTATACGTTATACGTTATACGTTATACGTTATACGTTATACGTTATACGTTATACGTTATACGTTATACCTTATACGTTATACGTTATACGTTATACGTTATACGTTATATTATACGTTATACATTATACGTTATGTGTTATAGGATATACGTCATACGTTATACGTTGTACGTTATACGTTATACGTTATACGTTATACGTTATACGTTATACGTTAAACGTTGTACGTTATACGTTATACGTTATACGTTATACGTTATACGTTATACGTTATACGTTATACGTTATACGTTATACCTTATACGTTATACGTTATACGTTATACGTTATACGTTATACGTTATACGTTATACGTTATACGTTATACGTTATACGTTATACGTTAGACGTTATACGTTAAACGTTATACGTTATACGTTATACGTTATACGTTATATTATACGTTATACATTATACGTTATGTGTTATAGGATATACGTTATACGTTATACGTTGTACGTTATACGTTATACGTTATACGTTATACGTTATACGTTATACGTTAAACGTTGTACGTTATACGTTATACGTTATATAATACGTTATACGTTATACGTTGTACGTTATACGTTATACGTTATACGTTATACGTTATACGTTATACGTTATATTATACGTTATACATTATACGTTATGTGTTATAGGATATACGTCATACGTTATACGTTGTACGTTATACGTTATACGTTATACGTTATACGTTATACGTTATACGTTAAACGTTGTACGTCATACGTTATACGTTGTACGTTATACGTTATACGTTATACGTTATACGTTATACGTTATACGTTATACGTTATACGTTATACGTTATACGTTATACCTTATACGTTATACGTTATACGTTATACGTTATACATTATACGTTATACGTTGAACGTTGTACGATATACGTTATACGTTATACGTTATACGTTATACGTTATACGTTATACGCTAAACGTTGTACGTTATACGTTATACGTCATACGTTATACGTTATACGTTATACGTTATACGTTATACGTTCTACGTTATACGTTATACGTTAAACGTTGTACGTGATACGTTATACGTTATACGTTATTCGTTATACGTTATACGTTATACGTTATACGTTATACGTTATACGTTATACGTTATACGTTATACGTTATACGTTATACGTTATACGTTATACGTTATACGTTATACGTTATACGTTACACGTTATACGTTATACGTTATACTGTATACGTTATACGTTATACGTTATACGTTATACGTTATACGTCGTACGTTATACGTTATACGTTATACGTTATACGTTCTACGTTATACGTTATACGTTAAACGTTGTACGTTATACGTTATACGTTATACCTTATACGTTATACGTTATACGTTATACGTTATACATTATACGTTATACGTTGAACTTTGTACGATATACGTTATACGTTATACGTTATACGTTATACGTTACACGTTAAACGTTGTACGTTATACGTTATACGTCATACGTTATACGTTATACGTTATACGTTCTACGTTATACGTTATACGTTAAACGTTGTACGTTATACGTTACACGTTATACGTTATACGTTATACGTTATACGTTATGCGTTATACGTTATACGTTATACGTTATACATTATACGTTATACGTTATACGTTATACGTTATACGTTAAACGTTATACGTTATACGTTATACGATATACGTTATACGTTATACGTTATACGTTATACGTTATACGTTATATGTTATACGTTATACGTTATACGTTATACGTTATACGTTATACGTTATACGTTATACGTTATACGTTATACGTTATACGTTATACGTTATACGTTATACGTTATACGTTATACGTTATACGTTATACGTTATACGTTATACGTTATACGTAATACGTTATACGTTATACGTTATACGTTATACGTTATGCGTTATAGGATATACGTTATACGTTATACGTTGTACGTTATACGTTATACGTTATACGTTATACGTTATACGTTATACGTTATACGTTATACGTTATACGTTAAACGTTGTACGTTATACGTTATACGTTATACGTTATTCGTTATACGTTATACGTTATACGTTATACGTTATACGTTATACGTTATACGTTATACGTTATACGTTATACGTTATGCGTTATAGGATATACGTTATACGTTATACGTTGTACGTTATACGTTATACGTTGTACGTTATACGTTATACGTTATACGTTATACGTTATACGTTATGCGTTATACGTTATACGTTATGCGTTATAGGATATACGTTATACGTTATACGTTGTACGTTAAACGTTGTACGTTATACGTTATACGTTATACCTTATACGTTATACGTTATACGTCATACGTTATACATTATACGTTATACGTTGAACTTTGTACGATATACGTTATACGTTATACGTTATACGTTATACGTTATACGTTAAACGTTGTACGTTATACGTTATACGTCATACGTTATACGTTATACGTTATACGTTATACGTTATTCGTTATACGTTATACGTTATACGTTATACGTTATACGTTATACGTTATACGTTATACGTTATACGTTATACGTTATACGTTATACGTTATACGTTATACGTTATACGTTATACGTTATACGTTATACGTTATACGTTATGCGTTATACGTTATACGTTATACGTTATACATTATACGTTATACGTTATACGTTATACGTTATACGTTAAACGTTATACGTTATACGTTATACGATATACGTTATACGATATACGTTATACGTTATACGTTATACGTTATACGTTATACGTTATACGTTATACGTTATACGTTATACGTTATACGTTATACGTTATACGTTATACGTTATACGTTATACGTTATACGTTATACGTTATACGTTATACGTTATACGTTATACGTTATACGTTATACGTTATACGTTATACGTAATACGTTATACGTTATACGTTATACGTTATACGTTATGCGTTATAGGATATACGTTATACGATATACGTTGTACGTTATACGTTATACGTTATACGTTATACGTTATACGTTATACGTTATACGTTATACGTTATACGTTATACGTTAAACGTTGTACGTTATACGTTATACGTTATACGTTATACGTTATTCGTTATACGTTATACGTTATACGTTATACGTTATACGTTATACGTTATACGTTAAACGTTATACGTTATACGTTATACGTTATGCGTTATAGGATATACGTTATACGTTATACGTTGTACGTTATACGTTATACGTTGTACGTTATACGTTATACGTTATACGTTATACGTTATACGTTATGCGTTATACGTTATACGTTATGCGTTATAGGATATACGTTATACGTTATACGTTGTACGTTATACGTTATACGCTATACGTTATACGTTATACGTTGGACGTTATACGTTATACGTTATACGTTATACGCTATACGTTATACGTTATACGTTATACGTTATACGTTATACGTTATACGTTAAACGTTGTACGTTATACGTTATACGTTATACGTTATACGTTATATGTTATACGTCATGCGATATACGTTATACGTTATTCGCTATACGGTATACGTTAAACGTTGTACGTTATACGTTATACGTTATACGTTATACGTTATACGTTGGACGTTATACGTCATACGTTATACGCTATACGTTATACGCTATACGTTATACGTTATACGTTATACGTTATACGTTATACGTTATACGTTATACGTTATATGTTATACGTCATGCGATATACGTTATACGTTATTCGTTATACGATATACGTTATACGTTATACGTTATACGTTATACGTTATACGTTATACGCTATACGTTATACGTTATATGTTATACGTTATACGTTATACGTTATACGTTATACGTTATACGTTATACGTTATACGTTATACGTTATACGTTATACGTTGTACGTTATACGTTATACGTTATACGTTATACGTTATACGTTATACGTTATACGTTATACGTTAAACGTTATACGTTATACGTTATACGATATACGTTATACGTTATACGTTATACGTTATACGTTATACGTTATACGTTATACGTTGTACGTTATACGTTATACGTTATACGTTATACGTTATACGTTATACGTTATACGTTATACGTTATACGTTATACGTTATACGTTATACGTTATACGTTATACGTTATACGTTATACGTTATACGTTATACGTTATACGTTATACGTTATACGTTATACGTTATACGTTATACGTTATGCGTTATAGGATATACGTTATACGTTATACGTTATACGTTATACGTTATACGTTATACGTTATACGTTATACATTATAGGTTATACGCTATACGTTATACGTTATACGTTATACGTTAAACGTTGTACGTTATACGTTATACGTCATACGTTATACGTTATACGTTATACGTTATACGTTATACGTTATACGTTATACGTAATATGTAATACGTCATACGTTTTACGTTAATCGTTATACGTTATACGTTATATGTTATACGTTATACGTTATACGTTATACGTTATACGTTATACGTTATACGTTATACGACATACGTTATACGTTATACGTTATACGTTATACGTTATACGATATACGTTATACGTTATACGTTATACGTTATACGTTATACGTTATACGTTATACGTTATACGTTATGCGTTATACGTTATACGTTATGCGTTATAGGATATACGTTATACGTTATACGTTGTACGTTATACGTTATACGCTATACGTTATACGTTATACGTTGGACGTTATACGTTATACGTTAAACGTTGTACGTTATACGTTATACGTCATACGTTATACGTTATACGTTATACGTTATACGTTCTACGTTATACGTTATACGTTAAACGTTGTACGATATACGTTATACGTTATACGTTATACGTTATACGTTATACGTTATACCTTATACGTTATACGTTATACGTTATACGTTATACGTTATACGTTATACGTTATACGTTATACGTTATACGTTATACGTTATACGTTATACGTTAGACGTTATACGTTAAACGTTGTACGTTATACGTTATACGTTATACGTTATACGTTATACGTTATACGTTATACGTTATACGTTATACGTTATACGTTATACGTTATACGTTATACGTTATACGTTATACGTTATACGTTATACGTTATACGTTATACGTTATACGTTATACGTTATATTATACGTTATACATTATACGTTATGTGTTATAGGATATACGTTATACGTTATACGTTGTACGTTATACGTTATACGTTATACGTTATACGTTATACGTTATACGTTAAACGTTGTACGTTATACGTTATACGTTATATAATACGTTATACGTTATACGTTGTACGTTATACGTTATACGTTATACGTTATACGTTATACGTTATACGTTATACGTTAAACGTTGTACGTTATACGTTATACGTTATACGTTATACGTTATACGTTATACGTTATACGTTATACGTTATACGTTATACGTTATACCTTATACGTTATACGTTATACGTTATACGTTATACATTATACGTTATACGTTGAACGTTGTACGATATACGTTATACGTTATACGTTATACGTTATACGTTATACGTTATACGCTAAACGTTGTACGTTATACGTTATACGTCATACGTTATACGTTATACGTTATACGTTATACGTTATACGTTCTACGTTATACGTTATGCGTTAAACGTTGTACGTTATACGTTATACGTTATACGTTATTCGTTATACGTTATACGTTATACGTTATACGTTATACGTTATGCGTTATACGTTATACGTTATACGTTATACATTATACGTTATACGTTATACGTTATACGTTATACGTTAAACGTTATACGTTATACGTTATACGATATACGTTATACGTTATACGTTATACGTTATACGTTATACGTTATACGTTATACGTTATACGTTATACGTTATACGTTATACGTTATACGTTATACGTTATACGTTATACGTTATACGTTATACGTTATACGTAATACGTTATACGTTATACGTTATACGTTATACGTTATGCGTTATAGGATATACGTTATACGTTATACGTTGTACGTTATACGTTATACGTTATACGTTATACGTTATACGTTATACGTTATACGTTATACGTTATACGTTAAACGTTGTACGTTATACGTTATACGTTATACGTTATTCGTTATACGTTATACGTTATACGTTATACGTTATACGTTATACGTTATACGTTATACGTTATACGTTATACGTTATGCGTTATAGGATATACGTTATACGTTATACGTTGTACGTTATACGTTATACGTTGTACGTTATACGTTATACGTTATACGTTATACGTTATACGTTATGCGTTATACGTTATACGTTATGCGTTATAGGATATACGTTATACGTTATACGTTGTACGTTAAACGTTGTACGTTATACGTTATACGTTATACCTTATACGTTATACGTTATACGTTATACGTTATACATTATACGTTATACGTTGAACTTTGTACGATATACGTTATACGTTATACGTTATACGTTATACGTTATACGTTAAACGTTGTACGTTATACGTTATACGTCATACGTTATACGTTATGCGTTATACGTTATACGTTATTCGTTATACGTTATACGTTATACGTTATACGTTATACGTTATACGTTATACGTTATACGTTATACGTTATACGTTATACGTTATACGTTATACGTTATACGTTATACGTTATACGTTATACGTTATACGTTATGCGTTATACGTTATACGTTATACGTTATACGTTATACATTATACGTTATACGTTATACGTTATACGTTATACGTTAAACGTTATACGTTATACGTTATACGATATACGTTATACGTTATACGTTATACGTTATACGTTATACGTTATACGTTATACGTTATACGTTATACGTTATACGTTATACGTTATACGTTATACGTTATACGTTATACGTTATACGTTATACGTTATACGTTATACGTTATACGTTATACGTTATACGTTATACGTTATACGTTATACGTTATACGTTATACGTTATACGTTATACGTAATACGTTATACGTTATACGTTATACGTTATACGTTATGCGTTATAGGATATACGTTATACGTTATACGTTGTACGTTATACGTTATACGTTATACGTTATACGTTATACGTTATACGTTATACGTTATACGTTATACGTTAAACGTTGTACGTTATACGTTATACGTTATACGTTATTCGTTATACGTTATACGTTATACGTTATACGTTATACGTTAAACGTTATACGTTATACGTTATACGTTATACGTTATGCGTTATAGGATATACGTTATACGCTATACGTTGTACGTTATACGTTATACGTTGTACGTTATACGTTATACGTTATACGTTATACGTTATACGTTATGCGTTATACGTTATACGTTATGCGTTATAGGATATACGTTATACGTTATACGTTGTACGTTATACGTTATACGCTATACGTTAAACGTTATACGTTATACGTTATACGATATACGTTATACGTTATACGTTATACGTTATACGTTATACGTTATACGTTATACGTTATACGTTATACGTTATACGTTATGCGTTATACGTTATACGTTATACGTTATACATTATACGTTATACGTTATACGTTATACGTTATACGTTAAACGTTATACGTTATACGTTATACGATATACGTTATACGTTATACGTTATACGTTATACGTTATACGTCATACGTTATACGTTATACGTTATACGTTATACGTTATACGTTATACGTTATACGTAATATGTAATACGTCATACGTTTTACGTTAATCGTTATACGTTATGCGTTATATGTTATACGTTATACGTTATACGTTATACGTTATACGTTATACGTTATACGTTATACGTTATACGTTAAACGTTGTACGTTATACGTTATACGTTATACGTTATTCGTTATACGTTATACGTTATACGTTATACGTTATACGTTATACGTTAAACGTTATACGTTATACGTTATACGTTATACGTTATGCGTTATAGGATATACGTTATACGCTATACGTTGTACGTTATACGTTATACGTTGTACGTTATACGTTATACGTTATACGTTATACGTTATACGTTATGCGTTATACGTTATACGTTATGCGTTATAGGATATACGTTATACGTTATACGTTGTACGTTATACGTTATACGCTATACGTTAAACGTTATACGTTATACGTTATACGATATACGTTATACGTTATACGTTATACGTTATACGTTATACGTTATACGTTATACGTTATACGTTATACGTTATACGTTATGCGTTATACGTTATACGTTATACGTTATACATTATACGTTATACGTTATACGTTATACGTTATACGTTAAACGTTATACGTTATACGTTATACGATATACGTTATACGTTATACGTTATACGTTATACGTTATACGTCATACGTTATACGTTATACGTTATACGTTATACGTTATACGTTATACGTTATACGTAATATGTAATACGTCATACGTTTTACGTTAATCGTTATACGTTATACGTTATATGTTATACGTTATACGTTATACGTTATACGTTATACGTTATACGTTATACGTTATACGACATACGTTATACGTTATACGTTATACGTTATACGTTATACGATATACGTTATACGTTATACGTTATACGTTATACGTTATACGTTATACGTTATACGTTATACGTTATGCGTTATACGTTATACGTTATGCGTTATAGGATATACGTTATACGTTATACGTTGTACGTTATACGTTATACGCTATACGTTATACGTTATACGTTGGACGTTATACGTTATACGTTAAACGTTGTACGTTATACGTTATACGTCATACGTTATACGTTATACGTTATACGTTATACGTTCTACGTTATACGTTATACGTTAAACGTTGTACGATATACGTTATACGTTATACGTTATACGTTATACGTTATACGTTATACCTTATACGTTATACGTTATACGTTATACGTTATACGTTATACGTTATACGTTATACGTTATACGTTATACGTTATACGTTATACGTTAGACGTTATACGTTAAACGTTGTACGTTATACGTTATACGTTATACGTTATACGTTATACGTTATACGTTATACGTTATACGTTATACGTTATACGTTATACGTTATACGTTATACGTTATACGTTATACGTTATACTTTATACGTTATACGTTATACGTTATACGTTATACGTTATACGTTATACGTTATACGTTATATTATACGTTATACATTATACGTTATGTGTTATAGGATATACGTTATACGTTATACGTTGTACGTTATACGTTATACGTTATACGTTATACGTTATACGTTATACGTTAAACGTTGTACGTTATACGTTATACGTTATATAATACGTTATACGTTATACGTTGTACGTTATACGTTATACGTTATACGTTATACGTTATACGTTATACGTTATACGTTAAACGTTGTACGTTATACGTTATACGTTATACGTTATACGTTATACGTTATACGTTATACGTTATACGTTATACGTTATACGTTATACCTTATACGTTATACGTTATACGTTATACGTTATACATTATACGTTATACGTTGAACGTTGTACGATATACGTTATACGTTATACGTTATACGTTATACGTTATACGTTATACGCTAAACGTTGTACGTTATACGTTATACGTCATACGTTATACGTTATACGTTATACGTTATACGTTATACGTTCTACGTTATACGTTATACGTTAAACGTTGTACGTTATACGTTATACGTTATACGTTATTCGTTATACGTTATACGTTATACGTTATACGTTATACGTTATACGTTATACGTTATACGTTATACGTTATACGTTATACGTTATACGTTATACGTTATACGTTACACGTTATACGTTATACGTTATACTGTATACGTTATACGTTATACGTTATACGTTATACGTTATACGTTATACGTCGTACGTTATACGTTATACGTTATACGTTATACGTTCTACGTTATACGTTATACGTTAAACGTTGTACGTTATACGTTATACGTTATACCTTATACGTTATACGTTATACGTTATACGTTATACATTATACGTTATACGTTGAACTTTGTACGATATACGTTATACGTTATACGTTATACGTTATACGTTATACGTTAAACGTTGTACGTTATACGTTATACGTCATACGTTATACGTTATACGTTATACGTTCTACGTTATACGTTATACGTTAAACGTTGTACGCTATACGTTATACGTTATACGTTATACGTTATACGTTATACGTTATGCGTTATACGTTATACGTTATACGTTATACATTATACGTTATACGTTATACGTTATACGTTATACGTTAAACGTTATACGTTATACGTTATACGATATACGTTATACGTTATACGTTATACGTTATACGTTATACGTTATACGTTATACGTTATACGTTATACGTTATACGTTATACGTTATACGTTATACGTTATACGTTATACGTTATACGTTATACGTTATACGTTATACGTTATACGTTATACGTTATACGTTATACGTTATACGTTATACGTTATACGTTATACGTTATACGTTATACGTTATACGTTATACGTTATGCGTTATAGGATATACGTTATACGTTATACGTTGTACGTTATACGTTATACGTTGTACGTTATACGTTATACGTTATACGTTATACGTTATACGTTATGCGTTATACGTTATACGTTATGCGTTATAGGATATACGTTATACGTTATACGTTGTACGTTAAACGTTGTACGTTATACGTTATACGTTATACCTTATACGTTATACGTTATACGTTATACGTTATACATTATACGTTATACGTTGAACTTTGTACGATATACGTTATACGTTATACGTTATACGTTATACGTTATACGTTAAACGTTGTACGTTATACGTTATACGTCATACGTTATACGTTATACGTTATACGTTATACGTTATTCGTTATACGTTATGCGTTATACGTTATACGTTATACGTTATACGTTATACGTTATACGTTATACGTTATACGTTATACGTTATACGTTATACGTTATACGTTATACGTTATACGTTATACGTTATGCGTTATACGTTATGCGTTATACGTTATACGTTATACGTTATACGTTATACGTTATACGTTATACGTTATACGTTATACGTTAAACGTTATACGTTATACGTTATACGATATACGTTATACGTTATACGTTATACGTTATACGTTATACGTTATACGTTATACGTTATACGTTATACGTTATACGTTATACGTTATACGTTATACGTTATACGTTATACGTTATACGTTATACGTTATACGTTATACGTAATACGTTATACGTTATACGTTATACGTTATACGTTATGCGTTATAGGATATACGTTATACGTTATACGTTGTACGTTATACGTTATACGTTATACGTTATACGTTATACGTTATACGTTATACGTTATACGTTATACGTTAAACGTTGTACGTTATACGTTATACGTTATACGTTATTCGTAATGGTTATACGTTATACGTTATACGTTATACGTTATACGTTATACGTTATACGTTATACGTTATACGTTATGCGTTATAGGATATACGTTATACGTTATACGTTGTACGTTATACGTTATACGTTGTACGTTATACGTTATACGTTATACGTTATACGTTATACGTTATGCGTTATACGTTATACGTTATGCGTTATAGGATATACGTTATACGTTATACGTTGTACGTTATACGTTATACGCTATACGTTATACGTTATACGTTGGACGTTATACGTTATACGTTATACGTTATACGTTATACGTTATACGTTATACGTTATACGTTATACGTTATACGTTATACGTTATACGTTATACGTTATACGTTATACGTTATACGTTATACGTTATACGTAATACGTTATACGTTATACGTTATACGTTATACGTTATATGTTATACGTCATGCGATATACGTTATACGTTATTCGCTATACGGTATACGTTAAACGTTGTACGTTATACGTTATACGTTATACGTTATACGTTATACGTTGGACGTTATACGTTATACGTTATACGCTATACGTTATACGCTATACGTTATACGTTATACGTTATACGTTATACGTTATACGTTATACGTTATACGTTATATGTTATACGTCATGCGATATACGTTATACGTTATTCGTTATACGATATACGTTATACGTTATACGTTATACGTTATACGTTATACGTTATACGCTATACGTTATACGTTATACGTTATACGTTATACGTTATACGTTATACGTTATACGTTATACGTTATACGTTATACGTTATACGTTATACGTTGTACGTTATACGTTATACGTTATACGTTATACGTTATACGTTATACGTTATACGTTATACGTTAAACGTTATACGTTATACGTTATACGATATACGTTATACGTTATACGTTATACGTTATACGTTATACGTTATACGTTATACGTTGTACGTTATACGTTATACGTTATACGTTATACGTTATACGTTATACGTTATACGTTATACGTTATACGTTATACGTTATACGTTATGCGTTATAGGATATACGTTATATGTTATACGTTATACGTTATACGTTGTACGTTATACGTTATACGTTATACGTTATACGTTATACGTTATACGTTATACGTTATACGTTATACGTTATACGTTATACGTTATACGTTATACGTTATACGTTATACGTTATACGTTATACGTTATACGTTATACGTAATACGTTATACGTTATACGTTATACGTTATACGTTATGCGTTATAGGATATACGTTATACGTTATACGTTGTACGTTATACGTTATACGTTATACGTTATACGTTATACGTTATACGTTATACGTTATACGTTATACGTTAAACGTTGTACGTTATACGTTATACGTTATACGTTATTCGTTATACGTTATACGTTATACGTTATACGTTATACGTTAAACGTTATACGTTATACGTTATACGTTATACGTTATGCGTTATAGGATATACGTTATACGCTATACGTTGTACGTTATACGTTATACGTTGTACGTTATACGTTATACGTTATACGTTATACGTTATACGTTATGCGTTATACGTTATACGTTATGCGTTATAGGATATACGTTATACGTTATACGTTGTACGTTATACGTTATACGCTATACGTTAAACGTTATACGTTATACGTTATACGATATACGTTATACGTTATACGTTATACGTTATACGTTATACGTTATACGTTATACGTTATACGTTATACGTTATACGTTATGCGTTATACGTTATACGTTATACGTTATACATTATACGTTATACGTTATACGTTATACGTTATACGTTAAACGTTATACGTTATACGTTATACGATATACGTTATACGTTATACGTTATACGTTATACGTTATACGTCATACGTTATACGTTATACGTTATACGTTATACGTTATACGTTATACGTTATACGTAATATGTAATACGTCATACGTTTTACGTTAATCGTTATACGTTATACGTTATATGTTATACGTTATACGTTATACGTTATACGTTATACGTTATACGTTATACGTTATACGACATACGTTATACGTTATACGTTATACGTTATACGTTATACGATATACGTTATACGTTATACGTTATACGTTATACGTTATACGTTATACGTTATACGTTATACGTTATGCGTTATACGTTATACGTTATGCGTTATAGGATATACGTTATACGTTATACGTTGTACGTTATACGTTATACGCTATACGTTATACGTTATACGTTGGACGTTATACGTTATACGTTAAACGTTGTACGTTATACGTTATACGTCATACGTTATACGTTATACGTTATACGTTATACGTTCTACGTTATACGTTATACGTTAAACGTTGTACGATATACGTTATACGTTATACGTTATACGTTATACGTTATACGTTATACCTTATACGTTATACGTTATACGTTATACGTTATACGTTATACGTTATACGTTATACGTTATACGTTATACGTTATACGTTATACGTTAGACGTTATACGTTAAACGTTGTACGTTATACGTTATACGTTATACGTTATACGTTATACGTTATACGTTATACGTTATACGTTATACGTTATACGTTATACGTTATACGTTATACGTTATACGTTATACGTTATACGTTATACGTTATACGTTATACGTTATACGTTATACGTTATACGTTATACGTTATACGTTATACGTTATATTATACGTTATACATTATACGTTATGTGTTATAGGATATACGTTATACGTTATACGTTGTACGTTATACGTTATACGTTATACGTTATACGTTATACGTTATACGTTAAACGTTGTACGTTATACGTTATACGTTATATAATACGTTATACGTTATACGTTGTACGTTATACGTTATACGTTATACGTTATACGTTATACGTTATACGTTATACGTTAAACGTTGTACGTTATACGTTATACGTTATACGTTATACGTTATACGTTATACGTTATACGTTATACGTTATACGTTATACGTTATACCTTATACGTTATACGTTATACGTTATACGTTATACATTATACGTTATACGTTGAACGTTGTACGATATACGTTATACGTTATACGTTTTACGTTATACGTTATACGTTATACGCTAAACGTTGTACGTTATACGTTATACGTCATACGTTATACGTTATACGTTATACGTTATACGTTATACGTTCTACGTTATACGTTATACGTTAAACGTTGTACGTTATACGTTATACGTTATACGTTATTCGTTATACGTTATACGTTATACGTTATACGTTATACGTTATACGTTATACGTTATACGTTATACGTTATACGTTATACGTTATACGTTATACGTTATACGTTACACGTTATACGTTATACGTTATACTGTATACGTTATACGTTATACGTTATACGTTATACGTTATACGTTATACGTCGTACGTTATACGTTATACGTTATACGTTATACGTTCTACGTTATACGTTATACGTTAAACGTTGTACGTTATACGTTATACGTTATACCTTATACGTTATACGTTATACGTTATACGTTATACATTATACGTTATACGTTGAACTTTGTACGATATACGTTATACGTTATACGTTATACGTTATACGTTATACGTTAAACGTTGTACGTTATACGTTATACGTCATACGTTATACGTTATACGTTATACGTTCTACGTTATACGTTATACGTTAAACGTTGTACGCTATACGTTATACGTTATACGTTATACGTTATACGTTATACGTTATGCGTTATACGTTATACGTTATACGTTATACATTATACGTTATACGTTATACGTTATACGTTATACGTTAAACGTTATACGTTATACGTTATACGATATACGTTATACGTTATACGTTATACGTTATACGTTATACGTTATACGTTATACGTTATACGTTATACGTTATACGTTATACGTTATACGTTATACGTTATACGTTATACGTTATACGTTATACGTTATACGTTATACGTTATACGTTATACGTTATACGTTATACGTTATACGTTATACGTTATACGTTATACGTTATACGTTATGCGTTATAGGATATACGTTATACGTTATACGTTGTACGTTATACGTTATACGTTGTACGTTATACGTTATACGTTATACGTTATACGTTATACGTTATGCGTTATACGTTATACGTTATGCGTTATAGGATATACGTTATACGTTATACGTTGTACGTTAAACGTTGTACGTTATACGTTATACGTTATACCTTATACGTTATACGTTATACGTTATACGTTATACATTATACGTTATACGTTGAACTTTGTACGATATACGTTATACGTTATACGTTATACGTTATACGTTATACGTTAAACGTTGTACGTTATACGTTATACGTCATACGTTATACGTTATACGTTATACGTTATACGTTATTCGTTATACGTTATACGTTATACGTTATACGTTATACGTTATACGTTATACGTTATACGTTATACGTTATACGTTATACGTTATACGTTATACGTTATACGTTATACGTTATACGTTATACGTTATGCGTTATACGTTATGCGTTATACGTTATACGTTATACGTTATACGTTATACGTTATACGTTATACGTTATACGTTATACGTTAAACGTTATACGTTATACGTTATACGATATACGTTATACGTTATACGTTATACGTTATACGTTATACGTTATACGTTATACGTTATACGTTATACGTTATACGTTATACGTTATACGTTATACGTTATACGTTATACGTTATACGTTATACGTTATACGTTATACGTTATACGTTATACGTTATACGTTATACGTTATACGTTATACGTTATACGTAATACGTTATACGTTATACGTTATACGTTATACGTTATGCGTTATAGGATATACGTTATACGTTATACGTTGTACGTTATACGTTATACGTTATACGTTATACGTTATACGTTATACGTTATACGTTATGCGTTATACGTTATACGTTATACGTTATACATTATACGTTATACGTTATACGTTATACGTTATACGTTAAACGTTATACGTTATACGTTATACGATATACGTTATACGTTATACGTTATACGTTATACGTTATACGTTATACGTTATACGTTATACGTTATACGTTATACGTTATACGTTATACGTTATACGTTATACGTTATACGTTATACGTTATACGTTATACGTTATACGTTATACGTTATACGTTATACGTTATACGTTATACGTTATACGTTATACGTTATACGTTATACGTTATACGTTATACGTTATACGTTATACGTTATGCGTTATAGGATATACGTTATACGTTATACGTTGTACGTTATACGTTATACGCTATACGTTATACGTTATACGTTGGACGTTATACGTTATACGTTATACGTTATACGTTATACGTTATACGTTCTACGTTATACGTTATACGTTAAACGTTGTACGCTATACGTTATACGTTATACGTTATACGTTATACGTTATACGTTATACGTTATACGTTATACGTTATACGTTATACGTTATACGTTATACGTTATACGTTATACGTTATACGTTATACGTTATACGTTATACGTTATACGTTATACGTTATACGTTATACGTTATACGTTATACGTTATACGTTATACGTTATACGTTATACGTTATACGTTATACGTTATACGTTATACGTTATACGTTATACGTTATACGTTATGCGTTATAGGATATACGTTATACGTTATACGTTGTACGTTATACGTTATACGTTGTACGTTATACGTTATACGTTATACGTTATACGTTATACGTTATGCGTTATACGTTATACGTTATGCGTTATAGGATATACGTAATACGTTATACGTTGTACGTTAAACGTTGTACGTTATACGTTATACGTTATACCTTATACGTTATACGTTATACGTTATACGTTATACATTATACGTTATACGTTGAACTTTGTACGATATACGTTATACGTTATACGTTATACGTTATACGTTATACGTTAAACGTTGTACGTTATACGTTATACGTCATACGTTATACGTTATACGTTATACGTTATACGTTATTCGTTATACGTTATACGTTATACGTTATACGTTATACGTTATACGTTATACGTTATACGTTATACGTTATACGTTATACGTTATACGTTATACGTTATACGTTATACGTTATACGTTATACGTTATGCGTTATACGTTATGCGTTATACGTTATACGTTATACGTTATACGTTATACGTTATACGTTATACGTTATACGTTATACGTTAAACGTTATACGTTATACGTTATACGATATACGTTATACGTTATACGTTATACGTTATACGTTATACGTTATACGTTATACGTTATACGTTATACGTTATACGTTATACGTTATACGTTATACGTTATACGTTATACGTTATACGTTATACGTTATACGTTATACGTTATACGTTATACGTTATACGTTATACGTTATACGTTATACGTAATACGTTATACGTTATACGTTATACGTTATACGTTATGCGTTATAGGATATACGTTATACGTTATACGTTGTACGTTATACGTTATACGTTATACGTTATACGTTATACGTTATACGTTATACGTTATACGTTATACGTTAAACGTTGTACGTTATACGTTATACGTTATACGTTATTCGTAATGGTTATACGTTATACGTTATACGTTATACGTTATACGTTATACGTTATACGTTATACGTTATACGTTATGCGTTATAGGATATACGTTATACGTTATACGTTGTACGTTATACGTTATACGTTGTACGTTATACGTTATACGTTATACGTTATACGTTATACGTTATGCGTTATACGTTATACGTTATGCGTTATAGGATATACGTTATACGTTATACGTTGTACGTTATACGTTATACGCTATACGTTATACGTTATACGTTGGACGTTATACGTTATACGTTATACGTTATACGTTATTCGTAATGGTTATACGTTATACGTTATACGTTATACGTTATACGTTATACGTTATACGTTATACGTTATACGTTATACGTTATGCGTTATAGGATATACGTTATACGTTATACGTTGTACGTTATACGTTATACGTTGTACGTTATACGTTATACGTTATACGTTATACGTTATACGTTATGCGTTATACGTTATACGTTATACGTTATACGTTGGACGTTATACGTTATACGTTATACGCTATACGTTATACGCTATACGTTATACGTTATACGTTATACGTTATACGTTATACGTTATACGTTATACGTTATATGTTATACGTCATGCGATATACGTTATACGTTATTCGTTATACGATATACGTTATACGTTATACGTTATACGTTTAACGTTATACGTTATACGCTATACGTTATACGTTATACGTTATACGTTATACGTTATACGTTATACGTTATACGTTATACGTTATACGTTATACGTTATACGTTATACGTTGTACGTTATACGTTATACGTTATACGTTATACGTTATACGTTATACGTTATACGTTATACGTTAAACGTTATACGTTATACGTTATACGATATACGTTATACGTTATACGTTATACGTTATACGTTATACGTTATACGTTATACGTTGTACGTTATACGTTATACGTTATACGTTATACGTTATACGTTATACGTTATACGTTATACGTTATACGTTATACGTTATGCGTTATACGTTATACGTTATGCGTTATAGGATATACGTTATACGTTATACGTTGTACGTTATACGTTATACGCTATACGTTATACGTTATACGTTGGACGTTATACGTTATACGTTATACGTTATACGTTATACGTTATACGTTATACGTTATACGTTATACGTTATACGTTATACGTTATACGTTATACGTTATACGTTATACGTTATACGTTATACGTAATACGTTATACGTTATACGTTATACGTTATACGTTATATGTTATACGTCATGCGATATACGTTATACGTTATTCGCTATACGGTATACGTTAAACGTTGTACGTTATACGTTATACGTTATACGTTGGACGTTATACGTTATACGTTATACGCTATACGTTATACGCTATACGTTATACGTTATACGTTATACGTTATACGTTATACGTTATACGTTATACGTTATATGTTATACGTCATGCGATATACGTTATACGTTATTCGTTATACGATATACGTTATACGTTATACGTTATACGTTATACGTTATACGTTATACGCTATACGTTATACGTTATACGTTATACGTTATACGTTATACGTTATACGTTATACGTTATACGTTATACGTTATACGTTATACGTTATACGTTGTACGTTATACGTTATACGTTATACGTTATACGTTATACGTTATACGTTATACGTTATACGTTAAACGTTATACGTTATACGTTATACGATATACGTTATACGTTATACGTTATACGTTATACGTTATACGTTATACGTTATACGTTGTACGTTAAACGTTGTACGTTATACGTTATACGTTATACGTTATTCGTAATGGTTATACGTTATACGTTATACGTTATACGTTATACGTTATACGTTATACGTTATACGTTATACGTTATACGTTATACGTTATGCGTTATAGGATATACGTTATACGTTATACGTTGTACGTTATACGTTATACGTTGTACGTTATACGTTATACGTTATACGTTATACGTTATACGTTATGCGTTATACGTTATACGTTATGCGTTATAGGATATACGTTATACGTTATACGTTGTACGTTATACGTTATACGCTATACGTTATACGTTATACGTTGGACGTTATACGTTATACGTTATACGTTATACGTTATACGTTATACGTTCTACGTTATACGTTATACGTTAAACGTTGTACGCTATACGTTATACGTTATACGTTATACGTTATACGTTATACGTTATGCGTTATACGTTATACGTTATACGTTATACATTATACGTTATACGTTATACGTTATACGTTATACGTTAAACGTTATACGTTATACGTTATACGATATACGTTATACGTTATACGTTATACGTTATACGTTATACGTTATACGTTATACGTTATACGTTATACGTTATACGTTATACGTTATACGTTATACGTTATACGTTATACGTTATACGTTATACGTTATACGTTATACGTTATACGTTATACGTTATACGTTATACGTTATACGTTATACGTTATACGTTATACGTTATACGTTATACGTTATACGTTATACGTTATACGTTATGCGTTATAGGATATACGTTATACGTTATACGTTGTACGTTATACGTTATACGTTGTACGTTATACGTTATACGTTATACGTTATACGTTATACGTTATGCGTTATACGTTATACGTTATGCGTTATAGGATATACGTAATACGTTATACGTTGTACGTTAAACGTTGTACGTTATACGTTATACGTTATACCTTATACGTTATACGTTATACGTTATACGTTATACATTATACGTTATACGTTGAACTTTGTACGATATACGTTATACGTTATACGTTATACGTTATACGTTATACGTTAAACGTTGTACGTTATACGTTATACGTCATACGTTATACGTTATACGTTATACGTTATACGTTATTCGTTATACGTTATACGTTATACGTTATACGTTATACGTTATACGTTATACGTTATACGTTATACGTTATACGTTATACGTTATACGTTATACGTTATACGTTATACGTTATACGTTATACGTTATACGTTATGCGTTATACGTTATGCGTTATACGTTATACGTTATACGTTATACGTTATACGTTATACGTTATACGTTATACGTTATACGTTAAACGTTATACGTTATACGTTATACGATATACGTTATACGTTATACGTTATACGTTATACGTTATACGTTATACGTTATACGTTATACGTTATACGTTATACGTTATACGTTATACGTTATACGTTATACGTTATACGTTATACGTTATACGTTATACGTTATACGTTATACGTTATACGTTATACGTTATACGTTATACGTTATACGTAATACGTTATACGTTATACGTTATACGTTATACGTTATGCGTTATAGGATATACGTTATACGTTATACGTTGTACGTTATACGTTATACGTTATACGTTATACGTTATACGTTATACGTTATACGTTATACGTTATACGTTAAACGTTGTACGTTATACGTTATACGTTATACGTTATTCGTAATGGTTATACGTTATACGTTATACGTTATACGTTATACGTTATACGTTATACGTTATACGTTATACGTTATGCGTTATAGGATATACGTTATACGTTATACGTTGTACGTTATACGTTATACGTTGTACGTTATACGTTATACGTTATACGTTATACGTTATACGTTATGCGTTATACGTTATACGTTATGCGTTATAGGATATACGTTATACGTTATACGTTGTACGTTATACGTTATACGCTATACGTTATACGTTATACGTTGGACGTTATACGTTATACGTTATACGTTATACGTTATTCGTAATGGTTATACGTTATACGTTATACGTTATACGTTATACGTTATACGTTATACGTTATACGTTATACGTTATGCGTTATAGGATATACGTTATACGTTATACGTTATACGTTATACGTTATACGTTGTACGTTATACGTTATACGTTATACGTTATACGTTATACGTTATGCGTTATACGTTATACGTTATACGTTATACGTTGGACGTTATACGTTATACGTTATACGCTATACGTTATACGCTATACGTTATACGTTATACGTTATACGTTATACGTTATACGTTATACGTTATACGTTATATGTTATACGTCATGCGATATACGTTATACGTTATTCGTTATACGATATACGTTATACGTTATACGTTATACGTTATACGTTATACGTTATACGCTATACGTTATACGTTATACGTTATACGTTATACGTTATACGTTATACGTTATACGTTATACGTTATACGTTATACGTTATACGTTATACGTTGTACGTTATACGTTATACGTTATACGTTATACGTTATACGTTATACGTTATACGTTATACGTTAAACGTTATACGTTATACGTTATACGATATACGTTATACGTTATACGTTATACGTTATACGTTATACGTTATACGTTATACGTTGTACGTTATACGTTATACGTTATACGTTATACGTTATACGTTATACGTTATACGTTATACGTTATACGTTATACGTTATACGTTATGCGTTATACGTTATACGTTATGCGTTATAGGATATACGTTATACGTTATACGTTGTACGTTATACGTTATACGCTATACGTTATACGTTATACGTTGGACGTTATACGTTATACGTTATACGTTATACGTTATACGTTATACGTTATACGTTATACGTTATACGTTATACGTTATACGTTATACGTTATACGTTATACGTTATACGTTATACGTTATACGTTATACGTAATACGTTATACGTTATACGTTATACGTTATACGTTATATGTTATACGTCATGCGATATACGTTATACGTTATTCGCTATACGGTATACGTTAAACGTTGTACGTTATACGTTATACGTTATACGTTATACGTTATACGTTGGACGTTATACGTTATACGTTATACGCTATACGTTATACGCTATACGTTATACGTTATACGTTATACGTTATACGTTATACGTTATACGTTATACGTTATATGTTATACGTCATGCGATATACGTTATACGTTATTCGTTATACGATATACGTTATACGTTATACGTTATACGTTATACGTTATACGTTATACGCTATACGTTATACGTTATACGTTATACGTTATACGTTATACGTTATACGTTATACGTTATACGTTATACGTTATACGTTATACGTTATACGTTGTACGTTATACGTTATACGTTATACGTTATACGTTATACGTTATACGTTATACGTTATACGTTAAACGTTATACGTTATACGTTATACGATATACGTTATACGTTATACGTTATACGTTATACGTTATACGTTATACGTTATACGTTGTACGTTATACGTTATACGTTATACGTTATACGTTATACGTTATACGTTATACGTTATACGTTATACGTTATACGTTATGCGTTATAGGATATACGTTATATGTTATACGTTATACGTTATACGTTGTACGTTATACGTTATACGTTATACGTTATACGTTATACGTTATACGTTATACGTTATACGTTATACGTTATACGTTATACGTTATACGTTATACGTTATACGTTATACGTTATACGTTATACGTTATACGTTATACGTAATACGTTATACGTTATACGTTATACGTTATACGTTATGCGTTATAGGATATACGTTATACGTTATACGTTGTACGTTATACGTTATACGTTATACGTTATACGTTATACGTTATACGTTATACGTTATACGTTATACGTTATACGTTGTACGTTATACGTTATACGTTATACGTTATACGTTATACGTTATACGTTATACGTTATACGTTAAACGTTATACGTTATACGTTATACGATATACGTTATACGTTATACGTTATACGTTATACGTTATACGTTATACGTTATACGTTGTACGTTATACGTTATACGTTATACGTTATACGTTATACGTTATACGTTATACGTTATACGTTATACGTTATACGTTATGCGTTATACGTTATACGTTATGCGTTATAGGATATACGTTATACGTTATACGTTGTACGTTATACGTTATACGCTATACGTTATACGTTATACGTTGGACGTTATACGTTATACGTTATACGTTATACGTTATACGTTATACGTTATACGTTATACGTTATACGTTATACGTTATACGTTATACGTTATACGTTATACGTTATACGTTATACGTTATACGTAATACGTTATACGTTATACGTTATACGTTATACGTTATATGTTATACGTCATGCGATATACGTTATACGTTATTCGCTATACGGTATACGTTAAACGTTGTACGTTATACGTTATACGTTATACGTTATACGTTATACGTTGGACGTTATACGTTATACGTTATACGCTATACGTTATACGCTATACGTTATACGTTATACGTTATACGTTATACGTTATACGTTATACGTTATACGTTATATGTTATACGTCATGCGATATACGTTATACGTTATTCGTTATACGATATACGTTATACGTTATACGTTATACGTTATACGTTATACGTTATACGCTATACGTTATACGTTATACGTTATACGTTATACGTTATACGTTATACGTTATACGTTATACGTTATACGTTATACGTTATACGTTATACGTTGTACGTTATACGTTATACGTTATACGTTATACGTTATACGTTATACGTTATACGTTATACGTTAAACGTTATACGTTATACGTTATACGATATACGTTATACGTTATACGTTATACGTTATACGTTATACGTTATACGTTATACGTTGTACGTTATACGTTATACGTTATACGTTATACGTTATACGTTATACGTTATACGTTATACGTTATACGTTATACGTTATGCGTTATAGGATATACGTTATATGTTATACGTTATACGTTATACGTTGTACGTTATACGTTATACGTTATACGTTATACGTTATACGTTATACGTTATACGTTATACGTTATACGTTATACGTTATACGTTATACGTTATACGTTATACGTTATACGTTATACGTTATACGTTATACGTTATACGTTATACGTAATACGTTATACGTTATACGTTATACGTTATACGTTATGCGTTATAGGATATACGTTATACGTTATACGTTGTACGTTATACGTTATACGTTATACGTTATACGTTATACGTTATACGTTATACGGTATACGTTATACGTTAAACGTTGTACGTTATACGTTATACGTTATACGTTATTCGTTATACGTTATACGTTATACGTTATACGTTATACGTTAAACGTTATACGTTATACGTTATACGTTATACGTTATGCGTTATAGGATATACGTTATACGCTATACGTTGTACGTTATACGTTATACGTTGTACGTTATACGTTATACGTTATACGTTATACGTTATACGTTATGCGTTATACGTTATACGTTATGCGTTATAGGATATACGTTATACGTTATACGTTGTACGTTATACGTTATACGCTATACGTTAAACGTTATACGTTATACGTTATACGATATACGTTATACGTTATACGTTATACGTTATACGTTATACGTTATACGTTATACGTTATACGTTATACGTTATACGTTATGCGTTATACGTTATACGTTATACGTTATACATTATACGTTATACGTTATACGTTATACGTTATACGTTAAACGTTATACGTTATACGTTATACGATATACGTTATACGTTATACGTTATACGTTATACGTTATACGTCATACGTTATACGTTATACGTTATACGTTATACGTTATACGTTATACGTTATACGTAATATGTAATACGTCATACGTTTTACGTTAATCGTTATACGTTATACGTTATATGTTATACGTTATACGTTATACGTTATACGTTATACGTTATACGTTATACGTTATACGACATACGTTATACGTTATACGTTATACGTTATACGTTATACGATATACGTTATACGTTATACGTTATACGTTATACGTTATACGTTATACGTTATACGTTATACGTTATGCGTTATACGTTATACGTTATGCGTTATAGGATATACGTTATACGTTATACGTCGTACGTTATACGTTATACGCTATACGTTATACGTTATACGTTGGACGTTATACGTTATACGTTAAACGTTGTACGTTATACGTTATACGTCATACGTTATACGTTATACGTTATACGTTATACGTTCTACGTTATACGTTATACGTTAAACGTTGTACGATATACGTTATACGTTATACGTTATACGTTATACGTTATACGTTATACCTTATACGTTATACGTTATACGTTACACGTTATACGTTATACGTTATACGTTATACGTTATACGTTATACGTTATACGTTATACGTTAGACGTTATACGTTAAACGTTGTACGTTATACGTTATACGTTATACGTTATACGTTATACGTTATACGTTATACGTTATACGTTATACGTTATACGTTATACGTTATACGTTATACGTTATACGTTATACGTTATACGTTATACGTTATACGTTATACGTTATACGTTATACGTTATACGTTATACGTTATATTATACGTTATACATTATACGTTATGTGTTATAGGATATACGTTATACGTTATACGTTGTACGTTATACGTTATACGTTATACGTTATACGTTATACGTTATACGTTAAACGTTGTACGTTATACGTTATACGTTATATAATACGTTATACGTTATACGTTGTACGTTATACGTTATACGTTATACGTTATACGTTATACGTTATACGTTATACGTTAAACGTTGTACGTTATACGTTATACGTTATACGTTATACGTTATACGTTATACGTTATACGTTATACGTTATACGTTATACGTTATACCTTATACGTTATACGTTATACGTTATACGTTATACATTATACGTTATACGTTGAACGTTGTACGATATACGTTATACGTTATACGTTATACGTTATACGTTATACGTTATACGCTAAACGTTGTACGTTATACGTTATACGTCATACGTTATACGTTATACGTTATACGTTATACGTTATACGTTCTACGTTATACGTTATACGTTAAACGTTGTACGTTATACGTTATACGTTATACGTTATTCGTTATACGTTATACGTTATACGTTATACGTTATACGTTATACGTTATACGTTATACGTTATACGTTATACGTTATACGTTATACGTTATACGTTATACGTTACACGTTATACGTTATACGTTATACTGTATACGTTATACGTTATACGTTATACGTTATACGTTATACGTTATACGTCGTACGTTATACGTTATACGTTATACGTTATACGTTCTACGTTATACGTTATACGTTAAACGTTGTACGTTATACGTTATACGTTATACCTTATACGTTATACGTTATACGTTATACGTTATACATTATACGTTATACGTTGAACTTTGTACGATATACGTTATACGTTATACGTTATACGTTATACGTTATACGTTAAACGTTGTACGTTATACGTTATACGTCATACGTTATACGTTATACGTTATACGTTCTACGTTATACGTTATACGTTAAACGTTGTACGCTATACGTTATACGTTATACGTTATACGTTATACGTTATACGTTATGCGTTATACGTTATACGTTATACGTTATACATTATACGTTATACGTTATACGTTATACGTTATACGTTAAACGTTATACGTTATACGTTATACGATATACGTTATACGTTATACGTTATACGTTATACGTTATACGTTATACGTTATACGTTATACGTTATACGTTATACGTTATACGTTATACGTTATACGTTATACGTTATACGTTATACGTTATACGTTATACGTTATACGTTATACGTTATACGTTATACGTTATACGTTATACGTTATACGTTATACGTTATACGTTATACGTTATACGTTATACGTTATACGTTATGCGTTATACGTTATACGTTGTACGTTATACGTTATACGTTGTACGTTATACGTTATACGTTATACGTTATACGTTATACGTTATGCGTTATACGTTATACGTTATGCGTTATAGGATATACGTTATACGTTATACGTTGTACGTTAAACGTTGTACGTTATACGTTATACGTTATACCTTATACGTTATACGTTATACGTTATACGTTATACATTATACGTTATACGTTGAACTTTGTACGATATACGTTATACGTTATACGTTATACGTTATACGTTATACGTTAAACGTTGTACGTTATACGTTATACGTCATACGTTATACGTTATACGTTATACGTTATACGTTATTCGTTATACGTTATACGTTATACGTTATACGTTATACGTTATACGTTATACGTTATACGTTATACGTTATACGTTATACGTTATACGTTATACGTTATACGTTATACGTTATACGTTATACGTTATGCGTTATACGTTATGCGTTATACGTTATACGTTATACGTTATACGTTATACGTTATACGTTATACGTTATACGTTATACGTTAAACGTTATACGTTATACGTTATACGATATACGTTATACGTTATACGTTATACGTTATACGTTATACGTTATACGTTATACGTTATACGTTATACGTTATACGTTATACGTTATACGTTATACGTTATACGTTATACGTTATACGTTATACGTTATACGTTATACGTTATACGTTATACGTTATACGTTATACGTTATACGTTATACGTAATACGTTATACGTTATACGTTATACGTTATACGTTATGCGTTATAGGATATACGTTATACGTTATACGTTGTACGTTATACGTTATACGTTATACGTTATACGTTATACGTTATACGTTATACGTTATACGTTATACGTTAAACGTTGTACGTTATACGTTATACGTTATACGTTATTCGTAATGGTTATACGTTATACGTTATACGTTATACGTTATACGTTATACGTTATACGTTATACGTTATACGTTATGCGTTATAGGATATACGTTATACGTTATACGTTGTACGTTATACGTTATACGTTGTACGTTATACGTTATACGTTATACGTTATACGTTATACGTTATGCGTTATACGTTATACGTTATGCGTTATAGGATATACGTTATACGTTATACGTTGTACGTTATACGTTATACGCTATACGTTATACGTTGGACGTTATACGTTATACGTTATACGTTATACGTTATACGTTATACGTTATACGTTATACGTTATACGTTATACGTTATACGTTATACGTTATACGTTATACGTTATACGTTATACGTTATACGTAATACGTTATACGTTATACGTTATACGTTATACGTTATATGTTATACGTCATGCGATATACGTTATACGTTATTCGCTATACGGTATACGTTAAACGTTGTACGTTATACGTTATACGTTATACGTTATACGTTATACGTTGGACGTTATACGTTATACGTTATACGCTATACGTTATACGCTATACGTTATACGTTATACGTTATACGTTATACGTTATACGTTATACGTTATACGTTATATGTTATACGTCATGCGATATACGTTATACGTTATTCGTTATACGATATACGTTATACGTTATACGTTATACGTTATACGTTATACGTTATACGTTATACGTTATACGTTATACGTTATACGTAATGCGTTATACGTTATACGTTATACGTTATACGTTATACGTTATACGTTATACGTTATACGTTATACGTTATACGTTATACGTTATACGTTATACGTTATACGTTATACGTTATACGTTATGCGTTATACGTTATACGTTATACGTTATGCGTTATACGTTATACGTTATACGTTATACGTTATACGTTATACGTAATATGTAATACGTCATACGTTTTACGTTAATCGTTATACGTCATACGTTATACGCTATACGTTATACGTTATACGTTATACGTTATACGTTATACGTTATACGTTATACGTTATACGTTATACGTTATACGTTATACGTTATACGTTATACGTTATACGTTATACGTTATACGTTATACGTTATACGTTATACGTTATACGTTATACGTTATACGTTATACGTTATACGTTATACGTTATACGTTATACGTTATACGTTATACGTTATACGTTATACGTTATACGTTATACGTTATACGTTATGCGTTATAGGATATACGTTATACGTTATACGTTATACGTTATACGTTATACGTTATACGTTATACGTTATACATTATAGGTTATACGCTATACGTTATACGTTATACGTTATACGTTAAACGTTGTACGTTATACGTTATACGTCATACGTTAGACGTTATACGTTATACGTTATACGTTATACGTTATACGTAATATGTAATACGTCATACGTTTTACGTTAATCGTTATACGTTATACGTTATATGTTATACGTTATACGTTATACGTTATACGTTATACGTTATACGTTATACGTTATACGACATACGTTATACGTTATACGTTATACGTTATACGTTATACGTTATACGATATACGTTATACGTTATACGTTATACGTTATACGTTATACGTTATACGTTATACGTTATACGTTATGCGTTATACGTTATACGTTATGCGTTATAGGATATACGTTATACGTTATACGTTGTACGTTATACGTTATACGCTATACGTTATACGTTATACGTTGGACGTTATACGTTATACGTTATACGTTATACGCTATACGTTATACGTTATACGTTATACGTTATACGTTATACGTTGTACGTTATACGTTATACGTTATACGTTATACGTTATTCGTTATACGTTATACGTTATACGTTATACGTTATACGTTATACGTTATACGTTATACGTTATACGTTATACGTTATACCTTATACGTTATACGTTATACGTTATACGTTATACGTTATATATTATACGTTATACGTTGAACGTTGTACGATATACGTTATACGTTATACGTTATACGTTATACGTTATACGTTAAACGTTGTACGTTATACGTTATACGTCATACGTTATACGTTATACGTTATACGTTATACGTTATACGTTATACGTTATACGTTATACGTTATACGTTAAACGTTGTACGTTATACGTTATACGTTATACGTTATTCGTTATACGTTATACGTTATACGTTATACGTTATACGTTATACGTTATTCGTTATACGTTATACGTTATACGTTATACGTTATACGTTATACGTTATACGTTAAACGTTGTACGTTATACGTTATACGTCATACGTTATACGTTATACGTTATACGTTATACGTTCTACGTTATACGTTATACGTTAAACGTTGTACGTTATACGTTATACGTTATACGTTATTCGTTATACGTTATACGTTATACGTTATACGTTATACGTTATACGTTATGCGTTATACGTTATACGTTATGCGTTATAGGATATACGTTATACGTTATACGTTGTACGTTATACGTTATACGTTATACGTTGTACGTTATACGTTATACGTTATACGTTATACGTTATACGTTATACGTTATACGTTATATGTTATACGTCATGCGATATACGTTATACGTTATTCGTTATACGTTATACGTTATACGTTATACGTTCTACGTTATACGTTGTACGTTATACGTTATACGTTATACGTTATACGTTATACGTTATACGTTATACGTTATACGTTATACGTTAAACGTTATACGTTATACGTTATACGATATACGTTATACGTTATACGTTATACGTTATACGTTATACGTTATACGTTATACGTTGTACGTTATACGTTATACGTTATACGTTATACGCTATACGTTATACGTTAAACGTTGTACGTTATACGTTATACGTTATACGTTATTCGTTATACGTTATACGTTATACGTTATACGTTATACGTTATACGTTATACGTTATACGTTATACGTTATACGTTATACGTTATACGTTATATGTTATACGTTATGCGATATACGTTATACGTTATACGTTATACGTTATACGTTATACGTTATACGTTATACGTTATACGTTATACGTTATACGCTATACGTTATACGTTAAACGTTGTACGTTATACGTTATACGTTATACGTTATTCGTTATACGTTATACGTTATACGTTATACGTTATACGTTATACGTTATACGTTATACGTTATACGTTATACGTTATACGTTATACGTTATATGTTATACGTTATGCGTTATACGTTATACGTTATACGTTATACGTTATACGTTATACGTAATATGTAATACGTCATACGTTTTACGTTAATCGTTATACGTCATACGTTATACGCTATACGTTATACGTTATACGTTATACGTTATACGTTATACGTTATACGTTATACGTTATACGTTATACGTTATACGTTATACGTTATACGTTATACGTTATACGTTATACGTTATACGTTATACGTTATACGTTATACGTTATACGTTATACGTTATACGTTATACGTTATACGTTATACGTTATACGTTATACGTTATACGTTATACGTTATGCGTTATAGGATATACGTTATACGTTATACGTTATACGTTATACGTTATACGTTATACGTTATACGTTATACATTATAGGTTATACGCTATACGTTATACGTTATACGTTATACGTTAAACGTTGTACGTTATACGTTATACGTCATACGTTAGACGTTATACGTTATACGTTATACGTTATACGTTATACGTAATATGTAATACGTCATACGTTTTACGTTAATCGTTATACGTTATACGTTATATGTTATACGTTATACGTTATACGTTATACGTTATACGTTATACGTTATACGTTATACGACATACGTTATACGTTATACGTTATACGTTATACGTTATACGTTATACGATATACGTTATACGTTATACGTTATACGTTATACGTTATACGTTATACGTTATACGTTATACGTTATGCGTTATACGTTATACGTTATGCGTTATAGGATATACGTTATACGTTATACGTTGTACGTTATACGTTATACGCTATACGTTATACGTTATACGTTGGACGTTATACGTTATACGTTATACGTTATACGCTATACGTTATACGTTATACGTTATACGTTATACGTTATACGTTGTACGTTATACGTTATACGTTATACGTTATACGTTATTCGTTATACGTTATACGTTATACGTTATACGTTATACGTTATACGTTATACGTTATACGTTATACGTTATACGTTATACCTTATACGTTATACGTTATACGTTATACGTTATACGTTATATATTATACGTTATACGTTGAACGTTGTACGATATACGTTATACGTTATACGTTATACGTTATACGTTATACGTTAAACGTTGTACGTTATACGTTATACGTCATACGTTATACGTTATACGTTATACGTTATACGTTATACGTTATACGTTATACGTTATACGTTATACGTTAAACGTTGTACGTTATACGTTATACGTTATACGTTATTCGTTATACGTTATACGTTATACGTTATACGTTATACGTTATACGTTATTCGTTATACGTTATACGTTATACGTTATACGTTATACGTTATACGTTATACGTTAAACGTTGTACGTTATACGTTATACGTCATACGTTATACGTTATACGTTATACGTTATACGTTCTACGTTATACGTTATACGTTAAACGTTGTACGTTATACGTTATACGTTATACGTTATTCGTTATACGTTATACGTTATACGTTATACGTTATACGTTATACGTTATGCGTTATACGTTATACGTTATGCGTTATAGGATATACGTTATACGTTATACGTTGTACGTTATACGTTATACGTTATACGTTGTACGTTATACGTTATACGTTATACGTTATACGTTATACGTTATACGTTATACGTTATATGTTATACGTCATGCGATATACGTTATACGTTATTCGTTATACGTTATACGTTATACGTTATACGTTCTACGTTATACGTTGTACGTTATACGTTATACGTTATACGTTATACGTTATACGTTATACGTTATACGTTATACGTTATACGTTAAACGTTATACGTTATACGTTATACGATATACGTTATACGTTATACGTTATACGTTATACGTTATACGTTATACGTTATACGTTGTACGTTATACGTTATACGTTATACGTTATACGCTATACGTTATACGTTAAACGTTGTACGTTATACGTTATACGTTATACGTTATTCGTTATACGTTATACGTTATACGTTATACGTTATACGTTATACGTTATACGTTATACGTTATACGTTATACGTTATACGTTATACGTTATATGTTATACGTTATGCGATATACGTTATACGTTATTCGTTATACGATATACGTTATACGTTATACGTTATACGTTATACGTTATACGTTATACGCTATACGTTATACGTTATACGTTATACGTTATACGTTATACGTTATACGTTATACGTTATACGTTATACGTTATACGTTATACGTTATACGTTGTACGTTATACGTTATACGTTATACGTTATACGTTATACGTTATACGTTATACGTTATACGTTAAACGTTATACGTTATACGTTATACGATATACGTTATACGTTATACGTTATACGTTATACGTTATACGTTATACGTTATACGTTGTACGTTATACGTTATACGTTATACGTTATACGCTATACGTTATACGTTATACGTTATACGTTATACGTTATACGTTATACGTTATACGTTATACGTTATACTGTATACGTTATACGTTATACGTTATACGTTATACGTTATACGTTATACGTTATACGTTATACGTTATACGTTATACGTTATACGTTATACGTTATACGTTATACGTTATACGTTATACGTTATACGTTATACGTTATACGTTATACGTTATACGTTACACGTTATACGTTACACGTTATACTGTATACGTTATACGTTATACGTTATACGTTATACGTTATACGTCATACGTTATACGTTATACGTTATACGTTATACGTTGTACGTTATACGTTATACGTTATACGTTATACGTTATACGTTATACGTTATACGTTATATGTTATACGTCATGCGATATACGTTATACGTTATTCGTTATACGTTATACGTTATACGTTATACGTTCTACGTTATACGTTATACGTTAAACGTTGTACGTTATACGTTATACGTTATACGTTATACGTTACACGTTATACGTTATACGTTATACTGCATACGTTATACGTTATACGTTATACGTTATACGTTATACGTTATACGTTATATGTTATACGTTATACGTTATACGTTATACGTTATACGTTATACTGCATACGTTATACGTTATACGTTATACGTTATACGTTATACGTTATACGTTATACGTTATACGTTATACGTTATACGTTATACGTTATACGTTATACGTTATACGTTATACGTTATACGTTATACGTTATACGTTATACGTTATACGTTATACGTTATACGTTATACGTTATACGTTATACGTTATACGTTATACGTTATACGTTATACGTTATACGTTATACGTTATACGTTATACGTTATACGTTATACGTTATACGTTATACGTTATACGTTATACGTTATACGTTATACGTTATACGTTATACGTTATACGTTATACGTTATACGTTATACGTTATACGTTATACGTTATACGTTATACGTTATACGTTATACGTTATACGTTATACGTTATACGTTAAACGTTATACGTTATATGTTATACGTCATGCGATATACGTTATACGTTATTCGTTATACGGTATACGTTAAACGTTGTACGTTATACGTTATACGTTATACGTTATACGTTATACGTTGGACGTTATACGTTATACGTTATACGTTATATGTTATACGTTATACGTTGAACGTTGTACGATATACGTTATACGTTATACGTTATACGTTATACGTTATACGTTATACGTTAAACGTTGTACGTTATACGTTATACGTCATACGTTATACGTTATACGTTATACGTTATACGTTATATGTTATACGTCATGCGATATACGTTATACGTTATTCGTTATACGGTATACGTTAAACGTTGTACGTTATACGTTATACGTTATACGTTATACGTTATACGTTGGACGTTATACGTTATACGTTATACGCTATACGTTATACGCTATACGTTATACGTTATACGTTATACGTTATACGTTATACGTTATACGTTATACGTTATATGTTATACGTCATGCGATATACGTTATACGTTATTCGTTATACGATATACGTTATACGTTATACGTTATACGTTATACGTTATACGTTATACGCTATACGTTATACGTTATACGTTATACGTTATACGTTATACGTTATACGTTATACGTTATACGTTATACGTTATACGTTATACGTTATACGTTGTACGTTATACGTTATACGTTATACGTTATACGTTATACGTTATACGTTATACGTTATACGTTAAACGTTATACGTTATACGTTATACGATATACGTTATACGTTATACGTTATACGTTATACGTTATACGTTATACGTTATACGTTATACGTTATACGTTGTACGTTATACGTTATACGTTATACGTTATACGTTATACGTTATACGTTATACGTTATACGTTAAACGTTATACGTTATACGTTATACGATATACGTTATACGTTATACGTTATACGTTATACGTTATACGTTATACGTTATACGTTGTACGTTATACGTTATACGTTATACGTTATACGCTATACGTTATACGTTATACGTTATACGTTATACGTTATACGTTATACGTTATACGTTATACTGTATACGTTATACGTTATACGTTATACGTTATACGTTATACGTTATACGTTATACGTTATACGTTATACGTTATACGTTATACGTTATACGTTATACGTTATACGTTATACGTTATACGTTGTACGTTATACGTTATACGTTATACGTTATACGTTATACGTTATACGTTATACGTTATACGTTAAACGTTATACGTTATACGTTATACGATATACGTTATACGTTATACGTTATACGTTATACGTTATACGTTATACGTTATACGTTGTACGTTATACGTTATACGTTATACGTTATACGCTATACGTTATACGTTATACGTTATACGTTATACGTTATACGTTATACGTTATACGTTATACTGTATACGTTATACGTTATACGTTATACGTTATACGTTATACGTTATACGTTATACGTTATACGTTATACGTTATACGTTATACGTTATACGTTATACGTTATACGTTATACGTTATACGTTATACGTTATACGTTATACGTTATACGTTATACGTTATACGTTATACGTTATACGTTATACGTTATACGTTATACGTTATACGTTACACGTTATACGTTACACGTTATACTGTATACGTTATACGTTATACGTTATACGTTATACGTTATACGTCATACGTCATGCGATATACGTTATACGTTATTCGTTATACGTTATACGTTATACGTTATACGTTATACGTTATACGTTATACGTTAAACGTTGTACGTTATACGTTATACGTTATACGTTATACGTTACACGTTATACGTTATACGTTATACTGCATACGTTATACGTTATACGTTATACGTTATACGTTATACGTTATACGTTATATGTTATACGTTATACGTTATACGTTATACGTTATACGTTATACTGCATACGTTATACGTTATACGTTATACGTTATACGTTATACGTTATACGTTATACGTTATACGTTATACGTTATACGTTATACGTTATACGTTATACGTTATACGTTATACGTTATACGTTATACGTTATACGTTATACGTTATACGTTATACGTTATACGTTATACGTTATACGTTATACGTTATACGTTATACGTTATACGTTATACGTTATACGTTATACGTTATACGTTATACGTTATACGTTATACGTTATACGTTATACGTTATACGTTATACGTTATACGTTATACGTTATACGTTATACGTTATACGTTATACGTTATACGTTATACGTTATACCTTATACGTTATACGTTATACGTTATACGTTATACGTTATACGTTATACGTTATACGTTATACGTTATACGTTATACGTTAAACTTTGTACGTTATACGTTATACGTCATACGTTATACGATATACGTTATATGTTATACGTCATGCGATATACGTTATACGTTATTCGTTATACGGTATACGTTAAACGTTGTACGTTATACGTTATACGTTATACGTTATACGTTATACGTTGGACGTTATACGTTATACGTTATACGCTATACGTTATACGCTATACGTTATACGTTATACGTTATACGTTATACGTTATACGTTATACGTTATACGTTATACGTTAAACGTTATACGTTATACGTTATACGATATACGTTATACGTTATACGTTATACGTTATACGTTATACGTTATACGTTATACGTTGTACGTTATACGTTATACGTTATACGTTATACGCTATACGTTATACGTTATACGTTATACGTTATACGTTATACGTTATACGTTATACGTTATACTGTATACGTTATACGTTATACGTTATACGTTATACGTTATACGTTATACGTTATACGTTATACGTTATACGTTATACGTTATACGTTATACGTTATACGTTATACGTTATACGTTATACGTTATACGTTATACCTTATACGCTATACGTTATACGCTATACGTTATACGTTATACGTTATACGTTATACGTTATACGTTATACGTTATACGTTATATGTTATACGTCATGCGATATACGTTATACGTTATTCGTTATACGATATACGTTATACGTTATACGTTATACGTTATACGTTATACGTTATACGCTATACGTTATACGTTATACGTTATACGTTATACGTTATACGTTATACGTTATACGTTATACGTTATACGTTATACGTTATACGTTATACGTTGTACGTTATACGTTATACGTTATACGTTATACGTTATACGTTATACGTTATACGTTATACGTTAAACGTTATACGTTATACGTTATACGATATACGTTATACGTTATACGTTATACGTTATACGTTATACGTTAAACGTTATACGTTATATGTTATACGTCATGCGATATACGTTATACGTTATTCGTTATACGGTATACGTTAAACGTTGTACGTTATACGTTATACGTTATACGTTATACGTTATACGTTGGACGTTATACGTTATACGTTATACGTTATATGTTATACGTTATACGTTGAACGTTGTACGATATACGTTATACGTTATACGTTATACGTTATACGTTATACGTTATACGTTAAACGTTGTACGTTATACGTTATACGTCATACGTTATACGTTATACGTTATACGTTATACGTTATATGTTATACGTCATGCGATATACGTTATACGTTATTCGTTATACGGTATACGTTAAACGTTGTACGTTATACGTTATACGTTATACGTTATACGTTATACGTTATACGTTATACGTTAAACGTTGTACGTTATACGTTATACGTCATACGTTATACGTTGTACGTTGGACGTTATACGTTATACGTTATACGTTATATGTTATACGTTATACGTTGAACGTTGTACGATATACGTTATACGTTATACGTTATACGTTATACGTTATACGTTATACGTTAAACGTTGTACGTTATACGTTATACGTTATACGTTGGACGTTATACGTTATACGTTATACGCTATACGTTATACGCTATACGTTATACGTTATACGTTATACGTTATACGTTATACGTTATACGTTATACGTTATATATTATACGTCATGCGATATACGTTATACGTTATTCGTTATACGATATACGTTATACGTTATACGTTATACGTTATACGTTATACGTTATACGCTATACGTTATACGTTATACGTTATACGTTATACGTTATACGTTATACGTTATACGTTATACGTTATACGTTATACGTTATACGTTATACGTTGTACGTTATACGTTATACGTTATACGTTATACGTTATACGTTATACGTTATACGTTATACGTTAAACGTTATACGTTATACGTTATACGATATACGTTATACGTTATACGTTATACGTTATACGTTATACGTTATACGTTATACGTTGTACGTTATACGTTATACGTTATACGTTATACGCTATACGTTATACGTTATACGTTATACGTTATACGTTATACGTTATACGTTATACGTTATACTGTATACGTTATACGTTATACGTTATACGTTATACGTTATACGTTATACGTTATACGTTATACGTTATACGTTATACGTTATACGTTATACGTTATACGTTATACGTTATACGTTATACGTTATACGTTATACGTTATACGTTATACGTTATACGTTATACGTTACACGTTATACGTTACACGTTATACTGTATACGTTATACGTTATACGTTATACGTTATACGGTATACGTCATACGTTATACGTTATACGTTATACGTTATACGTTCTACGTTATACGTTATACGTTAAACGTTATACGTTATTCGTTATACGGTATACGTTAAACGTTGTACGTTATACGTTATACGTTATACGTTATACGTTATACGTTGGACGTTATACGTTATACGTTATACGCTATACGTTATACGCTATACGTTATACGTTATACGTTATACGTTATACGTTATACGTTATACGTTATACGTTATACGTTATACGTTAAACGTTGTACGTTATACGTTATACGATATACGTTATACGTTATACGTTATACGTTATACGTTATACGTTATACGTTATACGTTATACCTTATACGTTATACGTTATACGTTATACGTTATACGTTATACGTTATACGTTATACGTTACACGTTATACGTTACACGTTATACTGTATACGTTATACGTTATACGTTATACGTTATACGTTATACGTCATACGTTATACGTTATACGTTATACGTTATACGTTCTACGTTATACGTTATACGTTAAACGTTATACGTTATACGTTATACGTTATACGTTATACGTCATACGTTATACGTTATACGTTATACGTTATACGTTCTACGTTATACGTTATACGTTAAACGTTGTACGTTATACGTTATACGTTATACGTTATACGTTACACGTTATACGTTATACGTTATACTGCATACGTTATACGTTATACGTTATACGTTATACGTTATACGTTATACGTTATACGTTATACGTTATACGTTATACGTTATACGTTATACGTTATACGTTATACGTTATACGTTATACGTTATACGTTATACGTTATACGTTATACGTTATACGTTATACGTTATACGTTATACGTTATACGTTATACGTTATACGTTATACGTTATACGTTATACGTTATACTGTATACGTTATACGTTATACGTTATACGTTATACGTTATACGTTATACGTTATACGTTATACGTTATACGTTATACGTTATACGTTGGACGTTATACGTTATACGTTATACGTTATATGTTATACGTTATACGTTGAACGTTGTACGATATACGTTATACGTTATACGTTATACGTTATACGTTATACGTTATACGTTAAACGTTGTACGTTATACGTTATACGTCATACGTTATACGTTATACGTTATACGTTATACGTTATATGTTATACGTCATGCGATATACGTTATACGTTATTCGTTATGCGGTATACGTTAAACGTTGTACGTTATACGTTATACGTTATACGTTATACGTTATACGTTGGACGTTATACGTTATACGTTATACGCTATACGTTATACGCTATACGTTATACGTTATACGTTATACGTTATACGTTATACGTTATACGTTATACGTTATATGTTATACGTCATGCGATATACGTTATACGTTATTCGTTATACGATATACGTTATACGTTATACGTTATACGTTATACGTTATACGTTATACGCTATACGTTATACGTTATACGTTATACGTTATACGTTATACGTTATACGTTATACGTTATACGTTATACGTTATACGTTATACGTTATACGTTATACGTTGTACGTTATACGTTATACGTTATACGTTATACGTTATACGTTATACGTTATACGTTATACGTTAAACGTTATACGTTATACGTTATACGATATACGTTATACGTTATACGTTATACGTTATACGTTATACGTTATACGTTATACGTTGTACGTTATACGTTATACGTTATACGTTATACGCTATACGTTATACGTTATACGTTATACGTTATACGTTATACGTTATACGTTATACGTTATACTGTATACGTTATACGTTATACGTTATACGTTATACGTTATACGTTATACGTTATACGTTATACGTTATACGTTATACGTTATACGTTATACGTTATACGTTATACGTTATACGTTATACGTTATACGTTATACGTTATACGTTATACGTTATACGTTATACGTTACACGTTATACGTTACACGTTATACTGTATACGTTATACGTTATACGTTATACGTTATACGTTATACGTCATACGTTATACGTTATACGTTATACGTTATACGTTCTACGTTATACGTTATACGTTAAACGTTATACGTTATACGTTATACGTTATACGTTATACGTCATACGTTATACGTTATACGTTATACGTTATACGTTCTACGTTATACGTTATACGTTAAACGTTGTACGTTATACGTTATACGTTATACGTTATACGTTACACGTTATACGTTATACGTTATACTGCATACGTTATACGTTATACGTTATACGTTATACGTTATACGTTATACGTTATACGTTATACGTTATACGTTATACGTTATACGTTATACGTTATACGTTATACGTTATACGTTATACGTTATACGTTATACGTTATACGTTATACGTTATACGTTATACGTTATACGTTATACGTTATACGTTATACGTTATACGTTATACGTTATACGTTATACGTTATACGTTACACGTTATACGTTATACGTTATACTGCATACGTTATACGTTATACGTTATACGTTATACGTTATACGTTATACGTTATACGTTATACGTTATACGTTATACGTTATACGTTATACGTTATACGTTATACGTCATACGTTATACGTTATACGTTATACGTTCTACGTTATACGTTATACGTTAAACGTTGTACGTTATACGTTATACGTTATACGTTCTACGTTATACGTTATACGTTAAACGTTGTACGTTATACGTTATACGTTATACGTTATACGTTACACGTTATACGTTATACGTTATACTGCATACGTTATACGTTATACGTTATACGTTATACGTTATACGTTATACGTTCTACGTTATACGTTATACGTTAAACGTTGTACGTTGTACGTTATACGTTATACGTTATACGTTACACGTTATACGTTATACGTTATACTGCATACGTTATACGTTATACGTTATACGTTATACGTTATACGTTATACGTTATACGTTATACGTCATACGTTATACGATATACGTTATACGTTATACGTTCTACGTTATACGTTATACGTTAAACGTTGTACGTTATACGTTATACGTTATACGTTATACGTTATACGTTATACGTTATACGTTATACGTTATACGTTATACGTTATACCTTATACGTTATACGTTATACGTTATACGTTATACGTTATACGTTATACGTTATACGTTATACGTTATACGTTATACGTTATACGTTATACGTTCTACGTTATACGTTATACGTTAAACGTTGTACGTTATACGTTATACGTTATACGTTCTACGTTATACGTTATACGTTAAACGTTGTACGTTATACGTTATACGTTATACGTTATACGTTACACGTTATACGTTATACGTTATACTGCATACGTTATACGTTATACGTTATACGTTATACGTTATACGTTATACGTTCTACGTTATACGTTATACGTTAAACGTTGTACGTTGTACGTTATACGTTATACGTTATACGTTCTACGTTATACGTTATACGTTAAACGTTGTACGTTATACGTTATACGTTATACGTTATACGTTATACGTTATACGTTATACGTTATACGTTATACGTTATACGTTATACCTTATACGTTATACGTTATACGTTATACGTTATACGTTATACGTTATACGTTATACGTTATATTATACGTTATACATTATACGTTATGTGTTATAGGATATACGTCATACGTTATACGTTGTACGTTATACGTTATACGTTATACGTTATACGTTATACGTAATACGTTAAACGTTGTACGTTATACGTTATACGTTATACGTTATACGTTATACGTTATACGTTATACGTTATACGTTATACGTTAGACGTTATACGTTAAACGTTGTACGTTATACGTTATACGTCATACGTTATACGTTATACGTTATACGTTATACGTTATACGTTATACGTTATACGTTATACGTTATACGTTATACGTTATACGTTATACGTTATACGTTATACGTTATACGTTATACGTTATACGTTATATTATACGTTATACATTATACGTTATGTGTTATAGGATATACGTTATACGTTGTACGTTATACGTTATACGTTATACGTTATACGTTATACGTTATACGTTAAACGTTGTACGTTATACGTTATACGTTATACGTTATACGTTATACGTTATACGTTATACGTTATACGTTATACGTTATACGTTATACGTTATACGTTATACGTTATACGTTATACGTTATACGTTATACGTTATACGTTATACGTTATACGTTATACGTCATACGTTATACGTTATACGTTATACGTTATACGTTCTACGTTATACGTTATACGTTAAACGTTGTACGTTATACGTTATACGTTATACGTTATACGTTATACGTTATACGTTATACGTTATACGTTATACCTTATACGTTATACGTTATACGTTATACGTTATACGTTATACGTTATACGTTATACGTTATACGTTATACGTTATACGTTATACGTTATACGTTATACGTTATACGTTATACGTTATACGTTATACGTTATACGTTATACGTTATACGTTATACGTTATACGTTATGTGTTATAGGATATACGTTATACGTTATACGTTATACGTTATACGTTACACGTTATACGTTATACGTTATACTGCATACGTTATACGTTGTACGTTATACGTTATACGTTATACGTTATACGTTATACGTTATACGTTATACGTTATACGTTATACGTTATACCTTATACGTTATACGTTATACGTTATACGTTATACGTTATACGTTATACGTTATACGTTATACGTTATACGTTATACGTTATACGTTAGACGTTATACGTTAAACGTTGTACGTTATACGTTATACGTCATACGTTATACGTTATACGTTATACGTTATACGTTATACGTTATACGTTATACGTTATACGTTATACGTTATACGTTATACGTTATACGTTATACGTTATACGTTATACGTTATACGTTATACGTTGTACGTTATACGTTATACGTTATACGTTATACGTTATACGTTATACGTTATACGTTACACGTTATACGTTATACGTTATACTGCATACGTTATACGTTATACGTTATACGTTATACGTTATACGTTATACGTTATACGTTATACGTTATACGTTATACGTTATACGTTATACGTTATACGTTATACGTTATACGTTATACGTTATACGTTATACGTTATACGTTATACGTTATACGTTATACGTTATACGTTATACGTTATACGTTATACGTTATACGTTATACGTTATACGTTATACGTTATACGTTATACGTTATACGTTACACGTTATACGTTATACGTTATACGTTATACGTTATACGTTATACGTTGTACGTTATACGTTATACGTTATACGTTATACGTTATACGTTATACGTTATACGTTACACGTTATACGTTATACGTTATACTGCACACGTTATACGTTATACGTTATACGTTATACGTTATACGTTATACGTTATACGTTATACGTTATACGTTATACGTTATACGTTATACGTTATACGTTATACTGTATACGTTATACGTTATACGTTATACGTTATACGTTATACGTTATACGTTATACGTTATACGTTATACGTTATACGTTATACGTTGGACGTTATACGTTATACGTTATACGTTATATGTTATACGTTATACGTTGAACGTTGTACGATATACGTTATACGTTATACGTTATACGTTATACGTTATACGTTATACGTTAAACGTTGTACGTTATACGTTATACGTCATACGTTATACGTTATACGTTATACGTTATACGTTATATGTTATACGTCATGCGATATACGTTATACGTTATTCGTTATGCGGTATACGTTAAACGTTGTACGTTATACGTTATACGTTATACGTTATACGTTATACGTTGGACGTTATACGTTATACGTTATACGCTATACGTTATACGCTATACGTTATACGTTATACGTTATACGTTATACGTTATACGTTATACGTTATACGTTATATGTTATACGTCATGCGATATACGTTATACGTTATTCGTTATACGATATACGTTATACGTTATACGTTATACGTTATACGTTATACGTTATACGCTATACGTTATACGTTATACGTTATACGTTATACGTTATACGTTATACGTTATACGTTATACGTTATACGTTATACGTTATACGTTATACGTTATACGTTGTACGTTATACGTTATACGTTATACGTTATACGTTATACGTTATACGTTATACGTTATACGTTAAACGTTATACGTTATACGTTATACGATATACGTTATACGTTATACGTTATACGTTATAGGTTATACGTTATACGTTATACGTTGTACGTTATACGTTATACGTTATACGTTATACGCTATACGTTATACGTTATACGTTATACGTTATACGTTATACGTTATACGTTATACGTTATACTGTATACGTTATACGTTATACGTTATACGTTATACGTTATACGTTATACGTTATACGTTATACGTTATACGTTATACGTTATACGTTATACGTTATACGTTATACGTTATACGTTATACGTTATACGTTATACGTTATACGTTATACGTTATACGTTATACGTTACACGTTATACGTTACACGTTATACTGTATACGTTATACGTTATACGTTATACGTTATACGTTATACGTCATACGTTATACGTTATACGTTATACGTTATACGTTCTACGTTATACGTTATACGTTAAACGTTATACGTTATACGTTATACGTTATACGTTATACGTCATACGTTATACGTTATACGTTATACGTTATACGTTCTACGTTATACGTTATACGTTAAACGTTGTACGTTTTACGTTATACGTTATACGTTATACGTTACACGTTATACGTTATACGTTATACTGCATACGTTATACGTTATACGTTATACGTTATACGTTATACGTTATACGTTATACGTTATACGTCATACGTTATACGTTATACGTTATACGTTATACGTTCTACGTTATACGTTATACGTTAAACGTTGTACGTTATACGTTATACGTTATACGTTATACGTTATACGTTATACGTTATACGTTATACGTTATACCTTATACGTTATACGTTATACGTTATACGTTATACGTTATACGTTATACGTTATACGTTATACGTTATACGTTATACGTTATACGTTATACGTTATACGTTATACGTCATACGTTATACGTTATACGTTATACGTTATACGTTATACGTTATACGTTATACGTTATGTGTTATAGGATATACGTTATACGTTATACGTTATACGTTATACGTTACACGTTATACGTTATACGTTATACTGCATACGTTATACGTTGTACGTTATACGTTATACGTTATACGTTATACGTTATACGTTATACGTTATACGTTATACGTTATACGTTATACCTTATACGTTATACGTTATACGTTATACGTTATACGTTATACGTTATACGTTATACGTTATACGTTATACGTTATACGTTATACGTTAGACGTTATACGTTAAACGTTGTACGTTATACGTTATACGTCATACGTTATACGTTATACGTTATACGTTATACGTTATACGTTATACGTTATACGTTATACGTTATACGTTATACGTTATACGTTATACGTTATACGTTATACGTTATACGTTATACGTTATACGTTATACGTTATATTATACGTTATACATTATACGTTATGTGTTATAGGATATACGTTATACGTTGTACGTTATACGTTATACGTTATACGTTATACGTTATACGTTATACGTTAAACGTTATACGTTATACGTTATACGTTATACGTTATACGTTATACCTCATACGTTATACGTTATACGTTATACGTTATACGTTATACGTTATACGTTATACGTTATACGTTATACGTTATACGTTATACCTTATACGTTATACGTTATACGTTATACGTTATACGTTATACGTTATACGTTATACTGTATACGTTATACGTTATACGTTATACGTTATACGTTATACGTTATACGTTATACGTTATACGTTATACGTTATACGTTATACGTTATACGTTATACGTTACACGTTATACGTTATACGTTATACTGCATACGTTATACGTTATACGTTATACGTTATACGTTATACGTTATACGTTATACGTTATACGTTATACGTTATACGTTATACGTTATACGTTATACGTTATACGTTATACGTTATACGTTATACGTTATACGTTATACGTTATACGTTATACGTTATACGTTATACGTTATACGTTATACGTTATACGTTATACGTTATACGTTATACGTTATACGTTATACGTTATACGTTATACGTTATACGTTATACGTTATACGTTATACGTTATACGTTATACGTTATACGTTATACGTTATACGTTATACGTTATACGTTATACGTTATATGTTATACGTTATACGTTATACGTTATACGTTAAACGTTGTACGTTATACGTTATACGTCATACGTTATACGATATACGTTATACGTTATACGTTCTACGTTATACGTTATACGTTAAACGTTGTACGTTATACGTTATACGTTATACGTTATACGTTATACGTTATACGTTATACGTTATACGTTATACGTTATACGTTATACCTTATACGTTATACGTTATACGTTATACGTTATACGTTATACGTTATACGTTATACGTTATACGTTATACGTTATACGTTATACGTTATACGTTATACGTTATACGTTATACCTTATACGTTATACGTTATACGTTATACGTTATACGTTATACGTTATACGTTATACGTTATACGTTATACGTTATACGTTATACGTTAGACGTTATACGTTAAACGTTGTACGTTATACGTTATACGTCATACGTTATACGTTATACGTTATACGTTATACGTTATACGTTATACGTTATACGTTATACGTTATACGTTATACGTTATACGTTATACGTTATACGTTATACGTTATACGTTATACGTTATACGTTATACGTTATATTATACGTTATACATTATACGTTATGTGTTATAGGATATACGTTATACGTTGTACGTTATACGTTATACGTTATACGTTATACGTTATACGTTATACGTTAAACGTTATACGTTATACGTTATACGTTATACGTTATACGTTATACCTCATACGTTATACGTTATACGTTATACGTTATACGTTATACGTTATACGTTATACGTTATACGTTATACGTTATACGTTATACCTTATACGTTATACGTTATACGTTATACGTTATACGTTATACGTTATACTGTATACGTTATACGTTATACGTTATACGTTATACGTTATACGTTATACGTTATACGTTATACGTTATACGTTATACGTTATACGTTATACGTTATACGTTACACGTTATACGTTATACGTTATACTGCATACGTTATACGTTATACGTTATACGTTATACGTTATACGTTATACGTTATACGTTATACGTTATACGTTATACGTTATACGTTATACGTTATACGTTATACGTTATACGTTATACGTTATACGTTATACGTTATACGTTATACGTTATACGTTATACGTTATACGTTATACGTTATACGTTATACGTTATACGTTATACGTTATACGTTATACGTTATACGTTATACGTTATACGTTATACGTTATACGTTATACGTTATACGTTATACGTTATACGTTATACGTTATACGTTATACGTTATACGTTATACGTTATACGTTATACGTTATACGTTATACGTTATACGTTATACGTTATACGTTATACGTTATACGTTAAACGTTGTACGTTATACGTTATACGTCATACGTTATACGATATACGTTATACGTTATACGTTCTACGTTATACGTTATACGTTAAACGTTGTACGTTATACGTTATACGTTATACGTTATACGTTATACGTTATACGTTATACGTTATACGTTATACGTTATACCTTATACGTTATACGTTATACGTTATACGTTATACGTTATACGTTATACGTTATACGTTATACGTTATACGTTATACGTTATACCTTATACGTTATACGTTATACGTTATACGTTATACGTTATACGTTATACTGTATACGTTATACGTTATACGTTATACGTTATACGTTATACGTTATACGTTATACGTTACACGTTATACGTTACACGTTATACTGTATACGTTATACGTTATACGTTATACGTTATACGTTATACGTCATACGTTATACGTTATACGTTATACGTTATACGTTCTACGTTATACGTTATACGTTAAACGTTATACGTTATACGTTATACGTTATACGTTATACGTCATACGTTATACGTTATACGTTATACGTTATACGTTATACGTTATACGTTATACGTTATACGTTATACGTTATACGTTATACGTTATACGTTATACGTTATACGTTATACGTTACACGTTATACGTTATACGTTATACTGCATACGTTATACGTTATACGTTATACGTTATACGTTATACGTTATACGTTATACGTTATACGTTATACGTTATACGTTATACGTTATACGTTATACGTTATACGTCATACGTTATACGTTATACGTTATACGTTCTACGTTATACGTAATACGTTAAACGTTGTACGTTATACGTTATACGTTATACGTTCTACGTTATACGTTATACGTTAAACGTTGTACGTTATACGTTATACGTTATACGTTATACGTTACACGTTATACGTTATACGTTATACTGCATACGTTATACGTTATACGTTATACGTTATACGTTATACGTTATACGTTCTACGTTATACGTTATACGTTAAACGTTGTACGTTGTACGTTATACGTTATACGTTATACGTTACACGTTATACGTTATACGTTATACTGCATACGTTATACGTTATACGTTATACGTTATACGTTATACGTTATACGTTATACGTTATACGTTATACGTCATACGTTATACGATATACGTTATACGTTATACGTTCTACGTTATACGTTATACGTTAAACGTTGTACGTTATACGTTATACGTTATACGTTATACGTTATACGTTATACGTTATACGTTATACGTTATACGTTATACCTTATACGTTATACGTTATACGTTATACGTTATACGTTATACGTTATACGTTATACGTTATACGTTATACGTTATACGTTATACGTTATACCTTATACGTTATACGTTATACGTTATACGTTATACGTTATATTATACGTTATACATTATACGTTATGTGTTATAGGATATACGTCATACGTTATACGTTGTACGTTATACGTTATACGTTATACGTTATACGTTATACGTAATACGTTAAACGTTGTACGTTATACGTTATACGTTATACGTTATACGTTATACGTTATACGTTATACGTTATACGTTATACGTTAGACGTTATACGTTAAACGTTGTACGTTATACGTTATACGTCATACGTTATACGTTATACGTTATACGTTATACGTTATACGTTATACGTTATACGTTATACGTTATACGTTATACGTTATACGTTATACGTTATACGTTATACGTTATACGTTATACGTTATACGTTATATTATACGTTATACATTATACGTTATGTGTTATAGGATATACGTTATACGTTGTACGTTATACGTTATACGTTATACGTTATACGTTATACGTTATACGTTAAACGTTGTACGTTATACGTTATACGTTATACGTTATACGTTATACGTTATACGTTATACGTTATACGTTATACGTTATACGTTATACGTTATACGTTATACGTTATACGTTATACGTTATACGTTATACGTTATACGTTATACGTTATACGTTATACGTCATACGTTATACGTTATACGTTATACGTTATACGTTCTACGTTATACGTTATACGTTAAACGTTGTACGTTATACGTTATACGTTATACGTTATACGTTATACGTTATACGTTATACGTTATACGTTATACCTTATACGTTATACGTTATACGTTATACGTTATACGTTATACGTTATACGTTATACGTTATACGTTATACGTTATACGTTATACGTTATACGTTATACGTTATACGTTATACGTTATACGTTATACGTTATACGTTATACGTTATACGTTATACGTTATACGTTATGTGTTATAGGATATACGTTATACGTTATACGTTATACGTTATACGTTACACGTTATACGTTATACGTTATACTGCATACGTTATACGTTGTACGTTATACGTTATACGTTATACGTTATACGTTATACGTTATACGTTATACGTTATACGTTATACGTTATACCTTATACGTTATACGTTATACGTTATACGTTATACGTTATACGTTATACGTTATACGTTATACGTTATACGTTATACGTTATACGTTAGACGTTATACGTTAAACGTTGTACGTTATACGTTATACGTCATACGTTATACGTTATACGTTATACGTTATACGTTATACGTTATACGTTATACGTTATACGTTATACGTTATACGTTATACGTTATACGTTATACGTTATACGTTATACGTTATACGTTATACGTTGTACGTTATACGTTATACGTTATACGTTATACGTTATACGTTATACGTTATACGTTACACGTTATACGTTATACGTTATACTGCATACGTTATACGTTATACGTTATACGTTATACGTTATACGTTATACGTTATACGTTATACGTTATACGTTATACGTTATACGTTATACGTTATACGTTATACGTTATACGTTATACGTTATACGTTATACGTTATACGTTATACGTTATACGTTATACGTTATACGTTATACGTTATACGTTATACGTTATACGTTATACGTTATACGTTATACCTTATACGTTATACGTTATACGTTATACGTTATACGTTATACGTTATACGTTATACGTTATACGTTATACGTTATACGTTATACGTTATACGTTATACCTTATACGATATACGTTATACGTTATACGTTATACGTTATATTATACGTTATACATTATACGTTATGTGTTATAGGATATACGTCATACGTTATACGTTGTACGTTATACGTTATACGTTATACGTTATACGTTATACGTTATACGTTAAACGTTGTACGTTATACGTTATACGTTATACGTTATACGTTATACGTTATACGTTATACGTTATACGTTATACGTTATACCTTATACGTTATACGTTATACGTTATACGTTATACGTTATACGTTATACGTTATACGTTATACGTTATACGTTATACGTTATACGTTAGACGTTATACGTTAAACGTTGTACGTTATACGTTATACGTCATACGTTATACGTTATACGTTATACGTTATACGTTATACGTTATACGTTATACGTTATACGTTATACGTTATACGTTATACGTTATACGTTATACGTTATACGTTATACGTTATACGTTATACGTTATATTATACGTTATACATTATACGTTATGTGTTATAGGATATACGTTATACGTTGTACGTTATACGTTATACGTTATACGTTATACGTTATACGTTATACGTTAAACGTTGTACGTTATACGTTATACGTTATATAATACGTTATACGTTATACGTTGTACGTTATACGTTATACGTTATACGTTATACGTTATACGTTATACGTTATACGTTATACCTTATACGTTATACGTTATACGTTATACGTTATACATTATACGTTATACGTTGAACGTTGTACGATATACGTTATACGTTATACGTTATACGTTATACGTTATACGTTATACGCTAAACGTTGTACGTTATACGTTATACGTCATACGTTATACGTTATACGTTATACGTTATACGTTATACGTTATACGTTATACGTTATACGTTATACGTTATACGTTATACGTTATACGTTATACGTTATACCTTATACGTTATACGTTATACGTTATACGTTATACGTTATACGTTATACGTTATACGTTATACGTTATACGTTATACGTTATACGTTATACGTTATACGTTATACGTTATACGTTATACGTTATACGTTATACGTTATACGTTATACGTTATACGTTATACGTTATACGTTATACGTTATACGTTATACGTTATACGTTATACGTTATACGTTATACGTTACACGTTATACGTTATACGTTATACTGCATACGTTATACGTTATACGTTATACGTTATACGTTATACGTTATACGTTATACGTTATACGTTATACGTTATACGTTATACGTTATACGTTATACGTTATACGTTATACGTTATACGTTATACGTTATACGTTATACGTTATACGTTATACGTTATACGTTATACGTTATACGTTATACGTTATACGTTATACGTTATACGTTATACGTTATACGTTATACGTTATACGTTATACGTTATACGTTATACGTTATACGTTATACGTTATACGTTATACGTTATACGTTATACGTTATACGTTATACGTTATACGTTATACGTTATACGTTATACGTTATACGTTATACGTTAAACGTTGTACGTTATACGTTATACGTCATACGTTATACGATATACGTTATACGTTATACGTTCTACGTTATACGTTATACGTTAAACGTTGTACGTTATACGTTATACGTTAAACGTTGTACGTTATACGTTATACGTTATACGTTATACGTTATACGTTATACGTTATACGTTATACGTTATACGTTATACCTCATACGTTATACGTCATACGTTATACGTTATACGTTATACGTTATACGTTATACGTTATACGTTATACGTTATACGTTATACCTTATACGTTATACGTTATACGTTATACGTTATACGTTATACGTTATACTGTATACGTTATACGTTATACGTTATACGTTATACGTTATACGTTATACGTTATACGTTATACGTTATACGTTATACGTTATACGTTATACGTTATACGTTACACGTTATACGTTATACGTTATACTGCATACGTTATACGTTATACGTTATACGTTATACGTTATACGTTATACGTTATACGTTATACGTTATACGTTATACGTTATACGTTATACGTTATACGTTATACGTTATACGTTATACGTTATACGTTATACGTTATACGTTATACGTTATACGTTATACGTTATACGTTATACGTTATACGTTATACGTTATACGTTATACGTTATACGTTATACGTTATACGTTATACGTTATACGTTATACGTTATACGTTATACGTTATACGTTATACGTTATACGTTATACGTTATACGTTATACGTTATACGTTAAACGTTGTACGTTATACGTTATACGTCATACGTTATACGATATACGTTATACGTTATACGTTCTACGTTATACGTTATACGTTAAACGTTGTACGTTATACGTTATACGTTATACGTTATACGTTATACGTTATACGTTATACGTTATACGTTATACGTTATACCTTATACGTTATACGTTATACGTTATACGTTATACGTTATACGTTATACGTTATACGTTATACGTTATACGTTATACGTTATACCTTATACGTTATACGTTATACGTTATACGTTATACGTTATACGTTATACTGTATACGTTATACGTTATACGTTATACGTTATACGTTATACGTTATACGTTATACGTTATACGTTACACGTTATACGTTACACGTTATACTGTATACGTTATACGTTATACGTTATACGTTATACGTTATACGTCATACGTTATACGTTATACGTTATACGTTATACGTTCTACGTTATACGTTATACGTTAAACGTTATACGTTATACGTTATACGTTATACGTTATACGTCATACGTTATACGTTATACGTTATACGTTATACGTTCTACGTTATACGTTATACGTTAAACGTTGTACGTTATACGTTATACGTTATACGTTATACGTTATACGTTATACGTTATACGTTATACCTTATACGTTATACGTTATACGTTATACGTTATACGTTATACGTTATACGTTATACGTTATACGTTATACGTTATACGTTATACGTTATACCTTATACGTTATACGTTATACGTTATACGTTATACGTTATATTATACGTTATACATTATACGTTATGTGTTATAGGATATACGTCATACGTTATACGTTGTACGTTATACGTTATACGTTATACGTTATACGTTATACGTTATACGTTAAACGTTGTACGTTATACGTTATACGTTATACGTTATACGTTATACGTTATACGTTATACGTTATACGTTATACGTTATACCTTATACGTTATACGTTATACGTTATACGTTATACGTTATACGTTATACGTTATACGTTATACGTTATACGTTATACGTTATACGTTAGACGTTATACGTTAAACGTTGTACGTTATACGTTATACGTCATACGTTATACGTTATACGTTATACGTTATACGTTATACGTTATACGTTATACGTTATACGTTATACGTTATACGTTATACGTTATACGTTATACGTTATACGTTATACGTTATACGTTATACGTTATATTATACGTTATACATTATACGTTATGTGTTATAGGATATACGTTATACGTTGTACGTTATACGTTATACGTTATACGTTATACGTTATACGTTATACGTTAAACGTTGTACGTTATACGTTATACGTTATATAATACGTTATACGTTATACGTTGTACGTTATACGTTATACGTTATACGTTATACGTTATACGTTATACGTTATACGTTATACCTTATACGTTATACGTTATACGTTATACGTTATACATTATACGTTATACGTTAAACGTTGTACGATATACGTTATACGTTATACGTTATACGTTATACGTTATACGTTATACGCTAAACGTTGTACGTTATACGTTATACGTCATACGTTATACGTTATACGTTATACGTTATACGTTATACGTTCTACGTTATACGTTATACGTTAAACGTTGTACGTTATACGTTATACGTTATACGTTATTCGTTATACGTTATACGTTATACGTTATACGTTATACGTTATACGTTATACGTTATACGTTATACGTTATACGTTATACGTTATACGTTATACGTTATACGTTACACGTTATACGTTATACGTTATACGTTATACGTTATACGCTATACGTTATACGTTATACGTTATACGTTATACGTTATACGTTATACGTTAAACGTTATACGTTATACGTTATACGATATACGTTATACGTTATACGTTATACGTTATACGTTATACGTTATACGTTATACGTTATACGTTATACGTTATACGTTATACGTTATACGTTATACGTTATACGTTATACGTTATACGTTATACGTTATACGTTATACGTTATACGTTATACGTTATACGTTATACGTTATACGTTATACGTTATACGTTATACGTTATACGTTATACGTTATACGTTATACGTTATACGTTATACGTTATACGTTATACGTTATACGTTACACGTTATACGTTATACGTTATACGTTATACGTTATACGTTATACGTTATACGTTATACGTTATACGTTATACGTTATACGTTATACGTTATACGTTATACGTTATACGTTATACGTTATACGTTATACGTTAAACGTTGTACGTTATACGTTATACGTCATACGTTATACGATATACGTTATACGTTATACGTTCTACGTTATACGTTATACGTTAAACGTTGTACGTTATACGTTATACGTTATACGTTATACGTTATACGTTATACGTTATACGTTATACGTTATACGTTATACCTTATACGTTATACGTTATACGTTATACGTTATACGTTATACGTTATACGTTATACGTTATACGTTATACGTTATACGTTATACCTTATACGTTATACGTTATACGTTATACGTTATACGTTATACGTTATACTGTATACGTTATACGTTATACGTTATACGTTATACGTTATACGTTATACGTTATACGTTACACGTTATACGTTACACGTTATACTGTATACGTTATACGTTATACGTTATACGTTATACGTTATACGTTATACGTCATACGTTATACGTTATAGGTTATACGTTATACGTTCTACGTTATACGATATACGTTAAACGTTATACGTTATACGTTATACGTTATACGTTATACGTCATACGTTATACGTTATACGTTATACGTTATACGTTCTACGTTATACGTTATACGTTAAACGTTGTACGTTATACGTTATACGTTATACGTTATACGTTACACGTTATACGTTATACGTTATACTGCATACGTTATACGTTATACGTTATACGTTATACGTTATACGTTATACGTTATACGTTATACGTTATACGTTATACGTTATACGTTATACGTTATACGTTATACGTTATACGTTATACGTTATACGTTATACGTTATACGTTATACGTTATACGTTATACGTTATACGTTATACGTTATACGTTATACGTTATACGTTATACGTTATACGTTATACGTTGTACGTTATACGTTATACGTTATACGTTGTACGTTATACGTTATACGTTATACGTTATACGTTATACGTTATACGTTATACGTTATACGTTATACGTTATACGTTATACGTTATACGTTAAACGTTGTACGTTATACGTTATACGTCATACGTTATACGATATACGTTATACGTTATACGTTATACGTTATGTGTTATAGGATATACGTTATACGTTATACGTTATACGTTATACGTTACACGTTATACGTTATACGTTATACTGCATACGTTATACGTTGTACGTTATACGTTTTACGTTATACGTTATACGTTATACGTTATACGTTATACGTTATACCTTATACGTTATACCTTATACGTTATACGTTATACGTTATACGTTATACGTATACGTTATACGTTATACGTTATTACGTTATACGTTATACGTTATTACGTTAGACGTTATACGTTAAACGTTGTACGTTATACGTTATACGTCATACGTTATACGTTTATACGTTATACGTTATACGTTATACGTTATACGTTATACGTTATACGTTATACGTTATACGTTATACGTATACGTTATACGTTATACGTTATACGTTATACGTTATACGTTATACGTTATACGTTATACGTTAAACGTTATACGTTATACGTTATACGTTATACGTTATACGTTTATACGTTAACGTTATACGTATACGTTATACGTTATACGTATACGTTACGTTATACGTTGTACGTTATACGTTATACGTTATACGTTGTACGTTATACGTTATACGTTATACGTTTATACGTTATACGTTATACGTTATACTTATACGTTATACGTTATACGTTATACGTTATACGTAAACGTTGTACGTTATACGGTATACGTCATACGTTATACGATATACGTTATACGTTATACGTTCTACGTTATACGTTATACGTTAAACGTTGTACGTTATACGTTATACGTTATACGTTATACGTTATACGTTATACGTTATACGTTGTAACGTTATACGTTATACCTTATACGTTATACGTTATACGTTATACGTTATACGTTATACGTTATACGTATATACGTATACGTTTATACGTTTATACGTTATACGTTATACGTTTATACCTTATACGATATACGTTATACGTTATACGTTATACGTTATATTATACGTTATACATTATACGTTATGTGTTATAGGATATACGTCATACGTTATACGTTGTACGTTATACGTTATACGTTATACGTTATACGTTATACGTTATACGTTAAACGTTGTACGTTATACGTTATACGTTATACGTTATACGTTATACGTTATACGTTATACGTTATACGTTATACGTTATACCTTATACGTTATACGTTATACGTTATACGTTATACGTTATACGTTATACGTTATACGTTATACGTTATACGTTATACGTTATACGTTAGACGTTATACGTTAAACGTTGTACGTTATACGTTATACGGTCATACGTTATACGTTATACGTTATACGTTATACGTTATACGTTATACGTTTATACGTTATACGTTATACGTTATACGTTATACGTTATACGTATACGTTATACGTTTATACGTTATACGTTATACGTTATATTATACGTATACATTATACGTTATGTGTTATAGGATATACGTTTTATACGTTGTACGTTATACGTTATACGTTATACGTTATACGTTATACGTTATACGTTAAACGTTGTACGTTATACGTTATACGTTATATAATACGTTATACGTTATACGTTGTACGTTATACGTTATACGTTATACGTTATACGTTATACGTTATACGTATACGTTATACCTTATACGTTATACGTTATACGTTATACGTTATACATTATACGTTATACGTTGAACGTTGTACGATTATACGTTATACGTTATACGTTATACGTTATACGTTATACCTTATACGTTATACGTTATACGTTATACGTTATACGTTATACGTTATACGTTATACGTTATACGTTATACGTTATACGTTATACGTTATACGTTATACCTTATACGATATACGTTATACGTTATACGTTATACGTTATATTATACGTTATACATTATACGTTATGTGTTATAGGATATACGTCATACGTTATACGTTGTACGTTATACGTTATACGTTATACGTTATACGTTATACGTTATACGTTAAACGTTGTACGTTATACGTTATACGTTATACGTTATACGTATACGTTATACGTTATACGTTATACGTTATACGTTATACCTTATACGTTATACGTTATACGTTATACGTTATACGTTATACGTTATACGTTATACGTTATACGTTATACGTATACGTTATACGTTATACGTTAGACGTTATACGTTAAACGTTGTACGTTTATACGTTATACGTCATACGTTATACGTTATACGTTATACGTATACGTTATACGTTATACGTTATACGTTATACGTTATACGTTATACGTTATACGTTATACGTTATACGTTATACGTTATACGTTATACGTTATACGTTATATTATACGTTATACATTATACGTTATGTGTTATAGGATATACGTTATACGTTGTACGTTATACGTTATACGTTATACGTTATACGTTATACGTTATACGTTAAACGTTGTACGTTATACGTTATACCGTTATATAATACGTTATACGTTATACGTTGTACGTTATACGTTATACGTTATACGTTATACGTTATACGTTATACGTATACGTTATACCTTATACGTTATACGTTATACGTTATACGTTATACATTATACGTTATACGTTGAACGTTGTACGATATACGTTATACGTTATACGTTATACGTTATACGTTATACGTTATACGCTAAACGTTGTACGTTATACGTTATACGTCCATACGTTATACGTTATACGTTATACGTATACGTTATACGTTATACGTTATACGTTATACGTTATACGTTATACGTTATACGTTATACGTTATACGTTATACCTTATACGTTATACGTTATACGTTATACGTTATACGTTATACGTTATACGTTATACGTTATACGTTATACGTTATACGTTATACGTTATACGGTTATACGTTATACGTATACGTTATACGTTATACGTTATACGTTATACGTTATACGTTATACGTTATACGTTATGTGTTATAGGATATACGTTATACGTTATACGTTATACGTTATACGTTACACGTTATACGTTATACGTTATACTGCATACGTTATACGTTGTACGTTATACGTTATACGTTATACCTTATACGTTATACGTTATACGTTATACGTTATACATTATACGTTATACGTTGAACGTTGTACGATATACGTTATACGTTATACGTTATACGTTATACGTTATACGTTATACGCTAAACGTTGTACGTTATACGTTATACGTCATGTATCGTTATACGTTATACTTATACGTTATACGTTATACGTTATACGTTATACGTTATACGTTATACGTTATACGTTATACGTTATACGTTATACGTTAAACGTTGTACGTTATACGTTATACGTTATACGTTATACGTTATACGTTATACGTTATACGTTATACGTTATACGTTATACCTTATACGTTATACGTTATACGTTATACGTTATACGTTATACGTTATACGTTATACGTTATACGTTATACGTTATACGTTATACGTTAGACGTTATACGTTAAACGTTGTACGTTATACGTTATACGTCATACGTTATACGTTATACGTTATACGTTATACGTTATACGTTATACGTTATACGTTATACGTTATACGTTATACGTTATACGTTATACGTTATACGTTATACGTTATACGTTATACGTTATACGTTATATTATACGTTATACATTATACGTTATGTGTTATAGGATATACGTTATACGTTGTACGTTATACGTTATACGTTATACGTTATACGTTATACGTTATACGTTAAACGTTGTACGTTATACGTTATACGTTATATAATACGTTATACGTTATACGTTGTACGTTATACGTTATACGTTATACGTTATACGTTATACGTTATACGTTATACGTTATACCTTATACGTTATACGTTATACGTTATACGTTATACATTATACGTTATACGTTGAACGTTGTACGATATACGTTATACGTTATACGTTATACGTTATACGTTATACGTTATACGCTAAACGTTGTACGTTATACGTTATACGTCATACGTTATACGTTATACGTTATACGTTATACGTTATACGTTATACGTTATACGTTATACGTTATACGTTATACGTTATACGTTATACGTTATACGTTATACCTTATACGTTATACGTTATACGTTATACGTTATACGTTATACGTTATACGTTATACGTTATACGTTATACGTTATACGTTATACGTTATACGTTATACGTTATACGTTATACGTTATACGTTATACGTTATACGTTATACGTTATACGTTATACGTTATACGTTATGTGTTATAGGATATACGTTATACGTTATACGTTATACGTTATACGTTACACGTTATACGTTATACGTTATACTGCATACGTTATACGTTGTACGTTATACGTTATACGTTATACGTTATACGTTATACGTTATACGTTATACGTTATACGTTATACGTTATACCTTATACGTTATACGTTATACGTTATACGTTATACGTTATACGTTATACGTTATACGTTATACGTTATACGTTATACGTTATACGTTAGACGTTATACGTTAAACGTTGTACGTTATACGTTATACGTCATACGTTATACGTTATACGTTATACGTTATACGTTATACGTTATACGTTATACGTTATACGTTATACGTTATACGTTATACGTTATACGTTATACGTTATACGTTATACGTTATACGTTATACGTTATATTATACGTTATACATTATACGTTATGTGTTATAGGATATACGTTATACGTTGTACGTTATACGTTATACGTTATACGTTATACGTTATACGTTATACGTTAAACGTTATACGTTATACGTTATACGTTATACGTTATACGTTATACCTCATACGTTATACGTTATACGTTATACGTTATACGTTATACGTTATACGTTATACGTTATACGTTATACGTTATACGTTATACCTTATACGTTATACGTTATACGTTATACGTTATACGTTATACGTTATACTGTATACGTTATACGTTATACGTTATACGTTATACGTTATACGTTATACGTTATACGTTATACGTTATACGTTATACGTTATACGTTATACGTTATACGTTACACGTTATACGTTATACGTTATACTGCATACGTTATACGTTATACGTTATACGTTATACGTTATACGTTATACGTTATACGTTATACGTTATACGTTATACGTTATACGTTATACGTTATACGTTATACGTTATACGTTATACGTTATACGTTATACGTTATACGTTATACGTTATACGTTATACGTTATACGTTATACGTTATACGTTATACGTTATACGTTATACGTTATACGTTATACGTTATACGTTATACGTTATACGTTATACGTTATACGTTATACGTTATACGTTATACGTTATACGTTATACGTTATACGTTATACGTTATACGTTATACGTTATACGTTATACGTTATACGTTATACGTTAAACGTTGTACGTTATACGTTATACGTCATACGTTATACGATATACGTTATACGTTATACGTTCTACGTTATACGTTATACGTTAAACGTTATACGTTATACGTTATACGTTATACGTTATACGTTAGACGTTATACGTTAAACGTTGTACGTTATACGTTATACGTCATACGTTATACGTTATACGTTATACGTTATACGTTATACGTTATACGTTATACGTTATACGTTATACGTTATACGTTATACGTTATACGTTATACGTTATACGTTATACGTTATACGTTATACGTTATATTATACGTTATACATTATACGTTATGTGTTATAGGATATACGTTATACGTTGTACGTTATACGTTATACGTTATACGTTATACGTTATACGTTATACGTTAAACGTTATACGTTATACGTTATACGTTATACGTTATACGTTATACCTCATACGTTATACGTTATACGTTATACGTTATACGTTATACGTTATACGTTATACGTTATACGTTATACGTTATACGTTATACCTTATACGTTATACGTTATACGTTATACGTTATACGTTATACGTTATACTGTATACGTTATACGTTATACGTTATACGTTATACGTTATACGTTATACGTTATACGTTATACGTTATACGTTATACGTTATACGTTATACGTTATACGTTACACGTTATACGTTATACGTTATACTGCATACGTTATACGTTATACGTTATACGTTATACGTTATACGTTATACGTTATACGTTATACGTTATACGTTATACGTTATACGTTATACGTTATACGTTATACGTTATACGTTATACGTTATACGTTATACGTTATACGTTATACGTTATACGTTATACGTTATACGTTATACGTTATACGTTATACGTTATACGTTATACGTTATACGTTATACGTTATACGTTATACGTTATACGTTATACGTTATACGTTATACGTTATACGTTATACGTTATACGTTATACGTTATACGTTATACGTTATACGTTATACGTTATACGTTATACGTTATACGTTATACGTTAAACGTTGTACGTTATACGTTATACGTCATACGTTATACGATATACGTTATACGTTATACGTTCTACGTTATACGTTATACGTTAAACGTTGTACGTTCTACGTTATACGTTATACGTTATACGTTATACGTTATACGTTATACGTTAAACGTTGTACGTTATACGTTATACGTTATATAATACGTTATACGTTATACGTTGTACGTTATACGTTATACGTTATACGTTATACGTTATACGTTATACGTTATACGTTATACCTTATACGTTATACGTTATACGTTATACGTTATACATTATACGTTATACGTTGAACGTTGTACGATATACGTTATACGTTATACGTTATACGTTATACGTTATACGTTATACGCTAAACGTTGTACGTTATACGTTATACGTCATACGTTATACGTTATACGTTATACGTTATACGTTATACGTTATACGTTATACGTTATACGTTATACGTTATACGTTATACGTTATACGTTATACGTTATACCTTATACGTTATACGTTATACGTTATACGTTATACGTTATACGTTATACGTTATACGTTATACGTTATACGTTATACGTTATACGTTATACGTTATACGTTATACGTTATACGTTATACGTTATACGTTATACGTTATACGTTATACGTTATACGTTATACGTTATGTGTTATAGGATATACGTTATACGTTATACGTTATACGTTATACGTTACACGTTATACGTTATACGTTATACTGCATACGTTATACGTTGTACGTTATACGTTATACGTTATACGTTATACGTTATACGTTATACGTTATACGTTATACGTTATACGTTATACCTTATACGTTATACGTTATACGTTATACGTTATACGTTATACGTTATACGTTATACGTTATACGTTATACGTTATACGTTATACGTTAGACGTTATACGTTAAACGTTGTACGTTATACGTTATACGTCATACGTTATACGTTATACGTTATACGTTATACGTTATACGTTATACGTTATACGTTATACGTTATACGTTATACGTTATACGTTATACGTTATACGTTATACGTTATACGTTATACGTTATACGTTATATTATACGTTATACATTATACGTTATGTGTTATAGGATATACGTTATACGTTGTACGTTATACGTTATACGTTATACGTTATACGTTATACGTTATACGTTAAACGTTATACGTTATACGTTATACGTTATACGTTATACGTTATACCTCATACGTTATACGTTATACGTTATACGTTATACGTTATACGTTATACGTTATACGTTATACGTTATACGTTATACGTTATACCTTATACGTTATACGTTATACGTTATACGTTATACGTTATACGTTATACTGTATACGTTATACGTTATACGTTATACGTTATACGTTATACGTTATACGTTATACGTTATACGTTATACGTTATACGTTATACGTTATACGTTATACGTTACACGTTATACGTTATACGTTATACTGCATACGTTATACGTTATACGTTATACGTTATACGTTATACGTTATACGTTATACGTTATACGTTATACGTTATACGTTATACGTTATACGTTATACGTTATACGTTATACGTTAAACGTTGTACGTTATACGTTATACGTCATACGTTATACGATATACGTTATACGTTATACGTTCTACGTTATACGTTATACGTTAAACGTTGTACGTTATACGTTATACGTTATACGTTATACGTTATACGTTATACGTTATACGTTATACGTTATACGTTATACCTTATACGTTATACGTTATACGTTATACGTTATACGTTATACGTTATACGTTATACGTTATACGTTATACGTTATACGTTATACGTTATACGTTATACCTTATACGATATACGTTATACGTTATACGTTATACGTTATATTATACGTTATACATTATACGTTATGTGTTATAGGATATACGTCATACGTTATACGTTGTACGTTATACGTTATACGTTATACGTTATACGTTATACGTTATACGTTAAACGTTGTACGTTATACGTTATACGTTATACGTTATACGTTATACGTTATACGTTATACGTTATACGTTATACGTTATACCTTATACGTTATACGTTATACGTTATACGTTATACGTTATACGTTATACGTTATACGTTATACGTTATACGTTATACGTTATACGTTAGACGTTATACGTTAAACGTTGTACGTTATACGTTATACGTCATACGTTATACGTTATACGTTATACGTTATACGTTATACGTTATACGTTATACGTTATACGTTATACGTTATACGTTATACGTTATACGTTATACGTTATACGTTATACGTTATACGTTATACGTTATATTATACGTTATACATTATACGTTATGTGTTATAGGATATACGTTATACGTTGTACGTTATACGTTATACGTTATACGTTATACGTTATACGTTATACGTTAAACGTTGTACGTTATACGTTATACGTTATATAATACGTTATACGTTATACGTTGTACGTTATACGTTATACGTTATACGTTATACGTTATACGTTATACGTTATACGTTATACCTTATACGTTATACGTTATACGTTATACGTTATACATTATACGTTATACGTTGAACGTTGTACGATATACGTTATACGTTATACGTTATACGTTATACGTTATACCTTATACGTTATACGTTATACGTTATACGTTATACGTTATACGTTATACGTTATACGTTATACGTTATACGTTATACGTTATACGTTATACGTTATACCTTATACGATATACGTTATACGTTATACGTTATACGTTATATTATACGTTATACATTATACGTTATGTGTTATAGGATATACGTCATACGTTATACGTTGTACGTTATACGTTATACGTTATACGTTATACGTTATACGTTATACGTTAAACGTTGTACGTTATACGTTATACGTTATACGTTATACGTTATACGTTATACGTTATACGTTATACGTTATACGTTATACCTTATACGTTATACGTTATACGTTATACGTTATACGTTATACGTTATACGTTATACGTTATACGTTATACGTTATACGTTATACGTTAGACGTTATACGTTAAACGTTGTACGTTATACGTTATACGTCATACGTTATACGTTATACGTTATACGTTATACGTTATACGTTATACGTTATACGTTATACGTTATACGTTATACGTTATACGTTATACGTTATACGTTATACGTTATACGTTATACGTTATACGTTATATTATACGTTATACATTATACGTCATGTGTTATAGGATATACGTTATACGTTGTACGTTATACGTTATACGTTATACGTTATACGTTATACGTTATACGTTAAACGTTGTACGTTATACGTTATACGTTATATAATACGTTATACGTTATACGTTGTACGTTATACGTTATACGTTATACGTTATACGTTATACGTTATACGTTATACGTTATACCTTATACGTTATACGTTATACGTTATACGTTATACATTATACGTTATACGTTGAACGTTGTACGATATACGTTATACGTTATACGTTATACGTTATACGTTATACGTTATACGCTAAACGTTGTACGTTATACGTTATACGTCATACGTTATACGTTATACGTTATACGTTATACGTTATACGTTATACGTTATACGTTATACGTTATACGTTATACGTTATACGTTATACGTTATACGTTATACCTTATACGTTATACGTTATACGTTATACGTTATACGTTATACGTTATACGTTATACGTTATACGTTATACGTTATACGTTATACGTTATACGTTATACGTTATACGTTATACGTTATACGTTATACGTTATACGTTATACGTTATACGTTATACGTTATACGTTATGTGTTATAGGATATACGTTATACGTTATACGTTATACGTTATACGTTACACGTTATACGTTATACGTTATACTGCATACGTTATACGTTGTACGTTATACGTTATACGTTATACGTTATACGTTATACGTTATACGTTATACGTTATACGTTATACGTTATACCTTATACGTTATACGTTATACGTTATACGTTATACGTTATACGTTATACGTTATACGTTATACGTTATACGTTATACGTTATACGTTAGACGTTATACGTTAAACGTTGTACGTTATACGTTATACGTCATACGTTATACGTTATACGTTATACGTTATACGTTATACGTTATACGTTATACGTTATACGTTATACGTTATACGTTATACGTTATACGTTATACGTTATACGTTATACGTTATACGTTATACGTTATATTATACGTTATACATTATACGTTATGTGTTATAGGATATACGTTATACGTTGTACGTTATACGTTATACGTTATACGTTATACGTTATACGTTATACGTTAAACGTTATACGTTATACGTTATACGTTATACGTTATACGTTATACCTCATACGTTATACGTTATACGTTATACGTTATACGTTATACGTTATACGTTATACGTTATACGTTATACGTTATACGTTATACCTTATACGTTATACGTTATACGTTATACGTTATACGTTATACGTTATACTGTATACGTTATACGTTATACGTTATACGTTATACGTTATACGTTATACGTTATACGTTATACGTTATACGTTATACGTTATACGTTATACGTTATACGTTACACGTTATACGTTATACGTTATACTGCATACGTTATACGTTATACGTTATACGTTATACGTTATACGTTATACGTTATACGTTATACGTTATACGTTATACGTTATACGTTATACGTTATACGTTATACGTTATACGTTATACGTTATACGTTATACGTTATACGTTATACGTTATACGTTATACGTTATACGTTATACGTTATACGTTATACGTTATACGTTATACGTTATACGTTATACGTTATACGTTATACGTTATACGTTATACGTTATACGTTATACGTTATACGTTATACGTTATACGTTATACGTTATACGTTATACGTTATACGTTATACGTTATACGTTATACGTTATACGTTATACGTTATACGTTATACGTTAAACGTTGTACGTTATACGTTATACGTCATACGTTATACGATATACGTTATACGTTATACGTTCTACGTTATACGTTATACGTTAAACGTTGTACGTTCTACGTTATACGTTCTACGTTATACGTTATACGTTATACGTTATACGTTATACGTTATACGTTATACGTTATACGTTATACCTTATACGTTATACGTTATACGTTATACGTTATACGTTATACGTTATACGTTATACGTTATACGTTATACGTTATACGTTATACCTTATACGTTATACGTTATACGTTATACGTTATACGTTATACGTTATACTGTATACGTTATACGTTATACGTTATACGTTATACGTTATACGTTATACGTTATACGTTACACGTTATACGTTACACGTTATACTGTATACGTTATACGTTATACGTTATACGTTATACGTTATACGTCATACGTTATACGTTATACGTTATACGTTATACGTTCTACGTTATACGTTATACGTTATACGTTAAACGTTATACGTTATACGTTATACGTTATACGTTATACGTCATACGTTATACGTTATACGTTATACGTTATACGTTCTACGTTATACGTTATACGTTAAACGTTGTACGTTATACGTTATACGTTATACGTTATACGTTATACGTTATACGTTATACGTTATACCTTATACGTTATACGTTATACGTTATATGTTATACGTTATACGTTATACGTTATACGTTATACGTTATACGTTATACGTTATACGTTATACCTTATACGTTATACGTTATACGTTATACGTTATACGTTATATTATACGTTATACATTATACGTTATGTGTTATAGGATATACGTCATACGTTATACGTTGTACGTTATACGTTATACGTTATACGTTATACGTTATACGTTATACGTTAAACGTTGTACGTTATACGTTATACGTTATACGTTATACGTTATACGTTATACGTTATACGTTATACGTTATACGTTATACCTTATACGTTATACGTTATACGTTATACGTTATACGTTATACGTTATACGTTATACGTTATACGTTATACGTTATACGTTATACGTTAGACGTTATACGTTAAACGTTGTACGTTATACGTTATACGTCATACGTTATACGTTATACGTTATACGTTATACGTTATACGTTATACGTTATACGTTATACGTTATACGTTATACGTTATACGTTATACGTTATACGTTATACGTTATACGTTATACGTTATACGTTATATTATACGTTATACATTATACGTTATGTGTTATAGGATATACGTTATACGTTGTACGTTATACGTTATACGTTATACGTTATACGTTATACGTTATACGTTAAACGTTGTACGTTATACGTTATACGTTATATAATACGTTATACGTTATACGTTGTACGTTATACGTTATACGTTATACGTTATACGTTATACGTTATACGTTATACGTTATACCTTATACGTTATACGTTATACGTTATACGTTATACATTATACGTTATACGTTGAACGTTGTACGATATACGTTATACGTTATACGTTATACGTTATACGTTATACGTTATACGCTAAACGTTGTACGTTATACGTTATACGTCATACGTTATACGTTATACGTTATACGTTATACGTTATACGTTCTACGTTATACGTTATACGTTAAACGTTGTACGTTATACGTTATACGTTATACGTTATTCGTTATACGTTATACGTTATACGTTATACGTTATACGTTATACGTTATACGTTATACGTTATACGTTATACGTTATACGTTATACGTTATACGTTATACGTTACACGTTATACGTTATACGTTATACGTTATACGTTATACGCTATACGTTATACGTTATACGTTATACGTTATACGTTATACGTTATACGTTAAACGTTATACGTTATACGTTATACGATATACGTTATACGTTATACGTTATACGTTATACGTTATACGTTATACGTTATACGTTATACGTTATACGTTATACGTTATACGTTATACGTTATACGTTATACGTTATACGTTATACGTTATACGTTATACGTTATACGTTATACGTTATACGTTATACGTTATACGTTATACGTTATACGTTATACGTTATACGTTATACGTTATACGTTATACGTTATACGTTATACGTTATACGTTATACGTTATACGTTATACGTTATACGTTATACGTTATACGTTATACGTTATACGTTATACGTTATACGTTATACGTTATACGTTATACGTTATACGTTATACGTTATACGTTATACGTTATACGTTATACGTTATACGTTATACGTTAAACGTTGTACGTTATACGTTATACGTCATACGTTATACGATATACGTTATACGTTATACGTTCTACGTTATACGTTATACGTTAAACGTTGTACGTTATACGTTATACGTTATACGTTATACGTTATACGTTATACGTTATACGTTATACGTTATACGTTATACCTTATACGTTATACGTTATACGTTATACGTTATACGTTATACGTTATACGTTATACGTTATACGTTATACGTTATACGTTGTACCTTATACGTTATACGTTATACGTTATACGTTATACGTTATACGTTATACTGTATACGTTATACGTTATACGTTATACGTTATACGTTATACGTTATACGTTATACGTTACACGTTATACGTTACACGTTATACTGTATACGTTATACGTTATACGTTATACGTTATACGTTATACGTTATACGTCATACGTTATACGTTATAGGTTATACGTTATACGTTCTACGTTATACGTTATACGTTAAACGTTATACGTTATACGTTATACGTTATACGTTATACGTCATACGTTATACGTTATACGTTATACGTTATACGTTCTACGTTATACGTTATACGTTAAACGTTGTACGTTATACGTTATACGTTATACGTTATACGTTACACGTTATACGTTATACGTTATACTGCATACGTTATACGTTATACGTTATACGTTATACGTTATACGTTATACGTTATACGTTATACGTTATACGTTATACGTTATACGTTATACGTTATACGTTATACGTTATACGTTATACGTTATACGTTATACGTTATACGTTATACGTTATACGTTATACGTTATACGTTATACGTTATACGTTATACGTTATACGTTATACGTTATACGTTATACGTTGTACGTTATACGTTATACGTTATACGTTGTACGTTATACGTTATACGTTATACGTTATACGTTATACGTTATACGTTATACGTTATACGTTATACGTTATACGTTATACGTTATACGTTAAACGTTGTACGTTATACGTTATACGTCATACGTTATACGATATACGTTATACGTTATACGTTCTACGTTATACGTTATACGTTAAACGTTGTACGTTATACGTTATACGTTATACGTTATACGTTATACGTTATACGTTATACGTTATACGTTATACGTTATACCTTATACGTTATACGTTATACGTTATACGTTATACGTTATACGTTATACGTTATACGTTATACGTTATACGTTATACGTTATACGTTATACGTTATACGTTATACCTTATACGATATACGTTATACGTTATACGTTATACGTTATATTATACGTTATACATTATACGTTATGTGTTATAGGATATACGTCATACGTTATACGTTGTACGTTATACGTTATACGTTATACGTTATACGTTATACGTTATACGTTAAACGTTGTACGTTATACGTTATACGTTATACGTTATACGTTATACGTTATACGTTATACGTTATACGTTATACGTTATACCTTATACGTTATACGTTATACGTTATACGTTATACGTTATACGTTATACGTTATACGTTATACGTTATACGTTATACGTTATACGTTAGACGTTATACGTTAAACGTTGTACGTTATACGTTATACGTCATACGTTATACGTTATACGTTATACGTTATACGTTATACGTTATACGTTATACGTTATACGTTATACGTTATACGTTATACGTTATACGTTATACGTTATACGTTATACGTTATACGTTATACGTTATATTATACGTTATACATTATACGTTATGTGTTATAGGATATACGTTATACGTTGTACGTTATACGTTATACGTTATACGTTATACGTTATACGTTATACGTTAAACGTTGTACGTTATACGTTATACGTTATATAATACGTTATACGTTATACGTTGTACGTTATACGTTATACGTTATACGTTATACGTTATACGTTATACGTTATACGTTATACCTTATACGTTATACGTTATACGTTATACGTTATACATTATACGTTATACGTTGAACGTTGTACGATATACGTTATACGTTATACGTTATACGTTATACGTTATACGTTATACGCTAAACGTTGTTCGTTATACGTTATACGTCATACGTTATACGTTATACGTTATACGTTATACGTTATACGTTATACGTTATACGTTATACGTTATACGTTATACGTTATACGTTATACGTTATACGTTATACGTTATACGTTATACGTTATACGTTATACGTTATACGTTATACGTTATACGTTATACGTTATACGTTATACGTTATACGTTATACGTTATACGTTATACGTTATACGTTATACGTTATACGTTATACGTTATACGTTATACGTTATATTATACGTTATGTGTTATAGGATATGTGTTATAGGATATACGTTATACGTTGTACGTTATACGTTATACGTTATACGTTATACGTTATACGTTATACGTTAAACGTTGTACGTTATACGTTATACGTCATACGTTATACGATATACGTTATACGTTATACGTTCTACGTTATACGTTATACGTTAAACGTTGTACGTTATACGTTATACGTTATACGTTATACGTTATACGTTATACGTTATACGTTATACGTTATACGTTATACCTTATACGTTATACGTTATACGTTATACGTTATACGTTATACGTTATACGTTATACGTTATACGTTATACGTTATACGTTATACGTTATACCTTATACGTTATACGTTATACGTTATACGTTATACGTTATATTATACGTTATACTTTATACGTTATGTGTTATAGGATATACGTCATACGTTATACGTTGTACGTTATACGTTATACGTTATACGTTATACGTTATACGTTATACGTTAAACGTTGTACGTTATACGTTATACGTTATACGTTATACGTTATACGTTATACGTTATACGTTATACGTTATACGTTATACCTTATACGTTATACGTTATACGTTATACGTTATACGTTATACGTTATACGTTATACGTTATACGTTATACGTTATACGTTATACGTTAGACGTTATACGTTAAACGTTGTACGTTATACGTTATACGTCATACGTTATACGTTATACGTTATACGTTATACGTTATACGTTATACGTTATACGTTATACGTTATACGTTATACGTTATACGTTATACGTTATACGTTATACGTTATACGTTATACGTTATACGTTATATTATACGTTATACATTATACGTTATGTGTTATAGGATATACGTTATACGTTGTACGTTATACGTTATACGTTATACGTTATACGTTATACGTTATACGTTAAACGTTGTACGTTATACGTTATACGTTATATAATACGTTATACGTTATACGTTGTACGTTATACGTTATACGTTATACGTTATACGTTATACGTTATACGTTATACGTTATACGTTATACCTTATACGTTATACGTTATACGTTATACGTTATACATTATACGTTATACGTTGAACGTTGTACGATATACGTTATACGTTATACGTTATACGTTATACGTTATACGTTATACGCTAAACGTTGTACGTTATACGTTATACGTCATACGTTATACGTTATACGTTATACGTTATACGTTATACGTTCTACGTTATACGTTATACGTTAAACGTTGTACGTTATACGTTATACGTTATACGTTATTCGTTATACGTTATACGTTATACGTTATACGTTATACGTTATACGTTATACGTTATACGTTATACGTTATACGTTATACGTTATACGTTATACGTTATACGTTACACGTTATACGTTATACGTTATACGTTATACGTTATACGCTATACGTTATACGTTATACGTTATACGTTATACGTTATACGTTATACGTTAAACGTTATACGTTATACGTTATACGATATACGTTATACGTTATACGTTATACGTTATACGTTATACGTTATACGTTATACGTTGTACGTTATACGTTATACGTTATACGTTATACGCTATACGTTATACGTTATACGTTATACGTTATACGTTATACGTTATATGTTATACGTTATACTGTATACGTTATACGTTATACGTTATACGTTATACGTTATACGTTATACGTTATACGTTATACGTTATACGTTATACGTTATACGTTATACGTTATACGTTATACGTTATACGTTATACGTTATACGTTATACGTTATACGTTATACGTTATACGTTATACGTTATACGTTACACGTTATACGTTACACGTTATACTGTATACGTTATACGTTATACGTTATACGTTATACGTTATACGTCATACGTTATACGTTATACGTTATACGTTATACGTTCTACGTTATACGTTATACGTTAAACGTTATACGTTATACGTTATACGTTATACGTTATACGTCATACGTTATACGTTATACGTTATACGTTATACGTTCTACGTTATACGTTATACGTTAAACGTTGTACGTTATACGTTATACGTTATACGTTATACGTTACACGTTATACGTTATACGTTATACTGCATACGTTATACGTTATACGTTATACGTTATACGTTATACGTTATACGTTATACGTTATACGTTATACGTTATACGTTATACGTTATACGTTATACGTTATACGTTATACGTTATACGTTATACGTTATACGTTATACGTTATACGTTATACGTTATACGTTATACGTTGTACGTTATACGTTATACGTTATACGTTATACGTTATACGTTATACGTTATACGTTATACGTTATACGTTATACGTTATACGTTATACGTTATACGTTATACGTTATACGTTATACGTTATACGTTATACGTTATACGTTAAACGTTGTACGTTATACGTTATACGTCATACGTTATACGATATACGTTATACGTTATACGTTCTACGTTATACGTTATACGTTAAACGTTGTACGTTATACGTTATACGTTATACGTTATACGTTATACGTTATACGTTATACGTTATACGTTATACCTTATACGTTATACGTTATACGTTATACGTTATACGTTATACGTTATACGTTATACGTTATACGTTATACGTTATACGTTGTACGTTATACGTTATACGTTATACGTTATACGTTATACGTTATACGTTATACGTTATACGTTAAACGTTATACGTTATACGTTATACGATATACGTTATACGTTATACGTTATACGTTATACGTTATACGTTATACGTTATACGTTGTACGTTATACGTTATACGTTATACGTTATACGCTATACGTTATACGTTATACGTTATACGTTATACGTTATACGTTATACGTTATACGTTATACTGTATACGTTATACGTTATACGTTATACGTTATACGTTATACGTTATACGTTATACGTTATACGTTATACGTTATACGTTATACGTTATACATTATACGTTATACGTTATACGTTATACGTTATACGTTATACGTTATACGTTACACGTTATACGTTACACGTTATACTGTATACGTTATACGTTATACGTTATACGTTATACGTTATACGTCATACGTTATACGTTATACGTTATACGTTATACGTTCTACGTTATACGTTATACGTTAAACGTTGTACGTTATACGTTATACGTTATACGTTATACGTTACACGTTATACGTTATACGTTATACTGCATACGTTATACGTTATACGTTATACGTTATACGTTATACGTTATACGTTATATGTTATACGTTATACGTTATACGTTATACGTTATACGTTATACGTCATACGTTATACGTTATACGTTATACGTTATACGTTCTACGTTATACGTTATACGTTAAACGTTGTACGTTATACGTTATACGTTATACGTTATACGTTACACGTTATACGTTATACGTTATACGTTATACGTTAAACGTTGTACGTTATACGTTATATGTTATACGTTATACGTTATACGTTATACGTTATACGTTATACGTTATACGTTATACCTTATACGTTATACGTTATACGTTATACGTTATACGTTATACGTTATACGTTATACGTTATACGTTATACGTTATACGTTATACGTTAGACGTTATACGTTAAACGTTGTACGTTATACGTTATACGTCATACGTTATACGTTATACGTTATACGTTATACGTTATACGTTATACGTTATACGTTATACGTTATACGTTATACGTTATACGTTATACGTTATACGTTATACGTTATACGTTAGACGTTGTACGTTATACGTTATACGTTATACGTTATACGCTATACGTTATACGTTATACGTTATACGTTATACGTTATACGTTATACGTTATACGTTATACGTTATACGTTATACGTTATACGTTATACGTTATACGTTATACGTTATACGTTATGCGTTATAGGATATACGTTATACGTTATACGTTGTACGTTATACGTTATACGTTATACGTTATACGTTATACGTTATACGTTATACGTTAAACGTTATACGTTATACGTTATACGATATACGTTATACGTTATACGTTATACGTTATACGTTATACGTTGTACGTTATACGTTATACGTTATACGTTATACGTTAGACGTTGTACGTTATACGTTATACGTTATACGTTATACGTTATACGTTATACGTTATACGTTATACGTTATACGTTATACGTTATACGTTATACGTTATACGTTATACGTTATACGTTATACATTATACGTTATACGTTATACGTTATACGTTATACGTTATACGTTATACCTTATACGTTATACGTTATACGTTATACGTTATACGTTATACATTATACGTTATACGTTGAACGTTGTACGATATACGTTACACGTTATACGTTATACGTTATACGTTATACGTTATACGTTATACGTTAAACGTTGTACGTTATACGTTATACGTCATACGTTATACGTTATACGTTATACGTTATACGTTATATGTTATACGTTATACGTTATACGTTATACGTTATTCGTTATACGTTATACGTTATACGTTATACGACATACGTTATACGTTATACGTTATACGTTATACGTTATACGTTATACGTTATACGTTATACGTTATACGTTATACCTTATACGTTATACGTTATACGTTATACGTTATACGTTATACATTATACGTTATACGTTGAACGTTGTACGATATACGTTATACGTTATACGTTATACGTTATACGTTATACGTTATACGTTATACGTTATACGTTATACGTTATACGTTATACGTTATACGTTATACGTTATACGTTATACGTTATACGTTATACGTTATACGTTATACGTTATACGTTATACGTTATACGTTATACGTTATACGTTATACGTTATACGTTATACGTTATACGTTATATTATACGTTATGTGTTATAGGATATGTGTTATAGGATATACGTTATACGTTGTACGTTATACGTTATACGTTATACGTTATACGTTATACGTTATACGTTAAACGTTGTACGTTATACGTTATACGTCATACGTTATACGATATACGTTATACGTTATACGTTCTACGTTATACGTTATACGTTAAACGTTGTACGTTATACGTTATACGTTATACGTTATACGTTATACGTTATACGTTATACGTTATACGTTATACGTTATACCTTATACGTTATACGTTATACGTTATACGTTATACGTTATACGTTATACGTTATACGTTATACGTTATACGTTATACGTTATACGTTATACCTTATACGTTATACGTTATACGTTATACGTTATACGTTATATTATACGTTATACTTTATACGTTATGTGTTATAGGATATACGTCATACGTTATACGTTGTACGTTATACGTTATACGTTATACGTTATACGTTATACGTTATACGTTAAACGTTGTACGTTATACGTTATACGTTATACGTTATACGTTATACGTTATACGTTATACGTTATACGTTATACGTTATACCTTATACGTTATACGTTATACGTTATACGTTATACGTTATACGTTATACGTTATACGTTATACGTTATACGTTATACGTTATACGTTAGACGTTATACGTTAAACGTTGTACGTTATACGTTATACGTCATACGTTATACGTTATACGTTATACGTTATACGTTATACGTTATACGTTATACGTTATACGTTATACGTTATACGCTATACGTTATACGTTATACGTTATACGTTATACGTTATACGTTATACGTTATATTATACGTTATACATTATACGTTATGTGTTATAGGATATACGTTATACGTTGTACGTTATACGTTATACGTTATACGTTATACGTTATACGTTATACGTTAAACGTTGTACGTTATACGTTATACGTTATATAATACGTTATACGTTATACGTTGTACGTTATACGTTATACGTTATACGTTATACGTTATACGTTATACGTTATACGTTATACCTTATACGTTATACGTTATACGTTATACGTTATACATTATACGTTATACGTTGAACGTTGTACGATATACGTTATACGTTATACGTTATACGTTATACGTTATACGTTATACGCTAAACGTTGTACGTTATACGTTATACGTCATACGTTATACGTTATACGTTATACGTTATACGTTATACGTTCTACGTTATACGTTATACGTTAAACGTTGTACGTTATACGTTATACGTTATACGTTATTCGTTATACGTTATACGTTATACGTTATACGTTATACGTTATACGTTATACGTTATACGTTATACGTTATACGTTATACGTTATACGTTATACGTTATACGTTACACGTTATACGTTATACGTTATACGTTATACGTTATACGCTATACGTTATACGTTATACGTTATACGTTATACGTTATACGTTATACGTTAAACGTTATACGTTATACGTTATACGATATACGTTATACGTTATACGTTATACGTTATACGTTATACGTTATACGTTATACGTTGTACGTTATACGTTATACGTTATACGTTATACGCTATACGTTATACGTTATACGTTATACGTTATACGTTATACGTTATATGTTATACGTTATATGTTATACGTTATACTGTATACGTTATACGTTATACGTTATACGTTATACGTTATACGTTATACGTTATACGTTATACGTTATACGTTATACGTTATACGTTATACGTTATACGTTATACGTTATACGTTATACGTTATACGTTATACGTTATACGTTATACGTTATACGTTATACGTTACACGTTATACGTTACACGTTATACTGTATACGTTATACGTTATACGTTATACGTTATACGTTATACGTCATACGTTATACGTTATACGTTATACGTTATACGTTCTACGTTATACGTTATACGTTAAACGTTATACGTTATACGTTATACGTTATACGTTATACGTCATACGTTATACGTTATACGTTATACGTTATACGTTCTACGTTATACGTTATACGTTAAACGTTGTACGTTATACGTTATACGTTATACGTTATACGTTACACGTTATACGTTACACGTTATACTGCATACGTTATACGTTATACGTTATACGTTATACGTTATACGTTATACGTTATACGTTATACGTTATACGTTATACGTTATACGTTATACGTTATACGTTATACGTTATACGTTATACGTTATACGTTATACGTTATACGTTATACGTTATACGTTATACGTTGTACGTTATACGTTATACGTTATACGTTATACGTTATACGTTATACGTTATACGTTATACGTTATACGTTATACGTTATACGTTATACGTTATACGTTATACGTTATACGTTATACGTTATACGTTATACGTTATACGTTATACGTTATACGTCATACGTTATACGATATACGTTATACGTTATACGTTCTACGTTATACGTTATACGTTAAACGTTGTACGTTATACGTTATACGTTATACGTTATACGTTATACGTTATACGTTATACGTTATACGTTATACCTTATACGTTATACGTTATACGTTATACGTTATACGTTATACGTTATACGTTATACGTTATACGTTATACGTTATACGTTGTACGTTATACGTTATACGTTATACGTTATACGTTATACGTTATACGTTATACGTTATACGTTAAACGTTATACGTTATACGTTATACGTTATACGTTATACGTTATACGTTACACGTTATACGTTACACGTTATACTGTATACGTTATACGTTATACGTTATACGTTATACGTTATACGTCATACGTTATACGTTATACGTTATACGTTATACGTTCTACGTTATACGTTATACGTTCTACGTTATACGTTATACGTTAAACGTTGTACGTTATACGTTATACGTTATACGTTATACGTTACACGTTATACGTTATACGTTATACTGCATACGTTATACGTTATACGTTATACGTTATACGTTATACGTTATACGTTATACGTTATACGTCATACGTTATACGTTATACGTTATACGTTATACGTTCTACGTTATACGTTATACGTTAAACGTTATACGTTATACGTTATACGTTCTACGTTATACGTTATACGTTAAACGTTGTACGTTATACGTTATACGTTATACGTTATTCGTTATACGTTATACGTTATACGTTATACGTTATACGTTATACGTTATACGTTATACGTTATACGTTATACGTTATACGTTATACGTTATACGTTATACGTTACACGTTATACGTTATACGTCATACGTTATACGTTATACGTTATACGTTATACGTTCTACGTTATACGTTATACGTTAAACGTTGTACGTTATACGTTATACGTTATACGTTATACGTTACACGTTATACGTTATACGTTATACGTTATACGTTAAACGTTGTACGTTATACGTTATATGTTATACGTTATACGTTATACGTTATACGTTATACGTTATACGTTATACGTTATACCTTATACGTTATACGTTATACGTTATACGTTATACGTTATACGTTATACGTTATACGTTATACGTTATACGTTATACGTTATACGTTAGACGTTATACGTTAAACGTTGTACGTTATACGTTATACGTCATACGTTATACGTTATACGTTATACGTTATACGTTATACGTTATACGTTATACGTTATACGTTATACGTTATACGTTATACGTTATACGTTATACGTTATACGTTATACGTTAGACGTTGTACGTTATACGTTATACGTTATACGTTATACGCTATACGTTATACGTTATACGTTATACGTTATACGTTATACGTTATACGTTATACGTTATACGTTATACGTTATACGTTATACGTTATACGTTATACGTTATACGTTATACGTTATGCGTTATAGGATATACGTTATACGTTATACGTTGTACGTTATACGTTATACGTTATACGTTATACGTTATACGTTATACGTTATACGTTAAACGTTATACGTTATACGTTATACGATATACGTTATACGTTATACGTTATACGTTATACGTTATACGTTGTACGTTATACGTTATACGTTATACGTTATACGTTAGACGTTGTACGTTATACGTTATACATTATACGTTATACGTTATACGTTATACGTTATACGTTATACGTTATACGTTATACGTTATACGTTATACGTTATACGTTATACGTTATACGTTATACATTATACGTTATACGTTATACGTTATACGTTATACGTTATACGTTATACCTTATACGTTATACGTTATACGTTATACGTTATACGTTATACATTATACGTTATACGTTGAACGTTGTACGATATACGTTACACGTTATACGTTATACGTTATACGTTATACGTTATACGTTATACGTTAAACGTTGTACGTTATACGTTATACGTCATACGTTATACGTTATACGTTATACGTTATACGTTATATGTTATACGTTATACGTTATACGTTATACGTTATTCGTTATACGTTATACGTTATACGTTATACGACATACGTTATACGTTATACGTTATACGTTATACGTTATACGTTATACGTTATACGTTATACGTTATACGTTATACCTTATACGTTATACGTTATACGTTATACGTTATACGTTATACATTATACGTTATACGTTGAACGTTGTACGATATACGTTATACGTTATACGTTATACGTTATACGTTATACGTTATACGTTATACCTTATACGTTATACGTTATACGCTATACGTTATACGTTATACGTTATACGTTAAACGTTGTACGTTATACGTTATACGTCATACGTTATACGTTATACGTTATACGTTATACGTTATACGTTATACGTTATACGTAATATGTAATACGTCATACGTTTTACGTTAATCGTTATACGTTATACGTTATATGTTATACGTTATACGTTATACGTTATACGTTATACGTTATACGTTATACGTTATACGTTATACGACATACGTTATACGTTATACGTTATACGTTATACGTTATACGTTATACGATATACGTTATACGTTATACGTTATACGTTATACGTTATACGTTATACGTTATACGTTATACGTTATGCGTTATACGTTATACGTTATGCGTTATAGGATATACGTTATACGTTATACGTTGTACGTTATACGTTATACGCTATACGTTATACGTTATACGTTGGACGTTATACGTTAAACGTTGTACGTTATACGTTATACGTTATACGTTATACGTTATACGTTATACGTTATACGTTATACGTTATACGTTATACGTTATACGTTATACGTTATACGTTATACGTTATACGTTATACGTTATACGTTATACCTTATACGTTATACGTTATACGTTATACGTTATACGTTATACATTATACGTTATACGTTGAACGTTGTACGATATACGTTATACGTTATACGTTATACGTTATACGTTATACGTTATACGTTATACGTTATACGTTAAACGTTGTACGTTATACGTTATACGTCATACGTTATTCGTTATACGTTATACGTTCTGCGTTATACGTTATACGTTGTACGTTATACGTTATACGTTATACGTTATACGTTATACGTTATACGTTATACGTCATACGTTATACGTAATATGTAATACGTCATACGTTTTACGTTAATCGTTATACGTTACACGTTATACGCTATACGTTATACGTTATACGTTATACGTTATACGTTATACGTTATACGTTAAACGTTATACGTTATACGTTATACGATATACGTTATACGTTATACGTTATACGTTATACGTTATACGTTGTACGTTATACGTTATACGTTATACGTTATACGTTAGACGTTGTACGTTATACGTTATACATTATACGTTATACGTTATACGTTATACGTTATACGTTATACGTTATACGTTATACTTTATACGTTATACGTTATACGTTATACGTTATACGTTATACGTTATACGTTATACGTTATACGTTATACGTTATACGTTATACGTTATACCTTATACGTTATACGTTATACGTTATACGTTATACGTTATACATTATACGTTATACGTTGAACGTTGTACGATATACGTTACACGTTATACGTTATACGTTATACGTTATACGTTATACGTTATACGTTATACCTTATACGTTATACGTTATACGTTATACGTTATACGTTATACATTATACGTTATACGTTGAACGTTGTACGATATACGTTACACGTTATACGTTATACGTTATACGTTATACGTTATACGTTATACGTTAAACGTTGTACGTTATACGTTATACGTCATACGTTATACGTTATACGTTATACGTTATACGTTATATGTTATACGTTATACGTTATACGTTATACGTTATACGTTGGACGTTATACGTTAAACGTTGTACGTTATACGTTATACGTTATACGTTATACGTTATACGTTATACGTTATACGTTATACGTTATACGTTATACGTTATACGTTATACGTTATACGTTATACGTTATACGTCATACGTTATACGTAATATGTAATACGTCATACGTTTTACGTTAATCGTTATACGTTATACGTTATACGCTATACGTTATACGTTATACGTCATACGTTATACGTAATATGTAATACGTCATACGTTTTACGTTAATCGTTATACGTTATACGTTATACGCTATACGTTATACGTTATACGTTATACGTTATACGTTATACGTTAAACGTTATACGTTATACGTTATACGATATACGTTATACGTTATACGTTATACGTTATACGTTATACGTTGTACGTTATACGATATACGTTATACGTTATACGTTATACGTTATACGTTATACGTCATACGTTATACGTAATATGTAATACGTCATACGTTTTACGTTAATCGTTATACGTTATACGTTATACGTTATACGTTATACGTTATACGTTATACGTTACACGTTATACGTTACACGTTATACTGTATACGTTATACGTTATACGTTATACGTTATACGTTATACGTCATACGTTATACGTTATACGTTATACGTTATACGTTCTACGTTATACGTTATACGTTAAACGTTGTACGTTATACGTTATACGTTATACGTTATACGTTACACGTTATACGTTATACGTTATACTGTATACGTTATACGTTATACGTTATACGTTATACGTTATACGTCATACGTTATACGTTATACGTTATACGTTATACGTTCTACGTTATACGTTATACGTTATACGTTATACGTTATACTGTATACGTTATACGTTATACGTTATACGTTATACGCCATACGTTATACGTTATACGTTATACGTTATACGTTATACGTTATACGTTATACGTTATACGTTATACGTTATACGTTATACGTTATACGTTATACGTTATACGTTACACGTTATACGTTATACGTTATACTGTATACGTTATACGTTATACGTTATACTTTATACGTTATACTGTATACGTTATACGTTATACGTTATACGTTATACGCCATACGTTATACGTTATACGTTATACGTTATACGTTATACGTTATACGTTATACGTTATACGTTATACGTTATACGTTATACGTTATACGTTATACGACATACGTTATACGTTATACGTTATACGTTATACGTTATACGATATACGTTATACGTTATACGTTATACGTTATACGTTATACGTTATTCGTTATACGTTATACGTTATGCGTTATACGTTATACGTTATGCGTTATAGGATATACGTTATACGTTATACGTTGTACGTTATACGTTATACGCTATACGTTATACGTTATACGTTGGACGTTATACGTTAAACGTTGTACGTTATACGTTATACGTTATACGTTATACGTTATACGTTATACGTTATACGTTATACGTTATACGTTATACGTTATACGTTATACGTTATACGTTATACGTTATACGTTATACGTTATACGTTATACGTTATACCTTATACGTTATACGTTATACGTTATACGTTATACGTTATACATTATACGTTATACGTTGAACGTTGTACGATATACGTTATACGTTATACGTTATACGTTACACGTTATACGTTATACGTTATACTGTATACGTTATACGTTATACGTTATACGTTATACGTTATACGTCATACGTTATACGTTATACGTTATACGTTATACGTTCTACGTTATACGTTATACGTTATACGTTATACGTTATACTGTATACGTTATACGTTATACGTTATACGTTATACGCCATACGTTATACGTTATACGTTATACGTTATACGTTATACGTTATACGTTATACGTTATACGTTATACGTTATACGTTATACGTTATACGTTATACGTTATACGTTACACGTTATACGTTATACGTTATACTGTATACGTTATACGTTATACGTTATACTTTATACGTTATACTGTATACGTTATACGTTATACGTTATACGTTATACGCCATACGTTATACGTTATACGTTATACGTTATACGTTATACGTTATACGTTATACGTTATACGTTATACGTTATACGTTATACGTTATACGTTATACGACATACGTTATACGTTATACGTTATACGTTATACGTTATACGATATACGTTATACGTTATACGTTATACGTTATACGTTATACGTTATACGTTATACGTTATACGTTATGCGTTATACGTTATACGTTATGCGTTATAGGATATACGTTATACGTTATACGTTGTACGTTATACGTTATACGCTATACGTTATACGTTATACGTTGGACGTTATACGTTAAACGTTGTACGTTATACGTTATACGTTATACGTTATACGTTATACGTTATACGTTATACGTTATACGTTATACGTTATACGTTATACGTTATACGTTATACGTTATACGTTATACGTTATACGTTATACGTTATACGTTATACGTTATACGTTATACGTTATACGTTATATTATACGTTATACATTATACGTTATGTGTTATAGGATATACGTTATACGTTATACGTTGTACGTTATACGTTATACGTTATACGTTATACGTTATACGTTGTACGTTATACGTTATACGTTATACGTTATACGTTATACGTTATACGTTATACGTTAAACGTTGTGCGTTATACGTTATACGTTATATAATACGTTATACGTTATACGTTGTACGTTATACGTTATACGTTATACGTTATACGTTATACGTTATACATTATACGTTATACGTTGAACTTTGTACGATATACGTTATACGTTATACGTTATACGTTATACGTTATACGTTAAACGTTGTACGTTATACGTTATACGTCATACGTTATACGTTATACGTTATACGTTCTACGTTATACGTTATACGTTAAACGTTGTACGTTATACGTTATACGTTATACGTTATACGTTATACGTTATACGTTATGCGTTATACGTTATACGTTATACGTTATACATTATACGTTATACGTTATACGTTATACGTTATACGTTAAACGTTATACGTTATACGTTATACGATATACGTTATACGTTATACGTTATACGTTATACGTTATACGTTATACGTTATACGTTATACGTTATACGTTATACGTTATACGTTATACGTTATACGTTATACGTTATACGTTATACGTTATACGTTATACGTTGTGCGTTATAGGATATACGTTATACGTTATACGTTGTACGTTATACGTCATACGTTATACGTTATACGTTATACGTTATACGTTATACGTTAAACGTTATACGTTATACGTTATACGATATACGTTATACGTTATACGTTATACGTTATACGTTATACGTTATACGTTATACGTTATACGTTATACGTTATACGTTATACGTTGTACGTTATACGTTATACGTTATACGTTATACGTTATACGTTAGACGTTGTACGTTATACGTTATACGTTATACGTTATACGCTATACGTTATACGTTATACGTTATACGTTATACGTTATACGTTATACGTTATACGTTATACGTTATACGTTATGCGTTATAGGATATACGTTATACGTTATACGTTGTACGTTATACGTTATACGTTATACGTTATACGTTAGACGTTGTACGTTATACGTTATACGTTATACGTTATACGTTATACGTTATACGTTATACGTTATACGTTATACGTTATACGTTATACGTTATACGTTATACGTTATACGTCATACGTTATACGTAATATGTAATACGTCATACGTTTTACGTTAATCGTTATACGTTATACGATATACGCTATACGTTATACGTTATACGTTATACGTTATACGTTATACGTTACACGTTATACGTTATACGTTATACGTTATACGTTATACGTTATACGTTATACGTTATACGTTATACGTTATACGTTATACGTTATACGTTATACGTTATACGTTATACGTTATACGTTATACGTTATACGTTATACGTTATGCGTTATAGGATATACGTTATACGTTATACGTTGTACGTTATACGTTATACGTTATACGTTATACGTTATACGTTAAACGTTGTACGTTATACGTTATACGTTATACGTTATACGTTATACGTTATACGTTATACGTTATACATTATACGTTATACGTTGTACGTTATACGTTATACGTTATACGTTATACGTTAGACGTTGTACGTTATACGTTATACGTTATACGTTATACGTTATACGTTATACGTTATACGTTATACGTTATACGTTATACGTTATACGTTATCCGTTATACGTTATACGTTATACGTTATACGTTATACGTTATACGTTATACGTTATACGTTATACGTTATACGTTATACGTTAGACGTTGTACGTTATACGTTATACGTTATACGTTATACGCTATACGTTATACGTTATACGTTATACGTTGTACGTTATACGTTATACGTTATACGTTATACGCTATACGTTATACGTTATACGTTATACGTTATACGTTATACGTTATACGTTATACGTTATACGTTATACGTTATACGTTATACGTTATACGTTTTATGTTATACGTCATGCGATATACGTTATACGTTATACGTTATACGTTATACGTTATACGTTATACGTTATACGTTATACGTTATACGTTACACGTTATACGTTATACGTTATACTGTATACGTTATACGTTATACGTTATATGTTATACGTTATACGTCATACGTTATACGTTATACGTTATACGTTATACGTTCTACGTTATACGTTATACGTTAAACGTTATACGTTATACGTTACGCGTTATAGGATATACGTTATACGTTATACGTTGTACGTTATACGTTATAAGTTGTACGTTATACGTTCTACGTTCTACGTTATACGTTATACGTTATATGTAATACGTCATACGTTATACGTTATTCGTTATACGTTATACGTTATACGTTATACGTTATACGTTATACGTTATACGTTATACGTTATACGTTATACGTTATACGTTATACGTTATACGTTATACGTTATACGTTACACGTTATACGTTATACGTTATACTGTATACGTTATACGTCATACGTTATACGTTATACGTTATACGTTCTACGTTATACGTTATACGTTCTACGTTATACGTTATACGTTATACGTTATACGTTATACGTTATACGTTATATTATACGTTATACATTATACGTTATGTGTTATAGGATATACGTTATACGTTATACGTTGTACGTTATACGTTATACGTTATACGTTATACGTTATACGTTGTACGTTATACGTTATACGTTATACGTTATACGTTATACGTTATACGTTAAACGTTGTGCGTTATACGTTATACGTTATATAATACGTTATACGTTATACGTTGTACGTTATACGTTATACGTTATACGTTATACGTTATACGTTATACATTATACGTTATACGTTGAACTTTGTACGATATACGTTATACGTTATACGTTATACGTTATACGTTATACGTTAAACGTTGTACGTTATACGTTATACGTCATACGTTATACGTTATACGTTATACGTTCTACGTTATACGTTATACGTTAAACGTTGTACGTTATACGTTATACGTTATACGTTATACGTTATACGTTATACGTTATGCGTTATACGTTATACGTTATACGTTATACATTATACGTTATACGTTATACGTTATACGTTATACGTTAAACGTTATACGTTATACGTTATACGATATACGTTATACGTTATACGTTATACGTTATACGTTATACGTTATACGTTATACGTTATACGTTATACGTTATACGTTATACGTTATACGTTATACGTTATACGTTATACGTTATACGTTATACGTTATACGTTATACGTTATACGTTATACGTTATACGTTATACGTTATACGTTATACGTTATACGTTATACGTTATACGTTATACGTTATACGTTATACGTTATACGTTATACGTTATACGTTATACGTTATACGTTGTGCGTTATAGGATATACGTTATACGTTATACGTTGTACGTTATACGTCATACGTTATACGTTATACGTTATACGTTATACGTTATACGTTAAACGTTATACGTTATACGTTATACGATATACGTTATACGTTATACGTTATACGTTATACGTTATACGTTATACGTTATACGTTATACGTTATACGTTATACGTTATACGTTGTACGTTATACGTTATACGTTATACGTTATACGTTATACGTTAGACGTTGTACGTTATACGTTATACGTTATACGTTATACGCTATACGTTATACGTTATACGTTATACGTTATACGTTATACGTTATACGTTATACGTTATACGTTATACGTTATGCGTTATAGGATATACGTTATACGTTATACGTTGTACGTTATACGTTATACGTTATACGTTATACGTTATACGTTATACGTTATACGTTAAACGTTATACGTTATACGTTATACGATATACGTTATACGTTATACGTTATACGTTATACGTTATACGTTATACGTTATACGTTATACGTTATACGTTATACGTTCTACGTTATGCGTTATACGTTATACGTTATACGTTATACGTTATACGTTATACGTTAGACGTTGTACGTTATACGTTATACGTTATACGTTATACGCTATACGTTATACGTTATACGTTATACGTTGTACGTTATACGTTATACGTTATACGTTATACGCTATACGTTATACGTTATACGTTATACGTTATACGTTATACGTTATACGTTATACGTTATACGTTATACGTTATACGTTATACGTTATACGTTTTATGTTATACGTCATGCGATATACGTTATACGTTATTCGTTATACGGTATACGTTAAACGTTGTACGTTATACGTTATTCGTTATACGTTATACGTTATACGTTATACGTTAAGCGTTAAACGTTGTACGTTATACGTTACACGTTATACGTTATACGTTATACGTTATACGTTATACGTTATACGTTATACGTTATACGTTATACGTTATACGTTATGCGTTATAGGATATACGTTATACGTTATACGTTGTACGTTATACGTTATACGTTATACGTTATATGTTATACGTCATACGATATACGTTATACGTTATTCGTTATACGGTATACGTTAAACGTTGTACGTTATACGTTATACGTTATACGTTATACGTTATACGTTGGACGTTATACGTTATACGTTATACGTTATACGTTATACGTTATACGTTATACGTTATACGTTATACGTTACACGTTATACGTTATACGTTATACTGTATACGTTATACGTTATACGTTATACGTTATACGTTATACGTCATACGTTATACATTATACGTTATACGTTATACGTTCTACGTTATACGTTATACGTTATACGTTATACGTTATACGTTATACGTTATACGTTATACGTTATACGTTATACGTTATACGTTATACGTTATACGTTGGACGTTATACGTTATACGTTATACGTTATACGTTATACGTTATACGTTATACTTTATACGTTATACGTTACACGTTATACGTTATACGTTATACTGTATACGTTATACGTTATACGTTATACGTTATACGTTATACGTCATACGTTATACATTATACGTTATACGTTATACGTTCTACGTTATACGTTATACGTTATACGTTATACGTCATACGATATACGTTATACGTTATTCGTTATACGGTATACGTTAAACGTTGTACGTTATACGTTATACGTTATACGTTATACGTTATACGTTGGACGTTATACGTTATACGTTATACGTTATACGTTATACGTTATACGTTATACGTTATACGTTATACGTTACACGTTATACGTTATACGTTATACTGTATACGTTATACGTTATACGTTATACGTTATACGTTATACGTCATACGTTATACATTATACGTTATACGTTATACGTTCTACGTTATACGTTATACGTTATACGTTATACGTTATACGTTATACGTTATACGTTATACGTTTTATGTTATACGTCATGCGATATACGTTATACGTTATTCGTTATACGGTATACGTTAAACGTTGTACGTTATACGTTATACGTTATACGTTATACGTTATACGTTAAACGTTAAACGTTGTACGTTATACGTTACACGTTATACGTTATACGTTATACGTTATACGTTATACGTTATACGTTATACGTTATACGTTATACGTTATACGTTATACGTTATACGTTATGCGTTATAGGATATACGTTATACGTTATACGTTGTACGTTATACGTTATACGTTATACGTTATATGTTATACGTCATGCGATATTCGTTATACGTTATTCGTTGTACGGTATACGTTAAACGTTGTACGTTGTACGTTATACGTTATACGTTATACGTTATACGTTGGACGTTATACGTTATACGTTATACGTTATACGTTATACGTTATACGTTATGCGTTATACGTTATACGTTACACGTTATACGTTATACGTTATACTGTATACGTTATACGTTATACGTTATACGTTATACGTTATACGTCATACGTTATACGTTATACGTTATACGTTATACGTTCTACGTTATACGTTATACGTTATACGTTATACGTTATACGTTATACTGTATACGTTATACGTTATACGTTATACGTTATACGCCATACGTTATACGTTATACGTTATACGTTATACGTTATACGTTATACGTTATACGTTATATGTTATACGTTATACGTTATACGTTATACGTTATACGTTACACGTTATACGTTATACGTTATACTGTATACGTTATACGTTATACGTTATACGTTATACGTTATACTGTATACGTTATACGTCATACGTTATACGTTATACGCCATACGTTATACGTTATACGTTATACGTTATACGTTATACGTTATACGTTATACGTTATACGTTATACGTTATACGTTATACGTTATACGTTATACGTTACACGTTATACGTTATACGTTATACTGTATACGTTATACGTTATACGTTATACGTTATACGTTATACGTCATACGTTATACGTTATACGTTATACGTTATACGTTATACGTTATACCTTATACGTTATACGTTATACGTTATACGTTATACATTATACGTTATACGTTGAACGTTGTACGATATACGTTATACGTTATACGTTATACGTTATACGTTATACGTTAAACGTTGTACGTTATACGTTATACGTCATACGTTATACGTTATACGTTATACGTTATACGTTCTACGTTATACGTTATACTTTAAACGTTGTACGTTATACGTTATACGTTATACGTTATACGTTATTCGTTATACGTTATACGTTATACGTTATACGTTATACGTTATACGTTATACGTTATACGTTATGCGTTATAGGATATACGTTATACGTTATACGTTATACGTTATACGTTATACGTTATACGTTATACGTTATGCGTTATAGGATATACGTTATACGTTATACGTTGTACGTTATACGTTATACGTTATACGTTATACGTTATACGTTATACGTTATACGTTATACGTTATACGTTAAACGTTGTACGTTATACGTTATACGTTATACGTTATTCGTTATACGTTATACGTTATACGTTATACGTTATACGTTATACGTTATGCGTTATAGGATATACGTTATACGTTATACGTTGTACGTTATACGTTATACGTTATACGTTATACGTTATACGTTATATGTTATACGTCATGCGATATACGTTATACGTTATTCGTTATACGGTATACGTTAAACGTTGTACGTTATACGTTATACGTTATACGTTATACGTTATACGTTGGACGTTATACATTATACGTTATACGTTATACGCCATACGTTATACGTTATACGTTATACGTTATACGTTATACGTTATACGTTATACGTTATACGTTATACGTTATACGTTATACGTTATACGTTATACGTTATACGTTATACGTTATACGTTATACGTTATACGTTATACGTTATACGTTATGCGTTATAGGTTATACATTATACGTTATACGTTGTACGTTATACGTTATACGTTATATGTTATACGTCATGCGATATACGTTATACGTTATTCGTTATACGGTATACGTTAAACGTTGTACGTTAGACGTTATACGTTATACGTTATACGTTATACGTTATACGTTATACGTTATACGTTATACGTCATACGTTATACGTTATACGTTATACGTTATACGTTATACATTATAGGTTATAAGTTATACGTTGTACGTTATACGTTATACGTTATACGTTATACGTTAGACGCTATACGTTATACGTTATACGTTATACGTTATACGTTATACGTTGTACGTTAAACGTTGTACGTTATACTTTATACGTTATACGTTATACGTTATACGTTATACGTTATGCGTTATACGTTATACGTTATACGTTATACGTTATACGTTATACGTTATACGTTATACGTTCTACGTTATACGTTATACGTTAAACGTTGTACGTTATACGTTATACGTTAAACGTTGTACGTTATACGTTATACGTTATACGTTATACGTTATACGTTATACGTTATGCGTTATACGTTATACGTTATACGTTATACGTTATACGTTATACGTTATACGTTATACGTTAAACGTTGTACGTTATACGTTATACGTTATACGTTATACGTTATACGTTATACGTTATACGTTATGCGTTATACGTTATACGTTATACGTTATACGTTATACGTTATACGTTATACGTTATACGTTATGCGTTATAGGATATACGTTATACGTTATACGTTGTACGTTATACGTTATACGTTATACGTTATACGTTATACGTTATACGTTATACGTTATACGTTAAACGTTGTACGTTATACGTTATACGTTATACGTTATACGTTATACGTTATACGTTATACGTTATACGTTATACGTTATACGTTATACGTTGTACGTTATACGTTATACGTTATACGTTATACGTTAGACGTTGTACGTTATACGTTATACGTTATACGTTATACGTTATACGTTATACGTTACACGTTATACGTTATACGTTATACGTTATACGTTATACGTTATACGTTATACGCTATACGTTATACGTTATACGTTATGCGTTATCGGATATACGTTATACGTTATACGTTGTACGTTATACGTTATACGTTATACGTTATATGTTATACGTCATGCGTTATACGTTATACGTTATTCGTTATACGGTATACGTTAAACGTTGTACGTTATACGTTATACGTTATACGTTGTACGTTAAACGTTGTACGTTATACTTTATACGTTATACGTTATACGTTATACGTTATACGTTATGCGTTATACGTTATACGTTATACGTTATACGTTATACGTTATACGTTATACGTTATACGTTCTACGTTATACGTTATACGTTAAACGTTGTACGTTATACGTTATACGTTAAACGTTGTACGTTATACGTTATACGTTATACGTTATACGTTATACGTTATACGTTATGCGTTATACGTTATACGTTATACGTTATACGTTATACGTTATACGTTATACGTTATACGTTAAACGTTGTACGTTATACGTTATACGTTATACGTTATACGTTATACGTTATACGTTATACGTTATGCGTTATACGTTATACGTTATACGTTATACGTTATACGTTATACGTTATACGTTATACGTTATGCGTTATAGGATATACGTTATACGTTATACGTTGTACGTTATACGTTATACGTTATACGTTATACGTTATACGTTATACGTTATACGTTATACGTTAAACGTTGTACGTTATACGTTATACGTTATACGTTATACGTTATACGTTATACGTTATACGTTATACGTTATACGTTATACGTTATACGTTGTACGTTATACGTTATACGTTATACGTTATACGTTAGACGTTGTACGTTATACGTTATACGTTATACGTTATACGTTATACGTTATACGTTACACGTTATACGTTATACGTTATACGTTATACGTTATACGTTATACGTTATACGCTATACGTTATACGTTATACGTTATGCGTTATCGGATATACGTTATACGTTATACGTTGTACGTTATACGTTATACGTTATACGTTATATGTTATACGTCATGCGTTATACGTTATACGTTATTCGTTATACGGTATACGTTAAACGTTGTACGTTATACGTTATACGTTATACGTTATACGTTATACGTTGGACGTTATACGTTATACGTTATACGTTATACGCTATACGTTATACGTTATACGTTATACGTTATACGTTATACGTTATACGTTATACGTTATACGTTATACGTTATACGTTATACGTTATACGTTATACGTTATACGTTATACGTTATACGTTATACGTTATGCGTTATGGGATATACATTATACGTTATACGTTATACGTTATACGTTATATGTTATACGTCATGCGATATACGTTATACGTTATTCGTTATACGGTATACGTTAAACGTTGTACGTTATACGTTATACGTTAAACGTTGTACGTTATACGTTATACGTCATACGTTATACGTTGTACGTTATACGTTATACGTTATACGTTATACGTTCTACGTTATACGTTATACGTTAAACGTTGTACGTTATACGTTATACGTTATACGTTATACGTTATACGTTACACGTTATACGTTATACATTATACTGTATACGTTATACGTTATACGTTATACGTTATACGTTATACGTTATACGTTATACGTTATACGTTATACGTTATACGTTATACGTTATTCGTTATACGGTATACGTTAAACGTTGTACGTTATACGTTATACGTTATACGTTATACGTTATACGTTGGACGTTATACGTTATACGTTATACGTTATACGTTATACGTTATACGTTATACGTTATACGTTATACGTTATACGTTATACGTTATACGTTATACGTTATACGTTATACGGTATACGTTATACGTTATACGTTATACCTTATACGTTATACGATATACGTTATACGTTATACGTTATACGTTATACGTTATACGTTGTACGTTATACGTTATACGTTATACGTTATACGTTATACGTTATACGTTATACGTTATACGTTATACGTTATACGTTATACGTTATACGTTATACGTTATACGTTATACGTTATACGTTATACGTTATACGTTAAACGTTGTACGTTATACGTTATACGTTATGCGTTGTAGGACATACGTTATACGTTATACGTGGTACGTTATACGTTATACGTTATACGTTATACGTTATACGTTATACGTTATACGTTATACGTTATACGTTATACGTTATACGTTATACGTTATACGTTGTACGTTATACGTTATACGTTATACGTTATACGTTAGACGTTGTACGTTATACGTTATACGTTATACGTTATACGCTATACGTTATACGTTATACGTTATACGTTATACGTTATACGTTATACGTTATACGTTATACGTTATACGTTATACGTTATACGTTATACGTTATACGTTATACGTTATAGGATATACGTTATACGTTATACGTTGTACGTTATACGTTATACGATATACGTTATACGTTATACGTTGTACGTTATACGTTATACGTTATACGTTATACGTTATACGTTATACGTTATACGTTGTACGTTATACGTTCTACGTTATACGTTATACGTTATACGTTATACGTTATACGTTATACGTTATACGTTATACGTTATATGTTACACGTTATACGTTATACGTTATACTGTATACGTTATACGTTATACGTTATACGTTATACGTTATACTGTATACGTTATACGTTATACGTTATACGTTATACGTTATACGTTATACGTTATACGTTATACGTTAAACGTTGTACGTTATACGTTATACGATATACGTTATACGTTATACGTTATACGTTATACGTTATACGTTATACGTTATACGTTATGCGTTATAGGATATACATTATACGTTATACGTTGTACGTTATACGTTATACGTTATATGTTATACGTCATGCGATATACGTTATACGTTATTCGTTACACGTTATACGTTATACGTTATACGTTATACGTTATACGTTATACGTTATACGTTATACGTTATACGTTATACGTTTTACGTTATACGTTATACGTTATACGTTATACGTTATACGTTACACGTTATACGTTATGCGTTATACTGTATACGTTATACGTTATACGTTATACGTTATACGTTATACGTTATACGTTATACGTTATACGTTATACGTTATACGTTATACGTTATACGTTATACGTTATACGTTATGCGTTATAGGATATACGTTATACGTTATACGTTGTACGTTATATGTTATACGTTATACGTTATACGTTATACGTTATACGTTATACGTTATACGTTATACGTTATACGTTATACGTTAAACGTTGTACGTTATACGTTATACGTTATGCGTTGTAGGACATACGTTATACGTTATACGTGGTACGTTATACGTTATACGTTATACGTTATACGTTATACGTTATACGTTATACGTTATACGTTATACGTTATACGTTATACGTTATACGTTATACGTTGTACGTTATACGTTATACGTTATACGTTATACGTTATACGTTAGACGTTGTACGTTATACGTTATACGTTATACGTTATACGCTATACGTTATACGTTATACGTTATACGTTATACGTTATACGTTATACGTTATACGTTATACGTTATACGTTATACGTTATACGTTATACGTTATACGTTATACGTTATAGGATATACGTTATACGTTATACGTTGTACGTTATACGTTATACGATATACGTTATACGTTATACGTTGTACGTTATACGTTATACGTTATACGTTATACGTTATACGTTATACGTTATACGTTGTACGTTATACGTTCTACGTTATACGTTATACGTTATACGTTATACGTTATACGTTATACGTTATACGTTATACGTTATATGTTACACGTTATACGTTATACGTTATACTGTATACGTTATACGTTATACGTTATACGTTATACGTTATACTGTATACGTTATACGTTATACGTTATACGTTATACGTTATACGTTATACGTTATACGTTATACGTTAAACGTTGTACGTTATACGTTATACGATATACGTTATACGTTATACGTTATACGTTATACGTTATACGTTATACGTTATACGTTATGCGTTATAGGATATACATTATACGTTATACGTTGTACGTTATACGTTATACGTTATATGTTATACGTCATGCGATATACGTTATACGTTATTCGTTACACGTTATACGTTATACGTTATACGTTATACGTTATACGTTATACGTTATACGTTATACGTTATACGTTATACGTTATACGTTATACGTTATACGTTATACGTTATGCGTTATTGGATATACGTTATACGTTATACGTTGTACGTTATACGTTATATGTTATACGTCATGCGATATACGTTATACGTTATTCGTTATACGGTATACGTTAAACGTTGTACGTTATACGTTATACGTTATACGTTATACGTTATACGTTGGACGTTATACGTTATACGTTATACGTTATACGCCATACGTTATACGTTATACGTTATACGTTATACGTTATACGTTATACGTTATACGTTATACGTTATACGTTATACGTTACACGTTATACGTTATACGTTATACGTTATACGTTATACGTTACACGTTATACGTTATGCGTTATACTGTTTACGTTATACGTTATACGTTATACGTTATACGTTATACGTTATACGTTATACGTTATACGTTATACGTTATACGTTATACGTTATACGTTATACGTTATGCGTTATAGGATATACGTTATACGTTATACGTTATACGTTATACGTTATACGTTATACGTTATACGTTATACGTTATACGTTATACGTTATACGTTATACGTTATACGTTATGCGTTATAGGATATACGTTATACGTTATACGTTGTACGTTATACGTTATACGTTATACGTTATATGTTATACGTCATGCGATATACGTTATACGTTATTCGTTATACGGTATACGTTAAACGTTGTACGTTATACGTTATACGTTATACGTTATACGTTATACGTTATACGTTGGACGTTATACGTTATACGTTATACGTTATACGCCATACGTTATACGTTATACGTTATACGTTATACGTTATACGTTATACGTTATACGTTATACGTTATACGTTATACGTTATACGTTATACGTTATACGTTATACGTTATACGTTATACGTTACACGTTATACGTTATGCGTTATACTGTATACGTTATACGTTATACGTTATACGTTATACGTTATACGTTATACGTTATACGTTATACGTTATACGTTATACGTTATACGTTATACGTTATACGTTATACGTTATGCGTTATAGGATATACGTTATACGTTATACGTTGTACGTTATATGTTATACGTTATACGTTATATGTTATACGTTATACGTTATACGTTATACGTTATACGTTATACGTTATACGTTATACGTTATACGTTATACGTTATACGTTATACGTTATACGTTACACGTTATACGTTATGCGTTATACTGTATACGTTATACGTTATACGTTATACGTTATACGTTATACGTTATACGTTATACGTTATACGTTATACGTTATACGTTATACGTTATACGTTATACGTTAAACGTTATGCGTTATAGGATATACGTTATACGTTATACGTTGTACGTTATATGTTATACGTTATACGTTATATGTTATACGTTATACGTTATACGTTGTACGTTATACGTTATACGTTATACGTTATACGTTATACGTTATACGTTAAATGTTGTACGTTATACGTTATACGTTATACGTTATACGTTATACGTTATACGTTATACATTATACGTTATACGTTATACGTTATACGTTATACCTTATACGTTATACGTTATACGTTATACGTTATACATTATACGTTATACGTTGAACGTTGTACGATATACGTTATACGTTATACGTTATACGTTATACGTTATACGTTAAACGTTGTACGTTATACGTTATACGTCATACGTTATACGTTATACGTTATACGTTATACGTTCTACGTTATACGTTATACGTTAAACGTTGTACGTTATACGTTATACGTTATACGTTATACGTTATTCGTTATACGTTATACGTTATACGTCATGCGATATACGTTATACGTTATTCGTTACACGTTATACGTTATACGTTATACGTTATACGTTATACGTTATACGTTATACGTTATACGTTATACGTTATACGTTATACGTTATACGTTATACGTTATGCGTTATTGGATATACGTTATACGTTATACGTTGTACGTTATACGTTATACGTTATACGTTATATGTTATACGTCATGCGATATACGTTATACGTTATTCGTTATACGGTATACGTTAAACGTTGTACGTTATACGTTATACGTTATACGTTATACGTTATACGTTGGACGTTATACGTTATACGTTATACGTTATACGCCATACGTTATACGTTATACGTTATACGTTATACGTTATACGTTATACGTTATACGTTATACGTTATACGTTATACGTTATACGTTATACGTTATACGTTATACGTTATACGTTATACGTTATACGTTACACGTTATACGTTATGCGTTATACTGTTTACGTTATACGTTATACGTTATACGTTATACGTTATACGTTATACGTTATACGTTATACGTTATACGTTATACGTTATACGTTATACGTTATACGTTATGCGTTATAGGATATACGTTATACGTTATACGTTATACGTTATACGTTATACGTTATACGTTATACGTTATACGTTATACGTTATACGTTATACGTTATACGTTATGCGTTATAGGATATACGTTATACGTTATACGTTGTACGTTATACGTTATACGTTATACGTTATATGTTATACGTCATGCGATATACGTTATACGTTATTCGTTATACGGTATACGTTAAACGTTGTACGTTATACGTTATACGTTATACGTTATACGTTATACGTTGGACGTTATACGTTATACGTTATACGTTATACGCCATACGTTATACGTTATACGTTATACGTTATACGTTATACGTTATACGTTATACGTTATACGTTATACGTTATACGTTATACGTTATACGTTATACGTTATACGTTATACGTTATACGTTATACGTTACACGTTATACGTTATGCGTTATACTGTATACGTTATACGTTATACGTTATACGTTATACGTTATACGTTATACGTTATACGTTATACGTTATACGTTATACGTTATACGTTATACGTTATACGTTATACGTTATGCGTTATAGGATATACGTTATACGTTATACGTTGTACGTTATATGTTATACGTTATACGTTATATGTTATACGTTATACGTTATACGTTGTACGTTATACGTTATACGTTATACGTTATACGTTATACGTTATACGTTAAATGTTGTACGTTATACGTTATACGTTATACGTTATACGTTATACGTTATACGTTATACATTATACGTTATACGTTATACGTTATACGTTATACCTTATACGTTATACGTTATACGTTATACGTTATACATTATACGTTATACGTTGAACGTTGTACGATATACGTTATACGTTATACGTTATACGTTATACGTTATACGTTAAACGTTGTACGTTATACGTTATACGTCATACGTTATACGTTATACGTTATACGTTATACGTTCTACGTTATACGTTATACGTTAAACGTTGTACGTTATACGTTATACGTTATACGTTATACGTTATTCGTTATACGTTATACGTTATACGTTATACGTTATACGTTATACGTTATACGTTATGCGTTATAGGATATACGTTATACGTTATACGTTATACGTTATACGTTATACGTTATACGTTATACGTTATGCGTTATAGGATATACGTTATACGTTATACGTTGTACGTTATACGTTATACGTTATACGTTATACGTTATACGTTATACGTTATACGTTATACGTTATACGTTAAACGTTGTACGTTATACGTTATACGTTATACGTTATTCGTTATACGTTATACGTTATACGTTATACGTTATACGTTATGCGTTATAGGATATACGTTATACGTTATACGTTGTACGTTATACGTTATACGTTATACGTTATACGTTATACGTTATACGTTATATGTTATACGTCATGCGATATACGTTATACGTTATTCGTTATACGGTATACGTTAAACGTTGTACGTTATACGTTATACGTTATACGTTATACGTTATACGTTGGACGTTATACATTATACGTTATACGTTATACGTTATACGCCATACGTTATACGTTATACGTTATACGTTATACGTTATACGTTATACGTTATACGTTATTCGTTATACGTTATACGTTACACGTTATACGTTATACGTTATACTGTATACGTTATACGTTATACGTTATACGTTAGACGTTATACGTTATACGTTATACGTTATACGTTATACGTTATACGTTATACGTTATACGTTATACGTTATACGTTATACGTTATACGTTATGCGTTATAGGATATACATTATACGTTATACGTTGTACGTTATACGTTATACGTTATATGTTATACGTCATGCGATATACGTTATACGTTATTCGTTATACGGTACACGTTAAACGTTGTACGTTAGACGTTATACGTTATACGTTATACGTTATACGTTATACGTTATACGTTATACGTTATACGTCATACGTTATACGTTATACGTTATACGTTATACGTTATACATTATACGTTATAAGTTATACGTTGTACGTTATACGTTGTACGTTATACGTTATACGTTAGACGCTATACGTTATACGTTATACGTTATACGTTATACGTTATACGTTGTACGTTAAACGTTGTACGTTATACGTTATACGTTATACGTTATACGTTATACGTTATACGTTATGCGTTATACGTTATACGTTATACGTTATACGTTATACGTTATACGTTATACGTTATACGTTATACGTTCTACGTTATACGTTATACGTTAAACGTTGTACGTTATACGTTATACGTTAAACGTTGTACGCTATACGTTATACGTTATACGTTATACGTTATACGTTATACGTTATGCGTTATACGTTATACGTTATACGTTATACGTTATACGTTATACGTTATACGTTATACGTTAAACGTTGTACGTCATACGTTATACGTTATACGTTATACGTTATACGTTATGCGTTATACGTTATACGTTATACGTTATACGTTATACGTTATACGTTATGCGTTATAGGATACACGTTATACGTTATACGTTGTACGTTATACGTTATACGTTATACGTTATACGTTATACGTTATACGTTATACGTTAAACGTTGTACGTTATACGTTATACGTTATACGTTATACGTTATACGTTATACGTTATACGTTATACGTTATACGTTATACGTTATACGTTGTACGTTATACGTTATACGTTATACGTTATACGTTAGACGTTGTACGTTATACGTTATACGTTATACGTTATACGTTATACGTTATACGTTACACGTTATACGTTATACGTTATACGTTATACGTTATACGTTATACGTTATACGTTATACGCTATACGTTATACGTTATACGTTATGCGTTATCGGATATACGTTATACGTTATACGTTGTACGTTATACGTTATACGTTATACGTTATACGTTATACGTTATACGTTATACGTTATACGTTGGACGTTATACGTTATACGTTATATGTTATACGTCATGCGATATACGTTATACGTTATTCGTTATACGGTACACGTTAAACGTTGTACGTTAGACGTTATACGTTATACGTTATACGTTATACGTTATACGTTATACGTTATACGTTATACGTTATACGTCATACGTTATACGTTATACGTTATACGTTATACGTTATACATTATACGTTATAAGTTATACGTTGTACGTTATACGTTGTACGTTATACGTTATACGTTAGACGCTATACGTTATACGTTATACGTTATACGTTATACGTTATACGTTGTACGTTAAACGTTGTACGTTATACGTTATACGTTATACGTTATACGTTATACGTTATACGTTATGCGTTATACGTTATACGTTATACGTTATACGTTATACGTTATACGTTATACGTTATACGTTATACGTTATACGTTATACGTTATACGTTATACGCTATACGTTATACGTTATACGTTATGCGTTATCGGATATACGTTATACGTTATACGTTGTACGTTATACGTTATACGTTATACGTTATATGTTATACGTCATGCGATATACGTTATACGTTATTCGTTATACGGTATACGTTAAACGTTGTACGTTATACGTTATACGTTATACGTTATACGTTATACGTTGGACGTTATACGTTATACGTTATACGTTATACGCCATACGTTATACGTTATACGTTATACGTTATACGTTATACGTTATACGTTATACGTTATACGTTATACGTTATACGTTATACGTTATACGTTATACGTTATACGTTATACGTTACACGTTATACGTTATGCGTTATACTGTATACGTTATACGTTATACGTTATACGTTATACGTTATACGTTATACGTTATACGTTATACGTTATACGTTATACGTTATACGTTATACGTTATACGTTATGCGTTATAGGATATACGTTATACGTTATACGTTGTACGTTATATGTTATACGTTATACGTTATATGTTATACGTTATACGTTATACGTTGTACGTTATACGTTATACGTTATACGTTATACGTTATACGTTATACGTTAAATGTTGTACGTTATACGTTATACGTTATACGTTATACGTTATACGTTATACGTTATACGTTATACATTATACGTTATACGTTATACGTTATACGTTATACCTTATACGTTATACGTTATACGTTATACGTTATACATTATACGTTATACGTTGAACGTTGTACGATATACGTTATACGTTATACGTTATACGTTATACGTTATACGTTAAACGTTGTACGTTATACGTTATACGTCATACGTTATACGTTATACGTTATACGTTATACGTTCTACGTTATACGTTATACGTTAAACGTTGTACGTTATACGTTATACGTTATACGTTATACGTTGTACGTTATACGTTATACGTTGTACGTTATACGTTATACGTTAAACGTTGTACGTTATACGTTATACGTTATACGTTATACGTTATACGTTATACGTTATGCGTTATACGTTATACGTTATACGTTATACGTTATACGTTATACGTTATACGTTATACGTTATACGTTATGCGTTATAGGATACACGTTATACGTTATACGTTGTACGTTATACGTTATACGTTATACGTTATACGTTATACGTTATACGTTATACGTTAAACGTTGTACGTTATACGTTATACGTTATACGTTATACGTTATACGTTATACGTTGTACGTTATACGTTATACGTTATACGTTATACGTTATACGTTATACGTTAAATGTTGTACGTTATACGTTATACGTTATACGTTATACGTTATACGTTATACGTTATACGTTAAACGTTGTACGTTATACGTAATACGTTATACGTTATTCGTTATACGTTATACGTTATACGTTATACGTTATACGTTATGCGTTATAGGATATACGTTATACGTTATACGTTGTACGTTATACGTTATACGTTATACGTTATACGTTATACGTTATACGTTATATGTTATACGTCATGCGATATACGTTATACGTTATTCGTTATACGGTATACGTTAAACGTTGTACGTTATACGTTATACGTTATACGTTATACGTTATACGTTGGACGTTATACATTATACGTTATACGTTATACGCCATACGTTATACGTTATACGTTATACGTTATACGTTATACGTTATACGTTATACGTTATTCGTTATACGTTATACGTTACACGTTATACGTTATACGTTATACTGTATACGTTATACGTTATACGTTATACGTTAGACGTTATACGTTATACGTTATACGTTATACGTTATACGTTATACGTTATACGTTATACGTTATACGTTATACGTTATACGTTATACGTTATACGTTATACGTTATGCGTTATAGGATATACATTATACGTTATACGTTGTACGTTATACGTTATACGTTATATGTTATACGTCATGCGATATACGTTATACGTTATTCGTTATACGGTACACGTTAAACGTTGTACGTTAGACGTTATACGTTATACGTTATACGTTATACGTTATACGTTATACGTTATACGTTATACGTCATACGTTATACGTTATACGTTATACGTTATACGTTATACATTATACGTTATAAGTTATACGTTGTACGTTATACGTTGTACGTTATACGTTATACGTTAGACGCTATACGTTATACGTTATACGTTATACGTTATACGTTATACGTTATACGTTGTACGTTAAACGTTGTACGTTATACGTTATACGTTATACGTTATACGTTATACGTTATACGTTATGCGTTATACGTTATACGTTATACGTTATACGTTATACGTTATACGTTATACGTTATACGTTCTACGTTATACGTTATACGTTAAACGTTGTACGTTATACGTTATACGTTAAACGTTGTACGTTATACGTTATACGTTATACGTTATACGTTATACGTTATACGTTATGCGTTATACGTTATACGTTATACGTTATACGTTATACGTTATACGTTATACGTTATACGTTATACGTTAAACGTTGTACGTCATACGTTATACGTTATACGTTATACGTTATACGTTATGCGTTATACGTTATACGTTATACGTTATACGTTATACGTTATACGTTATGCGTTATAGGATACACGTTATACGTTATACGTTGTACGTTATACGTTATACGTTATACGTTATACGTTATACGTTATACGTTATACGTTAAACGTTGTACGTTATACGTTATACGTTATACGTTATACGTTATACGTTATACGTTATACGTTATACGTTATACGTTATACGTTATACGTTGTACGTTATACGTTATACGTTATACGTTATACGTTAGACGTTGTACGTTATACGTTATACGTTATACGTTATACGTTATACGTTATACGTTACACGTTATACGTTATACGTTATACGTTATACGTTATACGTTATACGTTATACGCTATACGTTATACGTTATACGTTATGCGTTATCGGATATACGTTATACGTTATACGTTGTACGTTATACGTTATACGTTATACGTTATATGTTATACGTCATGCGATATACGTTATACGTTATTCGTTATACGGTATACGTTAAACGTTGTACGTTATACGTTATACGTTATACGTTATACGTTATACGTTATACGTTGGACGTTATACGTTATACGTTATACGTTATACGCTATACGTTATACGTTATACGTTATACGTTATACGTTATACGTTATACGTTATACGTTATA